>NC_064615.1:772633543-772940043 GCF_023898315.1 Schistocerca nitens
AAAACTTTGTTTTCTACACACTTGCGTTTTTCTGAAGCAGGAAACACATGCTAAAGGAGGCTTTCATAAAGGGCTGACGTCACGGTGCAGCTGACAGATCCTCTGGGCGTATTCTCTTCCAAGAAAACGGACCTAGAATAAAGGTACTTATGAATCCGCACCACACTGTCACATACGACGAGTGCAGTGGCTCTTCATGTACGACACGTGGATTAACAGTACCCATAATTCGACGGTTCTGTGTATTCACTGCCGGCCGCGGTGGTCTCGCGGTTCTAGGCGCGCAGCCCGGAACCGCGAGACCGCTACGGTCGCAGGTTCGAATACTGCCTCAGGCATGGATGTGTGTGATGTCCTTAGGTTAGTTAGGTTTAAGTAGTTCTAAGTTCTAGGGGACTCATGACCACAGCAGTTGAGTCCCATAGTGCTCAGAGCCATTTGAACCATTTTTGTGTATTCACTACACCCTGTTGTGTAAAATGAGCCTTATTACTTCCCAAAATCCTGCCCGACCACATGTCATCAAATTCGATCCGTGCCAGAAACCGAAGATCAAATTCAGAACGTTGCTACGGATCGTTGCTGTCCCGTGTGGATCATGTACGGGTACCAGTGCAAAATAGGCCGCAAATCTTTCCATGTCGTAGACCAACGGATGGAAAAATCTCGTGACTCTGCATGAACACTGGCATTACACAGTTTGAGAGGTTCCATGCCCTCTTTCGCATGTCTCCTCTCATTTTCATCAATTTTATTAATGTTCTATGTCATTGTACGGTAGTAACAGACCGAATAAGGTTATTGTAATGAGAGTATTTGTACTGAGAGCTCAAAAAAATACTTTTCACTTGATTCCGATACATGTTGGGTTACTTCCCTGGTGGCCCGTGAGAGACAAGCATTGGAGGACACACACGGCATTTCCGGTTGGGGGCTGCACTTCGCTGAACTCTGAGGGGTTCGTAACAATAGGCTTAAGCGCCTGGCGGAACGACTGACGTCGGTCGAGTTTCGCCTATTGTATGCAAGGCGAAACGACCTGCGAGATGTCTGACTGTCGCCGCAGTTTATGTGCTTACCATTCCGGCTCGCGGAACTAAGATTCCTGGCACCGACTGACTGCATTGTCCTCTTGATTCTGAGAGTACTTGTGGACCATGCCCTGCTGGGTGCGACTGTCTGGTACCGGATGGCTGGTGGTCTAGGCAGGTTGTTTTCGTAGCCAGTCAAATGGCAAGTTCAGTGCCCTCAGCTGATTAGCAGAGGCATGATTGGTCAACTTAAACTGAGGCTAGTTGACGTCATAAAGCGCTGCTCGAAATTAGAGGGAACGGTCGCCATTGGCGCGAATCATGTTCTGAGACAGTGTAGGGGAATTTTGGAATCAGAACTGAATGCTGATTCGCGGTTTTCGAGGAGAGTAGGGAGTAGAGCATTGTTGGCTTCGCCCTTGCGTTTCGCAGGCAAGGGATTCGGGATCTGATCTTAGTCGGAGTCGGACGGTCTTGCGACTTGGTCGCTCTTTTTCGGGAGAACTTAAAATTTTCGGACAGCCTTTGAGGCCAGGTGTTAACAGAGAGTTGCTGCACGGCAGAAGTCGGCGCCTACATCATCAGGACGCTGCCTACCGGCGACGTGCGGCAGATTTCAGTACTGGTACAGTAGTTTGTGGCTCCGGCATTGTAGGACCTTATCAATTTTAAACTGAATCCCTCAGCAGCATGCGCTCTCGCTTTGCTACAAGTCCACCTTGCTTGTTTCTCCATGTGATCCCATTTGAGCTCTCACTACTAATTGCGATACTGCTATATGGTTGGAAGATTAATATTTGATTCATTTAGGACCTCCAGTCATTATCGTCAATCTATTGCATCACAGAGAGTAGGAGCCCCTTGTTCTCGAGCCAACTCTTGTTCTCATAATAGTTCAGTATACCCTGTCCTTTAACCTGCTATGTGTGTCAACAATCGTGTGCATTTATGTTCTGATGTATAATAAATCTCACTGTAATATTTAATCCGCATATCGTTTCGTAGATATGCAGAATCTCATTTCCTATTGTTTATTATGATAAAGTTCTCTTTTTTGAGTAGTTAACGGTTTTTATTAAATTATTGTAAGTGTGCACTCCTTATTTTACCAACTAGCAGGGTCCACCATCATTTCCTTCCGTTACCGTTGTGCAATTAATTAATTAGCTGGTAGATAAGGAGGGGGACGAGTGCATGTCTCGTTCTCATGCAAAATTCGTCTGAACTAAAGAGGTACAAACTTTTCTCCACCCCGGCACCTCGCAAGTTCACGTGCTGCATGATGAGTTACATAAACAGCAACCTCGTCAATAACTCTCACCGGCATAGGACGCCTTTCTCTTCCATTGCAATACCAAGCTCACCTGCGTATCCGAATTCCATTATCATCAACTTTAAACCACTGACATCGGTCATCGCCTCATACCTTTCAATCGGTGATACTCTCTGTCCATCATTGCAATTGCTGCCGTTCACTTAAAACAGTTTCGCTAACAGCGCACTGTCGCTTTTCGATAGTCATACTGTTCACTCACTTTACGACTTGTCAAATGCCAACGTGTATGTCATACATACCGTCATACAAACAGGATACAGCGTCAGATTTGCACCTGGTGGCCACAACTGGAATTGTTTCCGGCGTCAATCGGTTCAGCATACTAAACTGAAGGGCCAAAAAGAACTGGTACACCTGCCTGACATCGTGTAGGGCCAGCGCGATCAAGCAGACGTGCCGCTACACGGCGTGGCATGGACGCGACAAATGTCTGAAGTAGTGCTGGAGGGAACTGATAACATGAATCCTGCAGGGCTGTCCATACATTGGCAAGAGTACGAGGGGGTGGAGATCTCTTGTGAACAGCACGTTGCAAGGCATCCCAGATATGCTCAATATTCATGTCTGGGGCGGAGTTTGGTGGCCGGCGGAAGTGTTTAAACTGAGAAAAGTGCTCCTGGAGCCATTCTGTAGCAATTCTGGACGTGTGGGGTGTCGCATTTTCCTGGAGGAATTGGCCATGTCCGTCGGAGTGCACTATAGACATGAATGAAAGCAGGTGATCATACAGGATCCTTACGTTCGTGTCACTTGTCAGAATCGTTTCTAGACGTATCAGAGGTCCCTTATAACTCCAACTGGACAGGCCCCGCACCATTACAGAGCCTCCACCAGTTTGAACAGTTCCCTGCTGACAAGTGGGGTCCATGGATTAATGAGGTTGTCTCCATACTCGTACACGTCCATCCGCTCGATACAATTTGAAACGAGACTCGTCCGACCAGGCGACATGTTTCCAGTCATCAACAGTCCAACGTCGGTGTTGACGGTCCAGGCGAGGCGTAAAACTTACACTAAGATAGAGCGCCATCTCATAAGCGTGTGGTGGAGACCTTTCTTTTTTTAAACACTCTACCTTCAGTATTATTCCTTTATTATTATTATTATTATTATTATTATTATGGTCAGTCGGCTACAGGCTGGAGGAGACAAAGTGTTCAGGGTTCGAACTCTGAGACCTGGCCACAATGCCTCTCCCATCCCCTCCTCTCCCCTCCCCTCATCTCTCCATTCCTCTCATCCCTCTCCTCTCATCTCTCCTCCCCCTCTCCCCCTCCCCCACGCCCCCTCCCCCTCTCCCCTCCCCCTCTCCCCCTCTCCCCCTCTCCTCCCCCCTCTCCCCCTCTCCTCCCCCCTCTCCCCCTCTCCTCCCCCCTCTCCCCCTCTCCCCCTCTCCTCCCCATCTCCCCCTCTCCTCCCCCTCTCCCCCTCTCCTCCCCCTCTCCCCTCTCCCCCTCTCCCCCTCTCCCCCCTCTCCCCCCTCTCCCCCCTCTCCCCCCTCTCGCCCCCCTCTCTCACCCCCCCTCTCGCCCCCCCTCTCGCCCCCCTCTCTCGCCCCCCTCTCTCGCCCCCCTCTCTCGCCCCCTCTCTCGCCCCCCTCTCTCGCCCCCCTCTCTCGCCCCCCTCTCTCGCCCCCCTCTCTCGCCCCCCTCTCGCCCCTCTCTCGCCCCTCTCGCCCCTCTCCCCCCTCTCGCCCCCTACCTCCCACCTATCTCCCCCCTCTCCCCCCCATCACGCCCCATCACGCGCCATCATGCCCCATCATGCCCCATCTCCCCCACCCATCTTCCCCCATCTCTCCCCCTCCCCTCTTCCCCCCCTCTCCCCCTTCTCCCACCTACATTGTGCTATCTTCCTCAATGTTTGATAATTTTGATGCAGTCTTCGACTCTTCTCTTATCGCCGCGCAGGATTAGCCGAGCGGTCTCAGGCGCGGCAGTCATGGACTGTGCAGCTGATCCCGGCGGAGGTTCGAGTCCTCCCGCGGGCATGGATGTGTGTGTTTGTCCTTAGGATAATTTAGGTTAAGCAGTGTGTAAGCTTAGTAACTGATGACCTTAGCAGTTGAGTCCCATAATATTTCACACACATTGGAACATTTTCTCCTCTTTTCTAACTTGATTTTTCTTCCTAAAATTTTTGTAGTCTTGTGATTGATCACGGAGGCGTCGTTCGCTTTATGGCCGGGTCAAGGATTTTCTCCACTCGGGTGTGTGTATGTGTGTGTGCTGGTGCGAGCACACGCGTGCGGGTTGCCATCATCATCATCCACTCACAAGTCGCCAAGTGAACTCAAATAAGAGGACTTGTACCAGGCACCCAGACTGTTCGGAAGTGTACGCATTTTTTTTTCCTTCGAATATGTCTCTTACAAGCCTCTTGTCCATAAATAAGAACCCAGGGAATTGTTTTCCTTGTTTGAATAATGGCTATTATGTTTTTCTACTCATTGATCTCGTTCAAAACAGTTTAATTGGATTTTCTTTCTGTGTCGCTTGCTCTCGCGCATACTCCTCCAAAGTCAATTTTCATCGCTTCTAAGCGCTTTCAGCTTTCACAGCCGCATAAGACGACACTCTAGCTCAACATCTTGACGATTTATACTAAACAACTTCTTAACTACTAGTAGACTTCTTCCACAAGAGGTATGTTTAGGTGTTGCAGTTAGTTTTCTGTTTTCGTTTTGTCTTCTGTAATAAAGGTGTCTCAATAACAGATTTATCAATTTTTTCTATTTTATTTCTTTCAGTTTTGATGTCACGTGCCACTCTCATTTTTGATTTGCTTGCTATTATAATTTCGGTCTTTTGACTATTAATTTTAAGTTTGAACCTTTTTATAATTGTGAAAAATTTAGAAATATCGGTCCACTCACGACAGTGCGCGGTGCCAATATGTTCCTAAAGCCACTCGCGACAATGCGATTTTTCAGTAGGGTAATACCTCGGCTTCTATTGATGACAGAGAGGAGTGGGCGAATATTTTTATATCTATCGGAAGAAAGGACATACCGTAGCTCTTCTACAGTACAAGGTCAAATTTTAAAAATTAAGCACTTCCTCCAGCGACGGCAGATGGACCAAATCGGTTGGTTCATTTCCATTAGATGTGGTCTAGGTTGGACCTTAGGCGTCATATAGAAGCACAATTTGTTCATGGGTCGTTCCTGAGAAAATTTCGAAAACCCATACTTTTTGGTACGTACAGTACAAATTATGGGAGTGGACACTTCTATAATTTCTATACGTGAGAAATAGTTGAAATTTTTAGCATGTGTTTTTAAGATGACGGTCCAGGGGATCGTTGAAATTTTTTTCGATATCATTTATCGTTACCAAGATCCAGAAGTTCAAATTTACCGTACTTATGCACGTAAAATATTCACGTAGCATACGGGGTGAGACGCAAATCTAGTTTTAACTGACATAGTGAACACACATTCTAGGGTCATTGCAAGGGTTATGAGGTCATCAAACTACGTTTTTTCAAAAATAGCTCTAAGCACTATGGGACTTAACAACTGAGGTCATAAGTCCCCTAGGCTTAGAACTACGTAGACCTAACTAACCTGCGGACATCACACACATCCATGCAGGATTCGAACCTGTGACCGTAGCAGCCGCGTGGTTCCGTACTGAAGCACCTAGAACCGCTCGACCACAGCAGTGGGAGAGAAAGAGAGAGAAGACAGTGATGGTGGGAAAGAGAAAGAGGCAGTAAAAGCGAAAGAGAAATGGATGAAGACAATAACAGTGGGAGCAAAAGATAGAGGAGACAGTGAAAATGGAGAAGGCAGATGAGTGGAGCCCATACGCGGGTTCGGAGGGTCTGGACCCTTACAGACTGACGTACTGTGACACGTAGGTGAAGGTGAGGGTTCATTTTCGATGGAAATTTTAAATACATGCATATAGGGGAAACATAATTTGTACGCTGCAGAATTTTTGAATTGCCGAGGTGTGGTGGAGACAATGGCAGTGGGAAACAAAGACAGAAGGAGGCAGTGTGAGAGGGGAGACAGTGGCAGTAGGATATACTGTCAATCAGTGGGAGAAAAAGGAGACAGTGAGAGAGAGACGTACACACTGAAGCACCAAAGAAACTGGTTTAGGCATGCGTATTCAAATACAGACATATGTAAACAGGCAGAATACGGCACTGAGGTCGCCAACGCGTATATAAGACAACCAGTGTCTGGCACAGTTGTTAGATCGGTTACTGCTGTTACAAAGGCAGGTTACCAAGATGTAAGTGAGTTTGAACGTGGTGTTTTAGTCGGCGCACGAGCCATGGGACACAGCATCTCCGAGGTAGCGATGAAGCGCCGACTTTCCCGTAAGACCATTTCACGAGTATACCGTGAATATCAGGAATGTGATATCTACGATATCGCTGCGGCCCGAAAAAGATTCTGCAAGAACGGGATCAACTAAGACTGAAGAAAATCGTTTGACGTGACATAAGTGCAACCCTTCCTCAAACTTCTGCAGATTGCAGTGCTGGGCCATCAACGAGTGTCAGCGTGGGAACCATTCAACCAAACATCATCGATATGGGCTTTCAGAGCCGAAGGCCCACTCGTGCACCCTTGATGACCACATGACACAAAGCTTTACGCCTCGCCTGGGCCCGTCGACACCGTCATTGGACTGATAACTGGAAACATGTTTTCTCGTCAGACGAATCTCGTTCAAAATTGTATTAAGTTGATGGACGTCTACGGATATGGAGACAACCTTATAAATCCATGGACTCTGCGTGTCAGCAGGGGACTATTCAAGCTGTAGACGCTCTGTAATGGCGTGGGGCGTGTGCAGTTGGAGTTATATGGGACCCCCTGATGAATCTAGATAGGACTCTGACAGGTGTCTGATCACTTGCATCCTCTCACGTCTAGTGCGCATTCCGACGGACTCGGGCAATTCCAGCAGGACAATGCGGCACACCACATATCCAGAATTGCTACAGAGTGGCTCCAGGAAACTCTTCTGAGTTTAAACACTTACACTGCACACCAAACTCCCCAGACTGAACATTATTGAATATATCTGGGATGCCTTGCAACGTGCTGTTCAGAAGAGATCTCCATCTCCTCGTACTCTTACGGATCTATGGACAGCCCTGCGGGATTCGTGCTGTTAATTCGCTCCAGCACTACTTCAGACATGAGTCGAGTCCATGCCACGTCGTGTCGCAACAGTTCTGCGTGTTCGCGGAGACTCTACGCGACATTAGGCAGATGTACCCGTTTCTTTGGCTCTTCAGTGTATATTGACAGTGCGGTGAGAGGAAGATGGTTAGTATGAGAGCTTAACTACAAAGAGCCTGGGTTAAAGAATTTAGAGTGTTCTGTGTTAAGAGCCCGAATATATTCGCGTGCCAAAATTTTTTTGTGGAAGGCGGAATAAGTATTGAGGCAGATGGTACCCCACTGTTCCGTTAGAGTCTTTTAAAGAAGACACATTTCAATTTTTGTGCTCCGACAGGACCATTTGTCCCGTGTTGGTCTTTATTAACGTAAATATTTCGTATTAATCATTTTGGTATACCTGCGGTGTCCGCTGTTTCATTCACCATTAATCGCCAAATGTTCAAGTTTATCCTGTAAATGAATTGAACACTTTTAAATTCGTGTAACTGATAATATTTCTTAGATTAGTGCTATGTGCCATATGTATCAACGTAGCAAAAGGAAAGCCTCATATCTGTCAACATTATTTCTAGATTACTGTCAGATATCACTTCGGTCTCATTTATGATGTTGGTAACAGTACATATTATAAGCATGAAAATGCACAGAAACATAGCTAAAGCGTTTTAACTAACGGTTACCATCGAATATAAATGGTCACTGGATTAGTATAAATCCTCACTGGTGTACAGAAAAGTCACGTTTCTGTGCGCACATGCCAGTACAAGTGGTTGTTGAGAAAAGAGATCGTACTCGCCCAGCACTTTGAAGGTGGCACGCCCACTAAGTTTGCCTTCCAGTAGCATTCATACCTTTTCTCGGACAAAGTTTTAAAAGCATACAGCAAGTACAGTGTATTAAATGTTTAAAAAGCGATACGGGGAGGGGTGAGGTATCTCGTGCCTGAGTTGTTTCGCCGGTAGAGCATTTGCCCGCGAAAGGCAAATTTCCCGGTTTCTAATTTCGGTCCGGCATGCAGTTTTAATCTGCCGGGAAGTTTCAATTCGGCGCACGCTGAAGAGTGAAAATTCATTTTGCGATGACCACAGCTGTTGGCGTTCTAGGTGAAGTCGGTTGCATACTACTCCAAAACAAACACAAATCACTATGACGAGAAAAAAATTACGGTAGGTAGTAACTTTAGTTGCGGTTTCAACAGCACTGCAGCGTATTAAGATGGATTTTGCGGTGACATATTCCATGTCTTTCGTCCGTGTGCCTGTACTCAATTCATCGTAAGTTTAATACGAAAGTAAGCATTGCGCTGTGTGTTCTTGGACTTTTTTGCTTCCTCATTGAAGTCTCCAACCCGCGGAACGTAAATCACGCCAATGGCAGCCCCGTGCGATAGATAGGCTTGTTTTGCAGCCTTACAACACTTCTCGCAAAATCGACTCTTTATGCTAACAGACACCATGGTTATCTACTCGTCTAGCCAGGAAGACCAATTTTTCCAAAAGCTCCTCGAAGAAAGTCAGTCGGTTTTTCGCTGCTTCTTAACGGTTTGCATATGTTTCATTACTGAGCACGAAGCAATTTCAACCATTTTCACAGCGGATGCGAACGACAAGGTCACATGAGCACTACTGGCGGGGGAGAGAAAGCGACTGTCAACTGCGATTGAAACGAGAACCACACGAGGTAACCACTTAACACTGTAACTGCGACAACTTTCAGTGCTTCAGCGTGCCTCGCTGTGCCCCGCTCCTCACGCTAGAATAACAGAAATAATTGATACTTTAGTAGCGCCTATTTCCAGTGGCGCCACAACATGTGGTGTAACTGCTCAGCGTCCGACGACCAATAGCAGAACTTACTCAGCGAGCAGTTGTTTACATTAGGATTGAAATTAGGATGAATAACGTGACTGTAACGGTTCCCACTATAATGAAAGTATGTCACAGGACGTGGCAGAGCAGAACCGTACCTCTCTCTATTTGCTTCCTCCACCTACACGTTTCACCCTAATCCTCAGTCAGGAGAAATCTATAAAAGCCTTAAAAGCCTTCCGTCAAATAGTATATCTTTACTTCAGCACCCGCTCGCATTCTGATAATATACATTACCGTAGCGAAGTAGCAACACCACTGTTGAACATGAACTATATTTGTAGGCTGCAGCTGTGTGAACCAAGCGCTATATTGCCACCAGAGGTCTAAGCGATAGACGTCTGTGCTTTAGTAATAATTTTTGATTGGTGCTATAGGGGGGAAATGACTCATCTACATCTACATCATACACCTAACAGTGTGTGTTGGAGGATTCTTCTGGTACTACTAATTGATCCCCCCTTCCCTCTTCCACTCGCGGATGAAGCATGGGAAGAATGATAGTCGGTAAACCTCTGCATTAGCTCTAATTTCCGGAATTTTCTCGTCGTGGTCATTTCTCGAGTTGTGTGTGGGAGGAAGTAATATGCTGCCCGACTCTTTCCGGAAATTGCCCTCTCGAAATTTCAATAGTAAACCTCTCTCTGATGCACAACACCTCTCCTGTAGCGTCTGCCACAGCAGTTTTTTGAGTATCTCTGTAACGATCTCGCTCTGACTAAATGATCTTGTGACGATACGCGCCCCTCTTCTTTGGATCTCCTCCATATCCTCTGACAGTCTTACCTGGTAAGGGTTCCAAACTGATGAACAATAGTGAAGAATCGGTCGGATAAGCGCGTTGTAAGCCACTTCCTTCGTGGATGAGGTACATTTTCCTAAGATCCTTCTTGTGGATCCCAGTGAGGCACCTACTTTTACTACTATTTGTTTTATGTGGTCATTCCACTTAAGGTCGCTCTGGATAGTTACTCCTAGGTATTTCACGGCCCTTACTCTTTCCAGCAATTTTTCCTCAATAGTGCAGTTGTACAGTACCGGATTTCATTTCCTATGTATGCGCAATACGTTACATTCATTTAATTCTTGTAGAAAACCGTGTTATCAGCAGACAGTCTTAAATAGCTTCCGACGTTCTCTACCACGTTCTTTATATACAGTCTTAGACATAAAAACTGACCGCCGGCAGGCTGCCACAGAGACCAAGTCCGAGTCGTTCACTTAAGGTGGCCAATAAAACTGACCGCCCCTGACAAGAAGTCCAGCCATCTGCACAATCTGGCAACACTGTAAGACCCGGAAGTGTTGTCTACTTCCGAGTTGACATGGATGGACTGAGCCCGTGGTCTTGGGGTAATCGTTGTGCATTCTAAACTCGGAGTCGCATGTTCGCGTCCAGCTGTTTTTTTTTTTTTTTTTTTTTACCACATTTCGGTCTAAAGTTATGAGTCTGATTGAACATCGAAGACAATTCGCTTAACATTCTACCCACCCGCAATAACAAGTATTCCTGAAACAATTCCGCAGGACAGCTCGTGACTACGTCGCGATCATAACAACTTACGCTCGAGCGTTTCCTCGCGCTGCAGCGGCTACCGGCCACCGGCCAGACGCCACACACCGCCCGAAGTCCGGCGCCGCCCATGTGAAGGCGGCGCCACGCTGTCAGTGTATGTATCAATGTCATTTTCGAATTTGATGTTGTAGTTATTATTTTGCAGTTAAGCACTGGTTTTTGCACACTTGAAAATCGTGAACTACAGTTAAGCATTGTAAAATTGAGTCGCAAATGGAAAAAGGTGTAACATCTGCAACACAACGTTTACGATTGGTATAACAGAGGAGTGAATGTAGAGGAGGCAGCTAGAAAGATTTGAACTGTGCGTGGAGCGAGTGATTTTGGGAAAAATACGCCAGAAAAAGATATTATTGTTTCAACAAAGATCGTTCTGGCATGAATGATTTTCCACATTAAGGAAGTCTCGACTACTGATATATGTGACATTTTACCATTATGCAACATTTGCATTCAACAGGCAAAGTTCAGAAATCAGGTGTAGGATTATTGCATGCTATAATTTGAAACAACAAAAATCAACGGAGTGACTATTATTGAACGTCATCAGGTCGCTTATTGAGCATTCCTTTGCAGTACTGTTACTGGTGACGTGTTATGATGCCTTTATCGTTAACTTACTAAGATGAAATGAAAGGCTGAGCCCCACCAAAAGACGAAGACTAGAGTAAAGTGTAGTGTGAACATAATATTTTACATTTGATAGCTCCATAAGTGTGTTTTGGACTACGAATTCTGCCCCAAGGGGTGTGTGCAACACAGGTGGAATTTGTTGTCAACAACTGAGGTACCTTTCGGTCGCAGTGTAAGAAAATCGAGCAACAAAATTACATCACCTGTGCTACTGCATGATAAGTCACTCTGTTGATTTGAGAAACAAAACTATACAGGAGATTGATAGGAATGTCGTCTCTCAGACACCTGTATTGATAGGGAAGTCCTCTCTCAAGCACTTGTCCCTCTCGTCATATATTCGTAAAATTTTACCTTTCCCGCCCTTGATCGATCAACCGTCTTAAAACTACACTGGTTTAATGACATCGTTAAAACAAGTAGGTTTCTACGGGTGTAGAAGTTGTAAACAACTGTTGCATTGTCAGATTATTGTAGATATCGTGAAAGTTAATTGGGCTGCAGATTAATTTCTGTTTGATGATTACTGCTGCGTTTAGTAAACTAATGGAAAATGCAAATAAAATATTCACTTTACTAATACAAATTAAATTCAGCTTACTACAGAAACATCACGACGGCAGTCTATCTTAATAAAGGATTAAGTTCAAATATGGTTCAAAGGTCTCTGAGCACTATGGTACTTAACTTCTGAGGTCATCAGTCCCCTAGAATTTAGAACTAGTTACACCGAACTAACCTAAAGACATCACACACATCCATACCCGAGGCAGGATTCGAACCTGCAACCGTAGTGGTCGCGCGGTTCCAGACTGTAGCGAAGCATTAAGTGTCTGTAAGACGATTGATCCTAGTTTAACACGAATTAGTACATTCGCAAGTATTATGAAAATGTGGCATTTCATAGATAAAATTATGTATTCACAACAACAAAAAATATGTCGGCAGAAAACAAAAGTGGCATTATGAAATTGGCAGTACCGTAAGGTTTCCGCCCTGACACTAAGGGTTACTGTAAGTAGCATGCCGAATTTTGCTCGAGCGTTATCTTACGATTCCCTTATTGAGTTTGTATCTGCTAGTAGCTCAGCTACAAAAGAATTAAAAATCTGGCTTTCGGCGAGTCTAGAAAGGCGAACGACAGCAGCTTGCACTTGGTAGTCAAGCATGTTACCTGGGAACTGTTTTTTTCTAAAGTGGTAAGCCATCCTTTTGTAGTTGAATTGTTGGCAAATGTCAGTCAGACGTGTGCCGTTGGTCTAAGCGTTTCGGTATGTTGAATTTGTACCAATGATTTTTCTACAGGTTTTTTCTGTTCCAAATAGAGTGTTGAAGTCTCCCATTAGTATTTTCACGTCATCTTGGTGAATTTTGCTCATAGTATTTTCGAGTGTGTTCCAGAATTTTTCGACATTTTTGGTGTTTTTCTTATTTTCGATGTTGGTGGGGGCATGTGCATTGATGAGTGTATATTTTTTTACTGGGGCTGTGAATGAGCATATTCATAAGTGGATTGTTGATGGGTGTGATTTCTTTGACAGAGTTGATGATAGATCTGTGTTCGAGAAAAGCAATGCGAAGATTGGTATGCCTTTCGCTACCTTTTGTTGCATTTTGCTCTTGAAGATGCAAAGGTTTCCGTAATGCAAGGTTTCACTGTCAGTTAGTCGTGGTTCGTGAAGAGCAAGGATGAGAATTTTTTGTTGGTCGACTTCTTTTGTATGATTATTTAGTTTTCGTGCTTGGATCAATGTACCGATGTTTAGTTTTCAAATGCATGTTTTCTGCTTGTAGGGAAATTTACCAGAGATCTTCGATATTCTCTGCCGTGCTAACCTGGACTCCCCAGAATCCGAAAATCCAACTGCCGCCTGTCGACAGCCGGGTTATGTACCACCTGGGGTAAAGTTGACTTTGCTTGCACAGTTCATGTTTGCTTGTGTTTCATTGGTTTGGCCTGGGTGATTCCAGGACCGGACAGGACCAGAGGGTGTTGAAGCCTTTGGAAGCAAATATTTTCAGCCGAGCTCATTGAGCTAGCAGACGGTGACCAGAGTAGCGGTGATTTTCACTCAGACGTGCGTGGATTTTGGGTTCAACGGACTGAGTAGCCGTTAAGGATTGTGTTAGTATTTGGTTCACCCCAAGTATTTGATATCCTCGGTACCACCCGTATGGGGGAGGGTTTCCCCTATCGGACCCACGGTATTATTATTATTATTATTATTATTATTGTCATTATGTCATCAGCAAATCCGATATGGTGCATCTTACCACCACTGAAATAGATGTGCATTGTTCGATTCAGTATTTGCATCACATAAATATGGGTTATAATTACGTTACATTGCTGCTAGTAAACATAATTCTCACTTTTTCTTAGGCAGTTGCTACCTGTTACTCCATCATAGGAATTTATGTGGGCAGCATTGTTGCAATACACACGTTCAAATTATCCGATTTCTGTAATTTCATTTTGATACCAGATCGTTCTAATCGCATTCAGCCAGTCAGGCTTAATGTGGATATCCGAATACGACTATCATCATTTGATAGACTGGGTAAACCACATTCTTAATCGGACGGTTGAATCTAGATCACTTATTTATGACAGGGCCTGAATTCTTAAACACCGTGGAAAATAATAATACAATGTGCTTATTACTAATATGTTATTTAAATATAAATATATGAACGAACGAGATAACAGTTTATTTACAGGAGCAGAGCCACATCCATCATAGCAGAGCAGTGCGAGATTGGTTTCAGGGCCAAGAGAGGATAAAGCTGTTGCCGTTTGTTCCACGATCACCGAACATCAACCAGATAGAAAATATGTGGGCAGAGGTAACAAGGTCATTGCCTTGTGGACCTACAAATGCAAGCGACCTTTGGACGAATATAGAAAACGTACGGTGGGAAGTAAATCATCACGCTACACTGTCGACGACTTAATGAAATCAATGCCCCTTCGGGAAATCTTACGCAATGATCGTGGGTGGGTTGCTTACTAAAAGTATACTCGCCCACAAAACCCATGTGGACAATTATCTGATAGTCGGTCAATCTTTGCTTTGTCGCAGCTCTTTAGATACAAGACCATTTACTTTCAGTCTCCTCCTTACAATTCTTGCAATGCAAGGTAATTGAAAAATCTCATTCACTCGACGCCAACTGAAGAATTGACTGGTGCATGTGTTGTTCAACACACAGTAGTTGTCACCCTCACTGGAATCAATGACTGTTCGCGTGTGTGTGTGTGTGTGTGTGTGTGTGTGTGTGTGTGTGTGTGTGTGTTTTCGTGTTCACGCACAATCTGAACCAATACTATTAACATTAGAGAGACAACCAACAATAAATACTGCATCAAATATAACTGTAAAGAATTTTTATGCGATGGGAAGTTACAAACTGAATTTTTACCCAACCCACGACCTGCATATTACGTTACGTTAAGTAAGATGTATTAACTCCATAGAATCGTTAGCAGAGACAGTGGGCTCTTGTTGTCGAGGCTCGCGACAAGTGCAGCGATTAGCAGTGCCCAATGCCGCCGCGATTTGTTTATGTTGGCTGAGCGTGGACACTGCAGCAGACGCTTCGCCATAAACAGAAAGAAATCACCTGACTACAGTGAGCGGATACCACTGCCTGCGTGTTCTTATAGTAACCAACGTGAGACTCTACTCTCAGGTGCCATGGAGCAATTGCAACGGGTATCATGTCATTAGTCATCAGAATATTAACCAGTGATGAAATGTCCACTCTATTTGAATCCCAAGAAAATAGGATCCTCTCACAAAGGAATGTGAGGTGATACCAAAATTTATCCAACATACAAAAATTAACAGCAGGGCTTTCACGTATGCAGTAGTAGCACACAAGGAAATATAATGTCTTGGAAGCGTATATTTCATTTCCTCTTCTCATATTAACGCCCTTGTTTTAGTATGAAGTGAGAAAAAAAAAACGAAAGTTCCTGAGAAGCATATCAGTCATTTCCTGTTCTCATATCATATCTTTTGTTTTAGTATGAAGTAGGTTGTTAAGCATAATATGACACCAGACCAGACTCTTATCGTAGGTGCTATCGGAAACACAAAAAGCAGGGAGCTGTCCATTCTTTTGTCCAACAGTCTGTCTCCTTTCATGCATTACTCCCGCTAGGAGATTCTTATTTAAGGACTTGTGGGCATCAAGTTCTTCAGCAGAACAAGGCTTATGTTATTTTGCTAATTACGGTATGGAAAAATGCAACAAAGACGATTTCCCCTAAAGCAGAGGGGATATTTGCAAATGTCTGTATTCAGCAATGACTGCCAGCTGCCATAACACTTCACAGAATCCATGCGGCAGGCAACACAACTGTGCATGCACTTCAGACTTCATTCAGTAAGACGTCAGGAGATGGATGGAAACGTCAAATTAACGTCGCTTTCAATCCAGAATGAGGTATTATTAAGGTAGTTGAGCGTTCTAGCAATTACACTTTTATAATTCCCATATGAGTATTCCGATAGCCAAAAGAACCTGTTAGTGTGAAACTATCGGGAACTGCATTAATATCAAACTGCAAGAACTTGAGACAATACGTGGACTCTTCTCTTCGCTGGGTGACCTATTACTGTTATTTAGGATTCTCTCCGTCATAGGCGTAATGCAAATGGAACTTCAGAGGCGCTTTCCGCTATTATTGACAAACATCAGCAACTTGTAATCACTGCGAATTACAACTGCGTGATGGTATGGCTCAGGTTGTCAGTAGTTTTGGTGGTGTTATGCTGTCAAACTGCTTACAGTAACGGTAATGGTGGCACACATAATTTAGCGCTACTACCTACTTAAGTAAAGATAGTGTTGTGGCGTTGTCGCTTATCTTTGTTTGGCCTCTGCTTGAGTAATCCGATTTTACGAACATAGTACTCCATTCGCGGGCTGCTAATGATACAGTATGACTACAGAGATCATCGTGCGGGTATTACATTAATTCTGCAATGAATTGGTTAACAAATATTAACCTCAGCTATGCAGCTGGAATGACTCATTACACAGGTACTCTGTGTTGCACTTGGTTAAGGGATCAGTTCGCTGCACTCCTGCTTCTACTGTTCGTAAATACTTGTATACTTCATAAATGGTTCAAATGGCTCTGAGCATTATGGGACGTAACTTCTGAGGTCATCAGTCCACTAGAACTTAGTACTACTTAAACCTAACTAACCTAATGACATCAGACACATCGATGCCCGAGACAGGATTAAAACCTGCGACCGTAGCGGTCGCGCGGTTCCAGACTGTAGTGCCTAGAACAGCTCGGGCACCTCGGCCGGCATACTTGTATACTGACCATTCGTTATTTGACTAAATATGAACTACAATATGATTCGCATATATATGACATGGGTTAGCGCCGGCACAAAGCAATGACTAAGGGTTGGATGCCGCTGAAGTCCTGTTACACTGATGGCAAGACAAATGTTCGCAAATCACCTCTATTGCCTCAAAAAACAATTGGATCTTAAATATCGAAGGACCGACGTCCACACTGTCACAGCGCGTTGAAATACAGCTAAGACGGCAGATGAATATTTGTGACCGACTGGGCTTCGAACCTGGACCTTGAAAGGTGGCTACAGTGAGCCACAGCGCCAGAGATCGCGCTAGAGAGTATTGTTCCGCCGCCTCCACTGGTAGTGATTATTGAGATGTCGTAGTGGGCAGTGCTTGTTAAGAACTCGTAGCAGAGAGTGCTTGTTGAGATGTGCTAGTAGAGAGTGCTTGCTGAGATGTGATACTGAAAAGTTCTTGTTGAGATATGGTAATAGCGAGTCGGTGTGGAGATATATTGTAATGATTAGAGTGATTTTGGTCAATATATGAAGGTAACGAAACTTGATTTATTTTTCATTATTTAATGTCGTAAATAATGCTTCATTACAGGTTCAGTCAACAAAGCATCTGGCTTGTGTTCTTGTATTAGAGTGTAATCCTGGTTTTCTTGAGTAATTATGGTATTTCTATTTTCTTTAATTAATTCAGTATAAATGTTATTTAAAATTTCTTGTGTTATTGAAGAAGAACCGTGCCAGATGCGTACGTTGAGTCATACTTCCACACACAGAACAGTTATACTTGTGCTTTGGTTTCGTAGGTTTTATAGTTGCTGGGGACTTAATTAATTAATTGTGTTAATGAAAATTTCCATTTCATTCTTTGTTATTGTTCTATGCAGTCAGATAGCGTAATAATACTAGTCAGGGCCAACCGTTTACGAGACATAGCGTAATCGGACATACAGCTACCAAAAATTAAAATTATTTTCATTTCATTTAATTAAGCCCCCTTGCAACCTCCTGCTTACTAGACAGACATGCTGATCATTGCACTATTGTAGAACATAACTTATAACAGTGAAAAGGGTGACGGAAAAATACATAACAAACATTCATTCAGAAATATATTCACAATTTAAGTTATTTTGCACTGGATGCATATGAGGTCTGTAAGGAAGCCATATATTTTTCCACAAATGAAAAAAATTTCGGAGCCGGAGGCGTTTTGCCAAATTAGAACAGTTCTGATTTTAGAACCAACGTAAAAGAATATTCCAGGAATAAAAGAAAGTGAAATAACAGTATTCTGGTTATAATAAAAAAACTGTCCACCTCTTCGTAGCACACGTAAAGCAATAGATAAAAAAATTTGAAACCATTCCTTATATTTGTTATTCTTCTTCAGCGTAAAATGTTCTTCTGCAATATAAAACATGTACTCATCTAAGTTCCGTTTGTTACGAGGTAAAACACAAACTGTCCCAGACGCCACGAATAACTGTTATTCTTTGCGGACGGGTAACATTTCCAGTCGGGTTGTAAAGCTTCAGTTATCGGTATACAACTTTCTGCGGTTCTGTTGATAGTGCTAATTTCTCCCTAGTCCAGTTCCAAACTCTGATTCTATTTTCACATAAGAAGATGTGCGCTATAGTTTCTACAAGCCGACGTTTGTCGCAGTATGGAGATGGTTTCAATTTGATTTTCCATAATCGTTCCGCTGAGGGTATGGTTTCGTTTACAACGTCGCACCATACGGCACTGACTCTAGTTGGTAGAATTTTATTGTAGATATTTTTCCAGACGTTCCACCAGTTTTTTGTAGGTTAATTTACCGGAATTGGTTTGTGAAGACGATGTGTGGTAATATAGTCATAGACGGTGCTAGTGTTGGTTTGTGCTGGTGGAAGTCTAATACATTGCCGTTGTGCTTTCGGACGTAATCTAGGCTGGCATGCTACATTAACAGGAGCGTTCCTATCCCCAGGATCTAACGAGAGGAACAGAAGTTTCATGATGCCTGTCTTAGTGGCATGTTTTAGTTTAAAAGCACGTTTTTAATTCCAAGTCCTCCATTTTGCCTCTGCAAAGTCGCCGTGTGGAGGGAAACTATGAAGATATTTTCTTTCCACACATACCAAGAGGCTACAGCTAATATTTTATGTGCAGTGACCTGCAGTATCGGCAAGACTGCTGCGACATGATATATTTTGCTAAGTATGTATGTATTTATAAAGAGACCTTTCTGCAGTCGGTCTAACAATCGCATGTCATGGTCCTTCAACAATGTTCCGATGACATTAAGTTTCCTCTCCCAATTGTTCGTGGCCATGCGCTTGGGATTCGCCCTTAACCTCAAGCCGAGTTGGAGTCTCTCTTCAGTTACATCTAACCAGTGAGCACCTGTTGCACTATTGTAAGAACCGAGATGCAGGTTCTTTTGGCTACAAGAATGCGTATGTTCCTCCAGCATGGCGGGGCTCCTGCACATTCTAGTCGTCAGGTGACACATTATCCAAACCTAGCATTTCCCGGAAGGTGGATCATTAGATATGGGCACTTTTCTTGGCCTTCAAGGTCCTCGGACCTTATCTCTTTGAATTTTTGCCTGCGGGGATGGTTAAAGGCGAAGTCTACAAATACTTGCCTTTGCTTTGAGTTTGTTAGCGTTACGTACTAACAGCTGTATCTCTGTACTCAATAAAAAGTGGACGCATTTATATGGAATTTTTTTCGTCTGTACTACCACCTACTAAAATATGCACTTTTCCTCCTGAAACACCCTGTATATGGATATATGTGTGGTGTCTGTTCTTTCAGACATGTCCGAAAGAAAATGCTTCATGGCATTCTGCAACGGCCTTCGATCTAGTTGCAGGGGCTGATACAGATTTCAGAACTGCTTGGCTGTCTGAATAGAAGTAGATGCTACGATTTTTGTAGGGTCTACTCTAATTTTCCTCCGTGCACATGCTGACAGAAAAAAACGTGTAATACTGTGGCCATCTTCCCTAAAGAGATTCTAGGCAGTACACCAGACCTGGTACTTTCATCTGTTTTCGACCTGTCAGTAAACCACTATATTATGTGTTGTGGTTCGTTTTTCCAGTGCTCCCTGCTTTCAACTGTTACATGGCAAAGTTTATTGAAACAGCTAGAAGTTATTGTTTAGTTAGTCGGCATTTCCCCAGCCATTGCCTTACTGATTTGGGATTCCGCGTATTCTAACTATATCCAGTTATTTCCAATTTTTAGTCTTTATGTCCCTGCCGCTACCTCCATTTTAAGCCACAGGTGTAAGGCGGGCAAGTCTAGCATAATATCCATTCCAAGAGTGGATGTCCTGCTAATTCCATCTGTTTGTGAAAGCAGGCCAGTCTCTGCACTTTGCCAGACTTCCTAGCAGCCACCTTCTGTTCGACTTTGTTCATATTATAGGCCAGTAAATTATCATTGGTCTTTTTTCAGGGATGTATATCCAGTACGTACTGGGTTTAGACCCCAGTTTACCCTACAGCAGCTACTAGTGCTTGTAAGATTATCTTTCGCAGTGGAAAATATTCTTTATGTGAGGTGTTCATAATAGTTTTCCATCCAGGGTTACCTCTAGATACACTACAACCTTCTCTAAAGTTTCATCGAGAAACATAATTTTTCAGTATGTATGCTTCCCCATAAATAATACTACACCAATTTTCGTGGGGCTCGTCTTTAAATAGTTTTTCACAATGTTCAGTGCACATAGGTTTAACAGTACTAGCAAATTTTCTAAGTCTTACTGTGAATAGATCGTCTACTTATTCTTTTCAAGAGTAGTCTCCCGCATTCAGCTCATCTACGAGTACATTCACCACTAGGTTCTTCATCTCTAACCATTTACTCGAAGGTCGTATTACTCGACATCGAGGAAGAGGCAGAGAGCATCCAGAAAGGGTAGTGCTTTTTCCACCTTCCCAACAAGTTGGTGAAGTGTTACTTCACATGATTTGCTTCGCAAGTATTATGAAAATGTGGCAGTTCATAGATAAAATTATGTATTCACAACAACAAAAAATATGTCGGCAGAAAACATAAACGTGGCATTATGAATATAGCAGTACCTCAAGGTTTTCGCTTTGACACTAAGGGTTACTAAAAGAAGCAAGATGAATTTTGCTAGAGCGTTGTCTTACGATTCCCTCTTTGAATTTGTATCTGCCTGCCTGTAGCTCTGCTACAAAACAATTAAAAATCTATCTTTCGGCGAGGCTCGAAAGGCGAACAGAGGCAGCATGCACCTGACAGGCAAGCACGTTACCTACGAGCTAGCTAATAGGCGCGAATTGACCCAGTAAGCGCTATGGCAGATAAACCGCAACATAAGAGGCGACAGTAGTTGTATTTCCCATGTGGAACGACTTTCGTGGACTCAACTGATATCCTTATGTCACGTCTCAAGCGAAAATCACTCAGTGTTAAATTGAAATGACACGATAATATCAAGTGAATTTAGCAGGATAGTACTGTGCCATCAAGGAAGTAACTCGTCGGTCACAGAGTTGCCAAACATATTCTGCGCTGTTACCAAGTTTCAGTTATACCGCCATGAGGGATACCAGCTGATGTGTTCTGTGAGTGACCTCGGAAGTGACTACAGCTTCGTTTCAAAGTTGCGGGTGGCAAGGGCCGCAAGATCCTCATTATATGTCAATGAGTCTTATTCGCATTTCTGTAACTAGTTTTAGGGGCTAGAGTGCAATTACTTGTAATACATCGATGCACTGAATGCACTAAATGTCATAAATTAATAACTGCGGCAATTATTTGTGTTTCACTGACTTAATCGGACAGAAACCTTGAAAGCGTATTCACCAGACGCGATTCACAGTTTTGGAAATTCTCCAGCGGTTGAGTTGGCAATGTATACTTGCTGTACAATATTGTTATTGAGATCACTGTCATTGGCACATCCACCAGAAGACAGGCATGGCCTGGCTTATTGTTGTCAGCTTTCCTGACGGATATTCTGACTTTGTTCGAAACGTGAAGACTTAGGGTGAATTCGAACATTCCATATGGCGAAAATTTGACGTTTCTATTCTTCCAGCTCTAACATTCAAATAACAGTTACAATAAGCGGCAGAAAAGCGCCTGTGAATCAACAGTTAATAATGCAATCATAATTAGTGGAATCTGACAAATTCCATCTGTCATCTGATAATTGCGAAAACTACTTTTTTCATCTTCACAGCACGACAGTATGAACGCAAGGGTTTCATAGGATACCTATACTTAATTTCGTTGTGATCGTTTTCAATGACAGTACGGGAGGAGCAAAACCATCTGACTTGAAACATACTTTTCCAGCGGGATTTGAATCTTTGGCTACAGTTGCAGTAGCACGTCCAGTGAGGTATCAAGAATGTGAGCAATCACTCATTGCTATAGTATAGGCTAGGGCAGAGAGAAGCAGGTTTCCGACAAAGTAAACGATGAGAGACACTGTCGCTGTCACTTATTAAACAGGAATTGTTCAGAAAATTACAACTATATCTAGTGAAATGAGTAGGTTGATGCAGCACCAGTCCGGCACTATCACTGAGTTGCCAAACAATTTTCGAATAGCCCTTAAGATAAAAATGTGTGTGTGTGTGTGTGTGTGTGTGTGTGTGTGTGTGTGTTCTTTCGGACGTTTCCGAAAGAACAGACACTACGAATCGAAATAGACAGCCTTGTTAATCAATTAAAGATTGAAGGACAGATGTCCAGGCTGTCATGCGCATTAAAATAGAACAACGGCGTCAGATGAAAATTTGTGCCTGACCATGTTCGAACCCGGATTCGTAGTGTCTTTCCTTTCGGACATTCCCGAAAGAACCGCGCATGTGGTATGCGGCAAAGATGGGAATTCGCGTCTGACGAGGAGCGTGTGTAGATAGGTGCTGAAAAGAGGTTGGCTGCTGCGTCCCGACAGTGCCCACCGTCGGAGGTTCGAGTCCTCTCTCGGGCATGGGTGTGTGTGTGTGTGTTGCCCATAGCGTAACTTAGTTAAAGTTAGATTAAGTAGTGTGTAAGCTTAGGGACGGATGACCTAAGCAGCTTGGTCTCATAAGTTCTTACAAAGAATTTACCAAATTTTAAATCCAAAGTACTGCATCTCGGTTCTTACAATAGTGCAATAGGTGCGCAGTGGTTAGCTGTATCTGAAGAGAGACTCCAACTCGGATTGTGGTTAAGAGCATAATAACTTAAATTGTGAATATACACTCCTGGAAATGGAAAAAAGAACACATTGACACCGGTGTGTCAGACCCACCATACTTGCTCCGGACACTGCGAGAGGGCTGTACAAGCAATGATCACACGCACGGCACAGCGGACACACCAGGAACCGCGGTGTTGGCCGTCGAATGGCGCTAGCTGCGCATCATTTGTGCACCGTCGCCGTCAGTGTCAGCCAGTTTGCCGTAGCATACGGAGCTCCATCGCAGTCTTTAACACTGGTAGCATGCCGCGACAGCGTGGACGTGAACCGTATGTGCAGTTGACGGACTTTGAGCGAGGGCGTATAGTGGGCATGCGGGAGGCCGGGTGGACGTACCGCCGAATTGCTCAACACGTGGGGCGTGAGGTCTCCACAGTACATCGATGTTGTCGCCAGTGGTCGGCGGAAGGTGCACGTGCCCGTCGACCTGGGACCGGACCGCAGCGACGCACGGATGCACGCCAAGACCGTAGGATCCTACGCAGTGCCGTAGGGGACCGCACCGCCACTTCCCAGCAAATTAGGGACACTGTTGCTCCTGGGGTATCGGCGAGGACCATTCGCAACCGTCTCCATGAAGCTGGGCTACGGTCCCGCACACCGTTAGGCCGTCTTCCGCTCACGCCCCAACATCGTGCAGCCCGCCTCCAGTGGTGTCGCGACAGGCGTGAATGGAGGGACGAATGGAGACGTGTCGTCTTCAGCGATGAGAGTCGCTTCTGCCTTGGTGCCAACGATGGTCGTATGCGTGTTTGGCGCCGTGCAGGTGAGCGCCACAATCAGGACTGCATACGACCGAGGCACACAGGGCCAACACCCGGCATCATGGTGTGGGGAGCGATCTCCTACACTGGCCGTACACCACTGGTGATCGTCGGGGGGACACTGAATAGTGCACGGTACATCCAAACCGTCATCGAACCCATCGTTCTACCATTCCTAGACCGGCAAGGGAACTTGCTGTTCCAACAGGACAATGCACGTCCGCATGTATCCCGTGCCACCCAACGTGCTCTAGAAGGTGTAAGTCAACTACCCTGGCCAGCAAGATCTCCGGATCTGTCCCCCATTGAGCATGTTTGGGACTGGATGAAGCGTCGTCTCACGCGGTCTGCACGTCCAGCACGAACGCTGGTCCAACTGAGGTGCCAGGTGGAAATGGCATGGCAAGCCGTTCCACAGGACTACATCCAGCATCTCTACGATCGTCTCCATGGGAGAATAGCAGCCTGCATTGCTGCGAAAGGTGGATATACACTGTACTAGTGCCGATATTGTGCATGCTCTGTTGCCTGTGTCTATGTGCCTGTGGTTCTGTCAGTGTGATCATGTGATGTATCTGACCCCAGGAATGTGTCAATAAAGTTTCCCCTTCCTGGGACAATGAATTCACGGTGTTCTTATTTCAATTTCCAGGAGTGTATTTCTGAATGTACGTTTATTATGTATTTTTCCGTCACCCTTTTCACTGTTATAAGTTATGTTCTACAAGGAACGCACGCCATTGGAGGCAGCAGTCTGTAATTTATTTTGCCTTAATTACTATTTCAATTTTGTTCCACAATTTAAAGGTATATACTACACAGAGCCCTGGCAGGTGGAGGGCCCAAAACGCAGACCCAAAAAAACACCAGCACAAACAAGCGAGCAACCAAACTCGCTAGGCAACCGAAAGGCGCTGTTGCCTACACCCACTAGCTCACCTCAGGCTAGCAACATTAACACACAACAAAACGCAAACACAGTTGTGGCGTACAACAACAAAGCACACAAAGCCACAAGAGTGCCCACACAACACAAGACTGGTTTCCCCCCCCCCCCCCCCCAGTTGTTATACAAAACTACGGGAACCTTAGTGCCCTTAACACTGCATTCGCGGCAAGGCACATAAACAGCACATTACATGCAAAGTACTCGGGGGATAGGGCCTCACTGTACGTTGCCACAGACAATGAATATAAAGATCTTCTGACCTTCCTCAAAGATCGGAAGATCGAACATTACACGTACAGAACGCTGGACGAGAGAACCCAGCAGTACGTGATCAAGGGAGTGGACCCCAGCACCCCCAACGAGACAGTACATGAGGCCCTTTGTTATCTGGGATTCGACTGTAAAAGTGCCTCCCGGATGACAGGGTTCCGCACACACGCACCGTTACCACACTACATGGTTGAGTTAGCCGACACGGCTGATTCCCGCGCCATCCTGCAGATAAAGAGCTTTCTGTGGATGGACGTGCGTGTAGAACTTTACGAACCACCCAACGTCCCCCAACAATGCAACAACTGCCAGCGGTTCGGCCACTCGGCCCTCCGCTGCGGCCTGGTAACTCGCTGCCGCGGATGCGCTGGCAATCACAGATCCAACACTTGCACACAAACACAGCCAAACCAGCGACGCTGTGCCAACTGCGGTGGGCCCCATGGGGCCAACTTCAGACAGTGCAACTCATACAAACAGGCGCTGAGGCGAAAACAAGACAAAAGCAGGGTACTGTACGACATACCACGCCCAAGGCCAGCGCCGAACCCAGTAAGGAACGGCGTAACGTTTGCCACGGTTGCACGCCCTGGCGGAAATGCACAGGCTGCGGAACCTCAGCGCCCTACACACACACGTGAAACAACCGCTGCAACAGCCACACAACAGCCACAGGCAACACCGGAAACCCAACAAGCATCGGTACCAACACCTATGCCCCCAAACAACACGACCCCACTCCCGGAAATCACGTGCTGCGAAGAAACACACCATTTACAGGAAAACACATCCACACAAGAACCCCCCGAACCCCAAGCCCAGAGGAGGAATAGACGTACACGCAAACACAGGGCGGGGAACACGAAATCCCCACAACAGGCCACACAGCAACAACAGAACAGCAACACACAGGAAAACAGTCAACAAGACACCGAGACTGTAACTCACACTACCATCCCCCTCACCACAGAAGTAACACAGGCGCCACAACCTCTGCCACAAAGCACAAATGCCGCTCCCAACAACACGCCAATACCCGCACAAGCGGCCGCTAACTCCACAACAGCACCCCAGGCTGCCACACCCAACACCAACACACCACCTGGGGGAATACTGGAAACACTATTCCCCCGACACACGACCGTTCAAATCCTTACCAAGGTGCTGTCGGCCGTCGCTACACTCATCACCCAGTTCATGAGCGCCGAACCCGGCCAATACTGGGCTGTCATACATACTGCCATCACAACACTCTTTCACACTCTTACATGAATAATATGCCACACCCGGCCCATAACGCAGACCCGCACACACTATCACAGATCCTGTTCTGGAATGCAGACTCGATCCACAACAAAAGGGCAGAATTTGCCGCGTTCATGGAGCGCAAGGGAATCCTTGTCGCGCTACTGAGCGAGACTAAACTTAAACCGCACAAACAATTAAACTTCCCTGGCTATTGTGTCTATCGTACCGACCGACCGGGCGACGCCGTGGCAGGTGGAACTGCAATCGTCATACACAAAGACATTGAGCACACAAACATAGAGCTCCCTGAACTGGAAAAAATCGAGACTACGGCCGTCAGAGTCAAGTTCAACGGAGCCTACACCACACTGATATTGGTATACAACAGCCCTGTAGGCATCTCAACACGCGATATCAGCACATTACTCAACATTTCACCGCGAGTAATAGTCTCTGGAGATCTGAACGGCCGGCTGGAGTGGCCGAGCGGTTAAAGGCGCTACAGTCTGGAACCGCAAGACCGCTACGGTCGCAGGTTCGAATCCTGCCTCGGGCATGGATGTGTGTGATGTCCTTAGGTTAGTTAGGTTTAAGTAGTTCTAAGTTCTAGGGGACTTATGACCACAGCAGTTGAGTCCCATAGTGCTCAGAGCCCTTTGAACCATTTTTTGAAGATCTGAACGCAAAACACCCAGAATGGAACTCACGCATACAAAATCCCAACGGCAAAAAACTGTACGAACATTCACTAGGCAGAAACTACATTACACTAGCGCCGACTGAACCGACGCACATTCCCTACCAGAGGGGACACAGGCCAGACGTGATAGACATGGCCCTCATCAAGGGCATTACAGCGACACTCAACGTCACCGTTGAAAACGATCTGCCCTCAAACCACCAACCTGTAATACTATACATTGAGGAAACACTGCAGCACACGGAACAACGCAAGATGTTGGACTACGGGCGTGCGAATTGGACATT
Source organism: Schistocerca nitens (assembly GCF_023898315.1). Lineage (NCBI taxonomy): Eukaryota > Metazoa > Arthropoda > Insecta > Orthoptera > Acrididae > Schistocerca > Schistocerca nitens. The sequence goes on from NC_064615.1 coordinate 772,660,935, forward strand.
GTTCAAGCAAACGCTTGATAGCCACATCCCACCTATACACGAAATTAACGAAACAGCACAAATTGACGAGGCAGTAGAAACCCTCACCAACGCCGTCCAGGACGCAATGGCAGGCACCATACCTGATCGCACCTCACAACAACGCAGTGCGGCCCTGCCCCAGGAAATCCTGGGCCTAATCTCAATGAGGAATCGCCTCAGGAGACAATGGCAGCGCACCAGGCGCCCGTACTTCAAACGGCACATTAACAGACTACAGGGCATCATACACGATAAAATACAAACACACAGAACACAACAGTGGAACCAAAAACTCGAAGGGCTGGACACCACACGACCTGGCGTGTGGCAACTAGCCCGACACATCACCAGGGAGAAAATATACACCCCAACACTTCAAGGGCCTGACGGACCTGCATACTCAGCGGAAGAGAAAGCAGAACTAATGGCCCGAACACTCGCAGCGTCATTCACACCGAACCTGGTACCATCAGATCCAGCGTTCACACTTGCTACTGACCAAGAGGTTACACGCATTCTAGCCCAACCATCGCGCGACAACATTCGACATGCTAGCACAGCCGAATCTCCTGGGCTATAATGCATTCCGCTGCTAGGAAAGCCCCTGGTCATGATGGCATTCAAAACCGTGTCCTCCAGGAGTTCACGGATAAAGCAACTGAGTACCTAACACACATAACGAATGCCATACTAAAACACCAACACTTTTGGAAGATGGCCAAGGTCCTGATGTTCAGGAAGCCGGGGAAAGACCACAGCCTCTCACAAAATTACCGACCCATCAGCCTTCTGAGCTCGCTCAGTAAGATTGTTGAGAAGATGATTCTCAAACGCATCACTAGGCACTGCATAACAAATGACATCCTGAGACCGGAGCAATTCGGCTTCAGGAATCACCACTCCACAACACAACAACTCCTACGGGTCGTTGAACATATAACACATGGCTTCAACATAAACAAAGCTACAGGGGCAGTGTTCCTGGACATCGAAAAGGCTTTCGACCGTCTATGGCACAACGGCCTCATCCACAAACTCAGCGACGCGGGATTCCCCGACGGGCTGCTGCGTCTAATACACTCATACCTCACAGACAGGAGTTTCAACACTGTCGTGCAGGGAAAACAATCAACACGACACGGTATACACGCGGGAGTACCCCAGGGAAGCATCCTAGGGCCCCTACTGTTTAACCTCTACATAAACGATCTTCCAACCACACACAACACAATGATGGCAATCTACGCGCATGACACAGCCATCCTTGCGCAAGATTGGAAACCATCAAACATTACGTCACGCCTACAGACTGCACTCAGAGTGGCCGAGCCTTGGTTGGAGAAATGGCGTGTTAGAGTAAACGTCGACAAGTGCGAAGCCGTGCTGTTCACTAAAAGACCGAAGCAACTGCGCAAACACCGCTACTGCAGACCAATAACTCTACATGCACGTCCAATACGTTTCCGCGAGAAAGTCAAATACCTCGGTGTCTGGCTGGACAGGAAACTACTCTGGGGGGACCACATACAACACATGACCAACCGAGCTAGCGCGAGGCTCAAACAGCTCTATCCTATGCTCAACAGGCGTAGCACACTAAACAGAAGGGTGTCGAGGTCCATGTACATGACACTTATCCGACCCCTGATGACGTACGCAGCTCCCGTCTGGGGATACGCTGCGCCTACACGCCTGCGCCGTCTGCAGCTCATACAAAACAAAGTACTCAAAATCATAAGCAATGCTCCACGATACATACGCATCGCGGACCTTCACCGGGAATACCGACTTGAGACTCTCACGGAGGTAATCCACAAACTCACCACAAGACTATACAGAAACTCAAGACACTCGCAGAACCCGTTTATTCTGAATCTGGGGAACTACGACCACAACCATAGATGGAAACATAAAAGACCAAAAGACATACTTGCAAGGACATAACATCTATGGCCAAGCATACGCAAACATAACGGCACAGGCGAGCCCCTGTTAATCAGACGCATTTACTGGATTTCCAGCTGAAATACATTGTCGAATAACTGGCATCACACAGGGAAGCCGTACCGTACACTGCATGCAAACAAACTCCACACATCCCCCACACAGTGAGATGATCTATGGCCGATCTCCCACTACTGTATAACGATCTTGATTGTTCCAGGAATGTAGCAGCTGCAGCAACTGGGACACATCGCCATCGCTTGTCACGGTAATGATGCATGATACCTACATTAACAAATCCAACCTTGCATGAGCTATCGCAGCTAGTAAGCCACTACTGCTCTTACTACCCATCCCACTGTCGCAGAGGTTTTTTTCCCACGGCACGAGCTATGGCACTTTTTTCCCTCTGCTCTTCAAATCGCTACCCTCACTCACGTTTCGTCCACTATCTATCACCTGATGGACCGTGTTAATGCGTAGCCTTACCCAGACGCACGGACAACATCACAGCCCAGCATCCTGTGATCCACTTACTAGGTAACTAACATGTTTACGGAGGTGACAGTAGAACTTTTGGTTTGGTCACCACGTTGGTGCGGGCGTGGAGGGGCCCCATCTCTATTTAAGGTATGGGGGAGGCATTGGGGCCAGGTCTCGGATCTTCGACCCCTGCCCTCTTTGCCTCCGCCTACCTGGTGCTGAAAGTCTCCTCAAACTTTAAAAAAAAAATTGTGCAATGATCAGCATGTCTGTCTAGTAAGCAGGAGGTCCAGGTTCGAAGCCCAGTCGGTCACAAATATTCATCTGCCGTCTTAGCTGTATTTAAACGTGCTGTGACAGTGTGGACGTCGGTCCTTCGATATTTAAGATCCAATTGTTTTTTGAGGCAATAGAGGTGATTTGCGAACATTTGTCTTGCCATCAGTGTAACAGGACTTCAGCGGCATCCAACCCTTAGTCATTGCTTTGTGCCGGCGCTAACCCATGTCATATATATGCGAATCATATTGTAGTTCATATTTAGTCAAATAACGGATGGTCAGTATACAAGTATGCCGGCCGAGGTGCCCGAGCTGTTCTAGGCACTACAGTCTGGAACCGCGCGACCGCTACGGTCGCAGGTTCGAATCCTGTCTCGGGCATCGATGTGTCTGATGTCATTAGGTTAGTTAGGTTTAAGTAGTACTAAGTTCTAGTGGACTGATAACCTCAGAAGTTACGTCCCATAATGCTCAGAGCCATTTGAACCATTTATGAAGTATACAAGTATTTACGAACAGTAGAAGCAGGAGTGCAGCGAACTGATCCCTTAACCAAGTGCAACACAGAGTACCTGTGTAATGAGTCATTCCAGCTGCATAGCTGAGGTTAATATTTGTTAACCAATTCATTGCAGAATTAATGTAATACCCGCACGATGATCTCTGTAGTCATACTGTATCATTAGCAGCCCGCGAATGGAGTACTATGTTCGTAAAATCGGATTACTCAAGCTGAGGCCAAATAAAGATAAGCGACGACGCCACAACACTATCTTTACTTAAGTAGGTAGTAGCGCTAAATTATGTGTGCCACCATTACCGTTACTGTAAGCAGTTTGACAGCACAACACCACCAAAACTACTGACAACCTGAGCCATACCATCACGCAGTTGTAATTCGCAGTGATTACAAGTTGCTGATGTTTGTCAATAATAGCGGAAAGCGCCTCTGAAGTTCCATTTGCATTACGCCTATGACGGAGAGAATCCTAAATAACAGTAATAGGTCACCCAGCGAAGAGAAGAGTCCACGTATTGTCTCAAGTTCTTGCAGTTTGATATTAATGCAGTTCCCGATAGTTTCACACTAACAGGTTCTTTTGGCTATCGGAATACTCATATGGGTATTATAAAAGTGTAATTGCTAGAACGCTCAACTACCTTAATACGAGGGCCGTTCAGAAAGTAACCTCCGGTTGATTTAAAAAAATACACCAAGTTAAATAAAAATATTTTAATATATACATCTTACAACTACATCTTTGCACTATTTTTCTACATAGTCTCCATAGCGATTGAGGCACTTATCGTATCTCTTCACAAGCTTTGAAATTCCTTCTGCATAAAAATCACCCGCTTGTGCCTGGAGCCAGCCTGTGACCGCATCTTTGAGCTCTTCGTCGTCATCAAACCGCTGTGACCCGAGCCATTTCTTAAAATGCATGAAGAGGTGATAATCACTTGGCGCCAGGTCTGGGCTGTAAGGTGGATGGTTGATAACGTCCCACTTGAAGGACTCAAGAAGGGCCGTTGTTCTGCGAGCAGAGTGAGGACGGGCGTTATCGTGGAAAAAAACGATACCGGAAGTCAGCATACCACGGCGTTTGTTCTGTATAGCCCGTCGTAACTTTTTTATTGTTTCACAGTACACGTCTTGATTAATGGTCGTACCACGTTCCATGAATTCAACCACAACACCCCTTTGGCATCCCAAAACACCGTTGCCATCAGTTTTCTGGCAGAAAAATCTTGCGAGGCTTTTCTTGGTTTGGTAGGCGAATTTGAATGTGCCCACATCTTTGATTGTTCTTTTGTCTCAGGGTTCACGTACTTAATCCAGGTTTCGTCACCGGTCACGATTCTGTTTAACAATGGTTCTCCTTCGTCCTCACAACGTGACAGAAAGTCTAATGCAGAGGCCATTCTTTAAGTTTTGTGGTGGTCGGTAAGAATTTTGGGCACCCATCGTGCACAGAACTTACGGTAACCCAATCTTGCTGTCACTATCTCGTACAAGAGAGTCTTAGAAATCTGTGGAAAACCAGTAGACAACTCCGACATTGAGAAACGTCGATTTTCACGAACTTTTGCATCAACTGTCTGAACGAGTTCGTCAGTCACCAATGATGGTCTACCACTCCTCTCTTCATCATGAACGTTTTCTCGTCCACTTTTAAATAAACGTACCCATTCACAGACAACTCCTTCACTCATAACTCTTGGTCCGTACACGGCACAAAGCTCACGATGAATAGCTGCTGCAGAATATCCTTTGGCTGTAAAAAACCTTATGACAGCACGCACTTCACATTTGGCGGGGTTTTCTATTGCAGCACACATTTCAAACTGCCACAAAAACTAAACTAGCGCAGGTACGACGTTCACTCGACCACGGCTTGATGCCGACTGACCTGTTGAGTGCGTGAACGCACAGATGGCGTCGGTACTCCCCCCACAACCCGCACTGTGACCAATCGGAGGTTACTTTCTGAACCGCCCTCGTAATACCTCATTCTGGATTGGATACGACTCGGAAAGCGACGTTAATTTGACGTTTCCATCCATCTCCTGACGTCTTACTGAATGAAGTCTGAAGTGCATGCACAGTTGTGTTGCCTGCCGCATGGATTCTGTGAAGTGTTATGGCAGCTGGCAGTCATTGCTGAATACAGACATTTGCAAATATCCCCTCTGCTTTAGGGGAAATCGTCTTTGTTGCATTTTTCCATACCGTAATTAGCAAAATAACATAAGCCTTGTTCTGCTGAAGAACTTGATGCCCACAAGTCCTTAAATAAGAATCTCCTAGCGGGAGTAATGCATGAAAGGAGACAGACTGTTGGACAAAAGAATGGACAGCTCCCTGCTTTTTGTGTTTCCGATAGCACCTACGATAAGAGTCTGGTCTGGTGTCATATTATGCTTAACAACCTACTTCATACTAAAACAAAAGATATGATATGAGAACAGGAAATGACTGATATGCTTCTCAGGAACTTTCGTTTTTTTTTTCTCACTTCATACTAAAACAAGGGCGTTAATATGAGAAGAGGAAATGAAATATACGCTTCCAAGACATTATATTTCCTTGTGTGCTACTACTGCATACGTGAAAGCCCTGCTGTTAATTTTTGTATGTTGGATAAATTTTGGTATCACCTCACATTCCTTTGTGAGAGGATCCTATTTTCTTGGGATTCAAATAGAGTGGACATTTCATCACTGGTTAATATTCTGATGACTAATGACATGATACCCGTTGCAATTGCTCCATGGCACCTGAGAGTAGAGTCTCACGTTGGTTACTATAAGAACACGCAGGCAGTGGTATCCGCTCACTGTAGTCAGGTGATTTCTTTCTGTTTATGGCGAAGCGTCTGCTGCAGTGTCCACGCTCAGCCAACATAAACAAATCGCGGCGGCATTGGGCACTGCTAATCGCTGCACTTGTCGCGAGCCTCGACAACAAGAGCCCACTGTCTCTGCTAACGATTCTATGGAGTTAATACATCTTACTTAACGTAACGTAATATGCAGGTCGTGGGTTGGGTAAAAATTCAGTTTGTAACTTCCCATCGCATAAAAATTCTTTACAGTTATATTTGATGCAGTATTTATTGTTGGTTGTCTCTCTAATGTTAATAGTATTGGTTCAGATTGTGCGTGAACACGAAAACACACACACACACACACACACACACACACACACACACACACACACACACACACACGCGAACAGTCATTGATTCCAGTGAGGGTGACAACTACTGTGTGTTGAACAACACATGCACCAGTCAATTCTTCAGTTGGCGTCGAGTGAATGAGATTTTTCAATTACCTTGCATTGCAAGAATTGTAAGGAGGAGACTGAAAGTAAATGGTCTTGTATCTAAAGAGCTGCGACAAAGCAAAGATTGACCGACTATCAGATAATTGTCCACATGGGTTTTGTGGGCGAGTATACTTTTAGTAAGCAACCCACCCACGATCATTGCGTAAGATTTCCCGAAGGGGCATTGATTTCATTAAGTCGTCGACAGTGTAGCGTGATGATTTACTTCCCACCGTACGTTTTCTATATTCGTCCAAAGGTCGCTTGCATTTGTAGGTCCACAAGGCAATGACCTTGTTACCTCTGCCCACATATTTTCTATCTGGTTGATGTTCGGTGATCGTGGAACAAACGGCAACAGCTTTATCCTCTCTTGGCCCTGAAACCAATCTCGCACTGCTCTGCTATGATGGATGTGGCTCTGCTCCTGTAAATAAACTGTTATCTCGTTCGTTCATATATTTATATTTAAATAACATATTAGTAATAAGCACATTGTATTATTATTTTCCACGGTGTTTAAGAATTCAGGCCCTGTCATAAATAAGTGATCTAGATTCAACCGTCCGATTAAGAATGTGGTTTACCCAGTCTATCAAATGATGATAGTCGTATTCGGATATCCTCATTAAGCCTGACTGGCTGAATGCGATTAGAACGATCTGGTATCAAAATGAAATTACAGAAATCGGATAATTTGAACGTGTGTATTGCAACAATGCTGCCCACATAAATTCCTATGATGGAGTAACAGGTAGCAACTGCCTAAGAAAAAGTGAGAATTATGTTTACTAGCAGCAATGTAACGTAATTATAACCCATATTTATGTGATGCAAATACTGAATCGAACAATGCACATCTATTTCAGTGGTGGTAAGATGCACCATATCGGATTTGCTGATGACATAATGACAATAATAATAATAATAATAATAATAATACCGTGGGTCCGATAGGGGAAACCCTCCCCCATACGGGTGGTACCGAGGATATCAAATACTTGGGGTGAACCAAATACTAACACAATCCTTAACGGCTACTCAGTCCGTTGAACCCAAAATCCACGCACGTCTGAGTGAAAATCACCGCTACTCTGGTCACCGTCTGCTAGCTCAATGAGCTCGGCTGAAAATATTTGCTTCCAAAGGCTTCAACACCCTCTGGTCCTGTCCGGTCCTGGAATCACCCAGGCCAAACCAATGAAACACAAGCAAACATGAACTGTGCAAGCAAAGTCAACTTTACCCCAGGTGGTACATAACCCGGCTGTCGACAGGCGGCAGTTGGATTTTCGGATTCTGGGGAGTCCAGGTTAGCACGGCAGAGAATATCGAAGATCTCTGGTAAATTTCCCTACAAGCAGAAAACATGCATTTGAAAACTAAACATCGGTACATTGATCCAAGCACGAAAACTAAATAATCATACAAAAGAAGTCGACCAACAAAAAATTCTCATCCTTGCTCTTCACGAACCACGACTAACTGACAGTGAAACCTTGCATTACGGAAACCTTTGCATCTTCAAGAGCAAAATGCAACAAAAGGTAGCGAAAGGCATACCAATCTTCGCATTGCTTTTCTCGAACACAGATCTATCATCAACTCTGTCAAAGAAATCACACCCATCAACAATCCACTTATGAATATGCTCATTCACAGCCCCAGTAAAAAAATATACACTCATCAATGCACATGCCCCCACCAACATCGAAAATAAGAAAAACACCAAAAATGTCGAAAAATTCTGGAACACACTCGAAAATACTATGAGCAAAATTCACCAAGATGACGTGAAAATACTAATGGGAGACTTCAACACTCTATTTGGAACAGAAAAAACCTGTAGAAAAATCATTGGTACAAATTCAACATACCGAAACGCTTAGACCAACGGCACACGTCTGACTGACATTTGCCAACAATTCAACTACAAAAGGATGTCTTACCACTTTAGAAAAAAACAGTTCCCAGGTAACATGCTTGACTACCAGGTGCAAGCTGCTGTCGTTCGCCTTTCTAGACTCGCTGAAAGCCAGATTTTTAATTCTTTTGTAGCTGAGCTACTAGCAGATACAAACTCAATAAGGGAACCGTAAGATAACGCTCGAGCAAAATTCGGCATGCTACTTACAGTAACCCTTAGTGTCAGGGCGGAAACCTTACGGTACTGCCAATTTCATAATGCCACTTTTGTTTTCTGCCGACATATTTTTTGTTGTTGTGAATACATAATTTTATCTATGAAATGCCACATTTTCATAATACTTGCGAATGGTACAGGAAATGAAGTAAATACATATCTTTTGGAAGTCAAAAGTCGGTAATATTCTACTAATTCGTGTTAAAATAGGCTCAATCGTCTTACAGACACATATTGCTTTATTAAGATAGATTGCCGTCGTGATGTTTCTCTAGTAAGCAGAATTTAATTTGTATTGGTACAGTGACTATTTTAATTGCATTTTCCATTAGTTTACTAATCGCAACATTAATCATCAAAGAGAAATTAATCAGCAGCTGAATTTTCTTTCACGATATCTACAACAATCTGACAATGCAACAGTTGTTTACAACTTCTACACCCGTAGAAACCTACTCGTTTTAACGATGTCATTAAACCAGTGTAGTTTTAAGAGTATTTTCGTCTAGAAATGAATTGCCTTGACGGTTGAAAATGGTTCAAATGGCTCTGAGCACTATGGGACTTAACTACTGAGGTCATCAGTCCCCTAGAACTTAGAACTACTTAAACCTAACTAACCTAAGGACATCACACACATCCATGCCCGAGGCAGGATTCGAACCTGCGACCGTAGCGGTCACGCGGTTCCAAACTGACGCGCTTAGAACCGCACGGCCACACCGGCCGGCTCCTTGACGGTTGATCGATCAAGGGCGGGAAAGGTAAAATTTTACGAATATATGACGAGGGGGACAAGTGCTTGAGAGAGGACTTCCCTATCAATACAAGTGTCTGAGAGACGACATTTCTATCAATCTCCTGTATAGTTTTGTTTCTCTAATCAACAGAGTGAGTTATCATGCAGTAGCACAGGTGATGTAATTTTGTTGCTCGATTTTCTTACACTGCGACCGATAGGTATCTCAGTTGTTGACAACAAATTCCACCTGTGTTGCACACACCCCTTGGGGCAGAATTCGTAGTCCAAAACACACTTATGGAGCTATCAAATGTAAAATATTATGTTCACACTGCACTTTACTCTAGTCTTCGTATTTTGGTGGGGCTCAGCCTTTCATTTATTCTTAGTAAGTTAACGATAAAGGCATCATAACACGTCACCAGTAACAGTACTGCAAAGGAATGCTGAATAAGCGACCTGATGACGTTCAATAATAGTCACTCCGTTGATTTTTGTTGTTTCAAATTAGAGCATGCAATAATCCTACACCTGATTTCTGAACTTTGCCTGTTGAATGCAAATGTTGCATAATGGTAAAATGTCACATATATCAGTAGTCGAGACTTCCTTAATGTGGAAAATCATTCATGCCAGAACGATCTTTGTTGAAACAATAATATCTTTTTCTGGCGTATTTTTCCCAAAATCACTCGCTCCACGCACAGTTCAAATCTTTCTAGCTGCCTCCTCTACATTCACTCCTCTGTTATACCAATCGTAAACGTTGTGTTGCAGATGTTACACCTTTTTCCACTTGCGACTCAATTTTACAATGCTTAACTGTAGTTCACGATTTTCAAGTGTGCAAAAACCAGTGCTTAACTGCAAAATAATAACTACAACATCAAATTCGAAAATGGCATTGATACATACACTGACAGCGTGGCGCCGCCTTCACATGGGCGGCGCCGGACTTCGGGCGGTGTGTGGCGTCTGGCCGGTGGCCGGTAGCCGCTGCAGCGCGAGGAAACGCTCGAGCGTAAGTTGTTATGATCGCGACGTAGTCACGAGCTGTCCTGCGGAATTGTTTCAGGAATACTTGTTATTGCGGGTGGGTAGAATGTTAAGCGAATTGTCTTCGATGTTCAATCAGACTCATAACTTTATACCGAAATGTGGTAAAAAAAAACAGCTGGGCGCGAACATGCGACTCCGAGTTTAGAATGCACAACGATTACCGCAAGACCACGGGCTCACTCCATCCATGTCAACTCGGAAGTAGACAACACTTCCGGGTCTTACAGTGTTGCCAGATTGTGCAGATGGCCGGACTTGTTGTCAGGGGCGGTCAGTTTTATTGGCCACCTTAAGTGAACGATTCGGACTTAGTCTCTGTGGCGGCCTGCCGGCGGTCAGTTTTTATGTCTAAGACTGTACATTGTAAACAGTAACGGTCCTTACACACTTCTTTGGTGAACTCCGGAAATTACCTTTACATCTGTCGATTTTGTTCCGTTGGGATCGTGGAAAGGGCCTCTTCCCGTAGGCAGAAGATAGCAGCACGAGGAGTAGGATAACTGAAGTAACTCTCTCGCTTAATTCTTAGACCGTTTTTGTTTCAAAAATGGCTCTGAGCACTATGGGACTTAACATCCGTGGTCATCAGTCCCCTAGAACTTAGAACTACTTAAACCTAACTAACCTAAGGACTTCACACACATCCATGCCCGAAGCAGGAATCGAACCTGCGACCGTAGCGGTCGCGCGGTTCCAGACTGTAGCGCCTAGAACCGCTTGGCCACTCCGGCCGGCACCGTTTTTGTTTGTTTATTTTTACTTTCCTTGGTGAGTGGTCAGTTTCTGCGCCTCCTCTGTACATCCGCCCTTGGCTAGGTGCTTTCTCGTCACTAATGTTGCCAAACGTTCAGATCCACACAGGATGTTCTGAATTTTAGGAGTATCGTGGCCTCTGCCGCGTAAGCCTTACGCTGGACGCCAAATTAGCCGAATTTTTGACGTGGCAGTGCTAACAATTTGAAGTGTAATCCGCACTCACTACATAGATGGTCGAGTACATGAACGTTCCAAACTGAGTTTCTGAACGAGCTGTTAGCGGTAACCAAGAAAGGTCAACATGCGCCTGTAGGTCGCGATTAGCTGGTAAGCCGATGGGACGCATGAGTGCATTCACGAGCAGCGGTGCTCGAAAACTCTCGAGCGTGTTGCTTCCACTACTATATTATTACCGCTATACTGGTATTTTATTAACAATGTTTCAACTTAGCGTACTGGCAGGACGCAACTCCTCTTGGCACACCAATTAGTACTTCCATCCCATGTAGGAGACGAACCCTCAAGGTCGCCCACTTGTTCATTTCGTGCTTTCGTTTGTGGTGAGAAACAAAACGTGCGTGGCTGATGACTTCTAGATGTGTGCCTTTCGCTTGTCGACGTTCTCAGTTCGTTAATTCAGCAGAAATAGGCTGAAAGTAACTTATATTTAATGTGATACATACACTGAAGAGCCAAAGAAACTGGTACACCTGCCTAACATCGTGTAGGGCCCCCGCGAGCACGCAGAAATGCCGCAACACGACGTGGCATGGGCTCGACTAATGTCTGAAGTAGTGCTGTAGGGAATTGACACCATGAATCCCGCAGGGCTGTCCATAAATACGTAAGCGTACGATGGGGTGGAGATTTCTTCTGAACAGCACGTTGCAAAACATCCCAGATATGCTCAATAACGTTCATGTATGGAGATTTTGGTGGGCAGCGGTAGTGTTTAAACCGATAAGTGTGTTCCCACAGTCACTCTGTAGCAATTCTGGACGTGTGGGAAGCCGCATTGACCTGCTGCAATTGCACACGCCCGTGGGAATGCACGTTGGACATGAATGAGTGCAGGTGATCAGACAGGATGCTTACGTACGTGTAACCTGTCAGAGTCGTACCTAAACCTACAGGGGTCCCATCTGACTCCAATTGCACACGCCCCATACCGTTACAGAACCTCCACCAGCTTGAACAGTCCACTGTTGACATACAAGGTCCATGGATTCGTCAGTATGTCTTCATAACCGTACGCGTCCATCCGCTCGATACAATTTGAAACGAGATTCGTCCGACCAGGCAACATGTTTCCAGTCATCAACAGTACAATGTCGGTGTTGACGGGCCCAGGCGCGGCGTAAAGCTTTGTGTCGTGCAGTCATGAAAGGTACACGAGTGGGCCTTCGGTTCCGAAAGCCCAAATCGATGATGTTTCGTTCACTAGTCCACCCGCTGACACTTGATGATGGCCAGCAATGAAATCTGCAGCAGTTTTCGGAAGAGTTGCACTTCCGTCAAGTTGAACGTTTCTCTTCAGTCATCGTTGGTTCGTTCTTGCAGGATCTTTTTCCGGTCGTAGCGGTGTCAGAGATTGATGTTTTACCGGATTCCTGATATTCACGGTACTCTTGTGAAATGGTCGTACAAAAAATCCATACTTTATTGCTGCCTCGGAGATGCTGTGTCCCATCGCTCGTGCACCGACTGTAACACCAAGTTCAAACTCACTTAAATCTTGATAACCTGCCATTTTAGCAGCAGTAACCGATCTGACAACTGCGTCAGACACTAGTTGTCTTATACAGGGTGTTACAAAAAGGTACGGTCAAACTTTCAGGAAACATTCCTCACACACAAAGAAAGAAAATATGTTATGTGGACATGTGTCCGGAAACGCTTACTTTCCAGGTTAGAGCTAATTTTATTACTTCTCTTCAAATCACATTAATCATGGAATGGAAACACACACCAACAGAACGTACCAGCGTGACTTCAAACACTTTGTTACAGGAAATGTTGAAAATGTCCTCCGTTAGCGAGGATACATGCATCCACCCTCCGTCGCATGGAATCCCTGATGCGCTGATGCAGCCCTGGAGAATGGCGTATTGTATCACAGCCGTCCACAATACGAGCACGAAGAGTCTCTACATTTGATACCTGGGTTGCGTAGACAACAGCTTTCAAATGCCCCCATAAATGAAAGTCAAGAGGGTTGAGGTCAGGAGAGCGTGGAGGCCATGGAATTGGTCCGCCTCTACCAATCCATCGGTCACCGAATCTGTTGTTGAGAAGCGTACGAACACTTCGACTGAAATGTGCAGGAGCTACATCGTGCATGAACCACATGTTGTGTCGTACTTGTAAAGGCACATGTTCTAGCAGCACAGGTAGAGTATCCCGTATGAAATCATGGCGGTGAATCGAGGAAGTACAGTACATACTGACGAAACTAAAATGAGCTCTAACATGGAAATTAAGCCTTCCGGACACATGTCCACATAACATCTTTTCTTTATTTGTAAGTGAGGAATGTTTCCTTAAAGTTTGGCCGTACCTTTTTGTAACACCCTGTATAGGCGTTGCCGACCGCAGCGCCGTATTCTGCCTGTTTAATACTCCCTGTATTTAAATTAGCATGCTTATACCAGTTTCTTTGGCGCTTCAGTGTATTTCGAAATGAACTAATTACAAACGATTTGAATGAAGCTGTATGCTTGTCAGATATATCAATTAAGGATAGTAAGAAATCTTAATATTGGCCCTGTTTTACGTTATAAAGTTTCATCGATATTCTAAAGAAACGCGAAGCATGCCACTATTTATGGTACGTTTGTCTCTCCAGGAGGTTAAGGGTTATAGCTGAAAGTTTATTACGCGTAGAATAAATGGCATCTCAAAGGGGCGGGTCGACAACAGGTGCAGTATTTATAATTACACATTTAATCGAAAAGCAGAGAGAATATAACAGGGAAACTCATTTAGCATTTATTAATTTTATTAATACATTCGATAGTGTTCATAGAGAGACCTGTGGGGCATTATGAGGGAAAGAGGATATCCAGGACACCTAATAAACCTTTCGAAAAGTCTGTACAAACACACGACTGTAATTCTAGGTACAAATGGTACTCTACCATGCCCTACAACCATAAACAAAGGAGTTAGACACGAATGCAGCATTTCGCCCACACATTTTGACATTTGTTTAGATGATGTAGTCCGAAAATGGAAGGAGAATTTTAACGAGAAATTAAGATTAACAGAGATCATCGTCTGAATTGCCTTTTATATGCAGAGAATACGTGGAGAATACCAATCGACGATTTCAGAAAGAAAGACAAAATGATTGGCTTTTGGCGGAAAATATCCTTTAAGGATAAAAATTGTGATTAATAATAGAACAAAGAGAAATATTTTAATTACTTTGGTTCCGACGTCACATGTAAGACGGACATAGAGAAGAAATTAACGAAGTATGGTAATATTTGTGGAACAATAAACAGATGTCTCAAAAATAAAACGAGGAAACAAACAAGATAGAAATTTTATAAGACAATGGCAGCTCCAATACTTGTTTATGAAAGTGTGTCATGGATTATACATAAACGCCGAGAAAGTTCAAATGGTTCAAATGGCTCTGAGCACTATGGGACTTAAAATCTGAGGTCATCAGTCCACTAGAACTTAGAACTACTAATCCCTAACTAACCCAAGGACATCAAACACATCCATGCCCGAGGCAGGATTCGAACATGCGACCGTAGCAGTCGCGCGGTTCCGGACTGAAGTGCCTAGTACCGCTCGGCCACCGCGGCCGGCTCGCCGGAAAAGCAGCATACAAACAATAGAGATGAAATATCTGAGAGCGGCAAAGGGATGCGCAAGAGCTGACCGATTTCGAAATTCGGAAATTAGGCAAGAACTGAATAAATTTAATTTCCTCTACAAAAAAAAAAATTGAAAATAGGACACACTGGAACGTGCGTCTCGAAAGAATGAGTGGAGAAAGACTACTTTTCCAGATAAGGTGATTTAAGCCAGTTGACAGAAGGAGTCAAAGAAGACCAAAGCAGCAATGGGTACCGTAACAGGCAAAACAAAAGAAAGGCCTAAGCCTTTGAGGGAAAATTATGAAGTTACTTTTGTTCAAATTTAAGCCTTAAATGCGTGTTTTTTTTTTTTTTTGTTTTAAAGATTTAATATAGACGAGCTTACGAGTCCTATATGTCAGGAACACTAATTGAAAATAAAACATGCATGAATTTCTTTGCTCTGTCATAAATTAGAACGATAAACGGCATACACCTTACAACCCTTATCGTTTCTGCAGTGTATTATATTTCCAAAAAAATTAGAAATAGGCACGAATTCTGCTAACTATGTACTGTGTAACATTGACACTGTTCGCTACGAGAAAGCATTATTGCTAAGGGCTCTGCGGCGGGATAGAATTTCAACTGTTTCAGTGAGTTTATGTATACAGGGTGAACAATAACTCCATCGACAAACCTTCACAGGTTGTACTGGGATATTTTCCGAGTTTTTTTTGGGGTATGGGACCCTTGGTCTCCGGTCACTGATTCTGAGTAATTCCATTTCGTTTCATTCCTTACCCTTTGTATCGGTATTGCATTGAAAATACGTATATGCACAACAGTGTAAATGTTGACGCTGTGCGCTGTACGTCTGGTTTGGAAACATACTTGTCCATTCACTCACGGTACTTGCTGCATGAAGAATCGGCCGACATGGATCTCGTCTATGGGTTCACTGAATGCATGCAATGGAAAGCGCCAGGACGACGCTATGCTCAGCTGTTCTTGCAAACACATCACAGTAGTTTTACATCTGTAGATGGCCACCCACGAATAGCCTGATCATTACGGTTTGATTTTTGCGTATTACAGGCTTTTGTACGACTGTGAAAGTATTTTGACAGAAACATGTATAATAATGGTAACAAAGTCGAATAAACCATAACTACGTTGTTACGTTATAACAAGCTAACGGAGACCAGATGGTCCTCATACCAGTGTTCGGTAAAATCGGTAGTCAAAAGAGCCATTTATCACCAGTGCAACGATGGAAATTTCTTTTGAGGGTCAATTTTTTTAAAAAATTTGATGTAGGTACATACATTGTTACTAAGTTAATTACGGCACTCCTTAGGTGGCGTCTGGAAGAAGTTCCTCAATCCGATTGAAATAATTTCCTTAAGATCGATTCTTTCCAGCTTTCCCATCCACATTCGTCTTTTATAATTGTTACGTATACCTCCCTTCGTTAATACTCTCTGTATGGCCAATCAGTGTCGCCATATCTTTCCCAGTACTTGACTCTACATCTTCCTTTACCCCACAACACGCACTAAAAGTAACATAACGTACTTTAAGTAAAGTTTTAAGTCTTTAGGTACGTTGAATAAAACTTGATATCATACTTAGTCGCGATATTATTTATAGATAGTAAGGTATCCATAAAATTGAATGCTGACAGTGACTGACAAAAACTAATGTGAACAATGGCCTTAAATCTCCTTGGAGAGTTTAGGGAATTTTAGGTAAGATTCCAGGTTCTCAGCAATAAGACGATTTCTCAATTTATTCTTGGTAAGGTTCCTACTTGAAAATTATTGTTTGTACGAATATCTAGGCTCGAATAAGGAAAGAACGGCAAACGATAATTTTTTTCAGTTGATTGACTCAGTGATATTATTCAAGGTGTTAAAATTCAGTATATCTTCACTCCAGAGCACTCGCTCTAAGGATGAAGACACCAACACCAAAGAGGTATGTAAAAATAGAATTACGAAAACCTGTCGTATCTACAAGGTATCGCACAAGCTTATATTTCTTTGTCCCTATCATCGTCTGTTTTACTTGTTTCCGATTCTTTGTTAATATTAAATCACTTCCCAGATGATTTATTATTAATACAATTAACTTCTTTCGCCCGATCGCACGGTTTTTTCCACAGTCTACGAGAAACAGTTCCACACTCTTCAGCCGAATAGATATTCCTTCCGCTGCTATGCAGTGCACGAACTTCAGCACGTTAAAAATTACCTCGCGCGCCTGAGTTAGAAGCATTATTGGTCCCCCACTTTCGAAGACATTGTCACAAGCACCGGGCGAGGTGGGCAATGGTTAGCACTCTGGACTCGCATACGGTAGGACAACGGTTCAAATCCGCGTCCAGCCATCCTGATTTAGGTTTCCCATGATTTCCGTAAATCGCTTCAGACAAATTCCGGGATGGTTCTTTTGAAAGGGCACGGCCGACTTACTTCTCCATCCTTCCCTAATCTGATGGGACCGATGACCTCGTTGTTAGGTCCCCTGCCCTCAGATCAACCAACAACTTTGTCACAAGCAGAAAACACGGTGCGGGTGGCAGCGAGTGGAAGCGGTCTGTGTCGCCTACAGCCCTGTACAACGCCTCGTCTTCCAAATAGAATAGCCCAAGCCGAAATCGTACTTTGTGCAAAGGCCACGAAGTTTCATTTGAACTGTACGTGCGCCCTCGGACGTGGTATTTTGTGGAAGAGCCGCATTCATGAGACCAAAGAGCCGCATGTTACTCGCGAGTTGCGGTTCGCCGCCCACTGCCCTACACCAAAATACTAGGAAAACGTCACCGAATACCATCGAAAACTTGTTAGTGGAGTTCTGGTTTACCTTGCCTCACTGTGTACACTATGATCGGAAATAATTTGGAAAGCTTGTAAGGGAGTCACAGGGTAGGTCGTGCTGAGAAATAATTGTTAACAAAAAATTGGATACGTTGCGCTGTTTCCGAGTCAGGTGGCATTAAAGTTAGCCGATCAGGCCGCTGCGCCAGCAGTTTCAAGCGGCCCACTGGAGACAGTGTCGCCAAACTAGGTCTTTATTTGGTTTCCTAAAACCGAACAAGATGCTGATACAAAAGTTGGACGTGGGACGGTAGTGAGGATCGAACATGAACCAAAGGATGAGCAATCTACTGCGTTATCATCTACGCTGTGATAACAGCTGATACTAAATGTACCTGGCGGGACGCTTGAATTTGCGTGCGCAACGACCTTAGTGGCTAACTTCAGTGCTAATTAACTTCGAAACGGCGCAAAGTATCAACTTTTTTCTTAACACTTAGTCCTCAGCACGATCTACCCTGCACCTCCCTTATAAGGTTTTCAGACTGTTTATGACCACCCATATGAAAGCTTTACGGCTGTTATATGTATGTTTTTATATATACATATGAGCCACAAAGCTCTGCAAATACGTCATGTGGCGCAGAGAAGGGTCAAGATAGTTCTATGACGTTTGAATTATAATAATAACTCAATTGTAAGCGTAGGTTTCATGTAAGTGTAGGTTTTCGCGATCATTTTCACAGTCAATCAGTTAGCAAAACAATCGCCCTGGGGAATTCCACTTGCAATAGTTGCCGAAACGTTGGAAGTTTTACGCACTGACGTTGCAGTCACAAGCCCAGAAGAATTCTGTTGAGTCCGTATTTTGCCTGAAAGCGTATCATACAGTAGTTGAATGAGTGTACCAACTTTGTTCACAATACGAGGGGCGTTCAATAAGTAACGCAAAACATATTGTTCTGAAATCATGTTGGTTTTATTCAGAATTCCAATAAACCATATTATTCCCAACTATTTTGGATACGAAACCATATTTTTCGACGTAATCGCCATTCAATGCGACAGCCCTGCGCAACCTTACTGGGGGAGCCTGTATGCCCGCACGGTACCACTGCACCGCCGGAAGTCGGAGCCAACGTCTTGGTGCATCAGTAACCTCCCCATCATCCAAGCGCATCTTCCCACGTAGTGCTTGAGCGAGATCTGGGCTGTACGGTGGATGAGGAAGAAGAGTCCAGTGAAGTTTTGTGAGCTGCTCTCGGGTGCACGGACTTGTGGGAGGCCTGGAGTTGTCATGTGGAAGGAGAAGCTGGTTTACATTTTTGTGGCGACAGAACCGCTGAAGCCGCTTCTTCAATTTCCTGAAGTAGCAAAATACTCTACAGAGTTGATCGTTGCATCACGATGGAGCACATCAACTGTTCAGTGTCCCAGAAGGCCATCTCCGTGACTTTACCGTGTGAGGGTGCGGCTGCGGACTTTTCTTCGGAGGAGAAGTGGTGTGGCGCCGCTCCAACGATTGCCGTTTTGTTTTCGGTTCAAAGTGATGAACCCATGTTTCATCGCCTATGACGGTGTCCGGGAAAAAATTGTCACGAACAGGCTCGTAACTCGTAAGCAATTCTGCACAGATGGTCCTTCGTTGCTCTTTATGGTGTTTCATTAGGCGACGAGTAACCCAGCGGGCACACACTTTTGAGTACCCCAACTGGTGGACGACGTGTCAGCATTACCAACAAAAACATCCAGTTGAGCAACGAGGTGTCTGATTGTGATCTGTCAGTCACCTCGGATGAGAGTGTCCGCACGTTCCGTCATTGCAGGAGTATTATCTGGAGATCTTACAGGTTTTCGCTACATTTTTACGATGAACACAGATGCCTCGGCCAGCGACGCTTTTAGGGAGCTTGCTCACCCGATAGTTAGGACTGATAGAGGAGTTAGAGAAGATGCAACGAAGAGCGGCGCGTTTCCTCTCGGGATCGAGAGCGTTACGGAGATACTAAACAAACTCTACTGGCAGACGTTAGAAGACAGGCGTTGAGCATCATGGAGAGATTTACTATTGAAATTTCGGGACAGCACTTTTCGGGAGGAGTCGGACAACATATTAATCCCCCCACACATACGTCTTGCTTTTTGGCCACGAGGAGAAAATTCGAGAAATTAGGGCCAATGCAGAGGCTTACCGACAATCCTTCTTCCTACGCACTATTTGCGAGTGGAACAGGGTTGGAGGGATCAGATTGTGGTACAGAAAATACCCTCCGCCACACGCCATTAGGTGGCTTGCGGAGTATGATGAAGGTGTAGACTCACCACGCTTTTGTTCACTGCCAGGTCTTCGCAGACATTCTGCTAGCGCCTATGTGTATCCAAGCACTCAGTCTTCAGGCCACGAGTGGCCTACCGGGACCATACGACCGTCGTGTCATCCTCAGTGGAGGATGCGGATAGGAGGGGCGTGGGGTCAGCACACCGCTCTCCCGGTCGTTATGATGGTATTCTTGACCGAAGCCGCTACTATTCGGTCGAGTAGCTCCTCAATTGGCATCACGAGGATGAGTCACCCCTAAAAATGGCAACAGCGCATGGCGGCCTGAATGGTCACCCATCCAATTGCCGACCACGCCCGACAGCGCATAACTTCGGTGATCTCACGGGAACCGGTGTATCCACTGCGGCAAGGCCGTTGGTTTTTCTCCAAAAGAAAGTCAATTATAGCTGACTGCTTGGAACGCACCTGCGTTGCAAACGCCATTTTGAAGGCCATGTATAGCACCGCCACCTGTCGGAACTTAATGAACCTATAGTAGCTGAGGCGGAAATGTTTCAAACGTCTGAAAAAACTGAAAAAAATTACGCCTTTTTTCAACCGAAACTGACCGAGAAAAAAATGCACTGCGTTACTTGTTGATCACCCGTCGTATATAAGAAAATATCTAACCATTGATAGAAAATTTACTTTTCTTTTTTTTTTTGTTGCGATTTTTAGTCCTTATGCCACCGATTTTTTGAACCACCAATCCCTACGTACCGAGTTTCTGCACGTTTGAACTGGCAGCATTACCTTCACATTCAGTCCTAGCGCCGCCTCTGTGGGTGGACCCTTGCCGAGCGCCCATCTCGCCATCCCCTCGGCCTGAAGCAGAAGACCAGCGTCTCCAGAGCAAGTCTACAGCGGCAGACGCTGTGGGCTGCAGCTGGTGGTCTTGGTTTTGTGAGAGAGTGGTCAGCACGGCCCCGGACCGGCGGCGTCGCCCATTCAGCGCCAGGTGAGCGGGGCGTCTGCGCCGTGGAGTGCCCGCCGCGGGGAGCGGAGCGTCGGCCGCGCCGCCGCCGCCGCCGCAGCCAGTCGGCCGCTGCCCGCCGTCGCGACGACTCAGCCGCGCGCCCAGCGACGCCCGCGACGCTACGCGACGCCGAGCCGAGCCGAGGCGAGCGACCGGGCCCGACGCCCGAGCGCAGCTGCAGCCGCAGGTAGGGCGCCTCCCCCCCAGCTGCCGGGCCGTCCCGTCCCGCGGCGTCGGCAAAATGTTGACAAATGTCCTTGCAGTGGCTCCTGGCAAACCCACTGCCGACGTGCCCCTCACGCTTGCGAAAGACTTTTTTTCCTTTCGGATGTTCACCACATTTTAACCAGTAGTCCATACTCTGCTGACTGAATGATCGCACTGCACCTATGACCCTATTTTTTCCCTTTCAATGTACTGCAACCAACGAAATTAAATAGCAACTGTACTCCCAGTGAATTCAGCTCCAATCCGATTGTTAATGTTACCACTCCTTTTTCCGCTGTGTTGCACTTCTGAAATACCACGTAGTAAGGATTCCGTCGATGAAAGATTGTGTCATTCGTCTTCAGCGTTTTGGTGTACAATCACAACGGAACTAAATGACAAATTTCCTTCTAGTGAACAACAGTACATTTCGATAACATTCCCGTTCTGACCCGCACATGACTTGCTTGCTGTCTCTCTGGTTCCATCAGTTGCTTATTTAATAGCTAAGATTTGCATCAGTAAAGTGTGTGTAGTAAAACCTCACTTAATCGAATCGTGGTCAACCGAAACTATCCGAAACGACTCCAAGAATCGCAATTAAAAAAAAAAAAAAGATTGCACTTTCGGAAACAATTTGAGGACAGTTTACGCAGGAGTTAGTGGGCAGAGACGAAGCATAACCTTGAGTTGCTTTGCCACCAACCGATTCACCAGTCTAAACAAAGCTGCACTGCCAACAATTGTGCATTCGAGTGATTGTTTCTTTCCTTTGCGTGTGTATTTTTGTGCTATGCTACAGACTGTGAACTACAGTACACTGTATGTTGATGTACTGTAATACTGAACGCTTAATTTTAACTTACATAAAGAACATAAGCGTAACCTTGAAAGTGATTTCTGGATTCGTTTGACCTCCAAACGTTTCAAAAATACGTAACATACAAAAGACTGCAATAGATATTATATGTTCATGGCTTAACCACAAATACTGTTATCCGATCCTCCCTTCTAGTTCGGTTAGCCGAGGTTGTACTATATTTTATATAATGTCATCAACGAAACTGAGTGAGAAATATCTTCTTCACAATTCTGCAACACTCTTGTTCTTGCACTCCTCAACATTCTGCGAAGAACTAGTGTTCTCTTTGGCCCGTTTCCTCCAGTTGTGTACTATGTAAAAGTGGTGCTATCAACAGCTTAGTTACTGATAGGTCAGTGCGTTTTAAGTGCACTGCCTCAATCCAACTGAGAGGCAAATTTTCTTCAAGTGGACTTTCTGATTGTCAGTGTCTGCGCGAGCTTCCGCGAAGAACTTTCTCGTTACGCTGCTGTCTTATCATACATCTGCCTCTTTTCTTTTAGTTTCCTGATCAGCACCAGCGAATTAGAATGACGGAGACATTGTAAAGAATTTTGGGGCTTTTCAGCTGTTACTAAACTTTTCATAATCTTCATTGGAATGGTCCTGACCAGTGACGTGTCACAAATGGCAAATAACTGAAGTCTACGTTGCTGCATTTAGTATCTGCCACCGCCAACCAAGCAAAATGACAAATATTCCCTAATGACACTTTGTCTGTGGCGAACTTCTAGTTTTTACCACAACAACAGCTTCCATCAGTTACTGTATAATAGAGCAGATTCTATTCATATATGTACATTGTACAATTTTTATGAGATATGATACAATGACATCACCGAAACTAAATTGCAAATTTCTGTCATCATCCGTTATTGCGTGAGAATCCGGGACGAACGTCTTGTTGTTACGCTATTTCCACCAGCCTTCTACAACATAACTAAAATTCTATTGATAGAGCAGTTCCATATTGTTTCTATGATTTTTGTGGCGCATGGAAGTTAACGAAATAATGTTACAACTTTTTTCCACTGGACTCTCGGAAATTTCGATTGTCATCTTTGTTTATGACATCCATAAATAGTTTTTCCCTTTTCTCTGTAGTCTACTGCGTAGCACAATTTATGTAGATAGACGAGTTCTCTATTTCATCTGTAACTTAACGACAGTAAATGACAGCTGTACTTTCAGTGAACTTCGGTACGTTTCAGTGACTAAGGTCTCCATTAGAATCTGCAAAAAAATTGATTTTGTTGCGCTTATGTTATCAGTAGTCTTCATATTGAGCAAATTATACTGATAGTTGTGCTCTTCATCGTTACAATCTTCTTCGATGTACGCCTATTTCTGGCTAACATTCCTCTAGTGTGTTCTCAAACGCTTCCGCTGTTATTAAGCTCCCCGGGATTAAATTAAACCACGTTTTTCGTTAATACTAAAGGTGTCGTGTGTCTCAAATTTTGACGATAACTGAGTTGTGCATTAGGCTTCATAATTCGTATTTGAATGAAGTACGCTTTCTCCAGTTACATCCGTAAATACCGATTATCAGCCGTCCTTGCACAGCCCGGAATACCATCTCGCGCCTTTGGGAATGTGTAACGAATCTTAGTATACATCAAAATGCACTAATAATAACATGAAAACGGTCAACTAGACAAATCTAGCAAGAGAAATTGATGCCCTTGTGCGTGATTTCACCTTGCAGTGTAACAGCACAACGGACATGTAACTAGGAATATCAAAAGAAGTGTGTACTAGTTTCTAAATTAACGACCCTTGCCTATGACTGTCATAGGTTAGTCTCATCGCAAGGACATTTACAGCCTGTCATTTACTTGCATTTTAAACATCATTCGGTAGACACTACTGTTGACTGAATGACGATAGATTTTCTTTTATTACAGTGCAAAGATAAATAGCTAATTCTATAGCAGTTCTTTATTCTTTTTCAAGACAGCAATCGGTATGTAAATGTAATAAACAGATTTTCAGATTTCTCTTAATCAGCGAAATTTAATTTCCCTTGTTACAGTACGTAAAAGGCTACCTAATTTAGCCAGTTACGTGTCTGCATGCACGTGATTAAAATTCTGAAAGCAACTGCTAATTTGGTCTATATTCTTATTTTACATTAGTGCTTCATTGTCGCGTCAATTTTTTATTATTTTTCGAGCGTACTCTTGCATGTCTCTCGGGAAATGAAAAAATGTGGCACGTCAAAAAACGGCTGAAGTAAAAAATGTTTTTCAACAGTTCATACTGAACTCCTATGTAAAGGTAAACATCCACTTCGTAAAGTCCCACTTTCTGCCAGCAATTCGGATACAAAAGGTACAAGAACGATGAACAAGTGACGAAATATATCTACATTCGCTGAATTTGGAATAAAAAATAGAGAAATTTATAATGGTTTGCAAGTGATGTCATCATTGTTAGTTTTCGCAAGATGGAAACGTGTTTGAGACTGGTAATTTTGTGTAAATATGAAAATTTAAAAACATGTTAGTTGCAACATCCATTCATTTTATATATAAGTAGTAAAAACAATTTATGAATAGCCTTTGTAACAAGTTAAATTTCAAAGTACCTTTATTATTCCATTACAAATGTCAGATTCAGATGACATTTGACGGTGTTTTTACGTTCACTCGTAAAAGTTACATTATTACGAGTTGAATTATTTCAATACTTCAGTATATTATTTGAAGTATTTATCCTACGACGACAACAAAACCAAAAGAAATCGTTTTACCTGTCCGACAACCTGACAGGCCGGGTTAGGTTTCTGGCTAGTGCATGTTTGCGAAGCAAACTTCGTCCTCTCTTGAGCAACGAAAAAGTATACTTCACGACACACAAAATTATAAAAAAAAGCTATCCTGTCGTAATTTTTTAGTATTAAACTATGGTTTTACAACATATTACGTATTTGCTATATTATAAGAAGTATAATTATGTACAAATGTTTTGTTGACGTTTTGTGAAGATGATTATTTACAAAATAGCTTCGCTTCCGTTAAGGTAAACACAAATTCACACGACATAATGACAAGCAATCCTCAGTACCAGTAACCGTAAAACAGACGCAATTTTAAACCGACTGGTTGGTGTGTCTTTTCATTAATCATTTTATCCACTGCAGCCATGAAAGTGTGTGTGATATCCATTACGAATGAACTTAGATAACTTTAAAGACAGATAGTTTCACGAAACTGGGTACGTCTGTCACTTCGCAGTGTGTTAGCGATATCGAAAGGTTTCCAGAAAAGGGTTGTAAGACAAGAAACGAATATTTTAATGTTAGGTATATGCTCGTAAAATCTTTGACTTCTGTGATATTTTACCAATAGCAATGTTTCAAACGGAACGTACTTTGATGTTTTCGTTACCTGTTTCATTAACTATTTAAAATTACATCACAGAATTGACTGAATATAACTTAATTTTTGCGTTGACACAGTTTATCAAAACTCGTAAGCTTGTGGAATACAGATGCTACTAATACAATGACATTTCACATTTGTAGTCGGGAAGAGGTGCTTCAAATTCCACTGCTGGCTAGTGTGTGTGTGTGTGTGTGTGTGTGTGTGTGTGTGTGTGACGCGTGCGCGCTTGTCGCCACGTTTTCCAACTTCACACATATTGGCCAGTTGCCTTTGCTACGCTTACCCCTTAATATTTCGTTTCGTCAGATGCTATTCATGTCACTCCGTCTTTCTTCACCGTAGCCAGGTCAGGTGGAGACACACACACACACATTAGTACACACTGATCAACCAGAACATTATGGCCACCTATGTAATAGCCGGTATATCCACCTCTGGCACAGCGGCGACGTGTCGTAGCTGGGAAGCAATGTGGCCTTGGGAGGTCGATGGAGGGAGTTGCCTCCAAATCTGCACACACACACACACACACACGTCATCTAATTCCCGTAAATTCTAGGTATGGGGGCGATGAATTCTCACGACACGTTCAATCACATCCTACATGTGTTCGATAGGGTTCAGATCTGGCGAGTTGGGGGGCCAGCACATCAACTGAACTCGCCACTGTGTTCCTTGAGTCAATCCAGCACACTCCTAGCCTTGTGATATGGCGCATAATCTTGTTGAAAAATACCACTGCAGTCGCGAAACATGGTCGTCATGAAAGGTTTTACGTGGTCTGCAACCACTGTACGACAATCCTTGGCCGTCATGGTGCCTTGCACCAGCTCCTCTGAACCCACGGATGTCCACGTGAATGTTTCCCAGAGCATAATGGAAGCGCCGCCAGTTTCTCTCTATCCCGCAGTTCAGGTGTCATGTAGCTGTTGCCCTGGAAGACGATGGATTCGTGTCCTCCCATCAGCATCAAGAAGGAGGTATTGGGATTCATCAAACCATGCAGCCCTCTGCTGTTACGCCAACGTTCAGTCCGAAGTTCAGGTGCCCATTTCAGTCGTAGCTGCCGATGTTGTGGTGGCACATCACGGTTCGTCGGGTGTGGAGGCCCATCGTTAGGAGTGTTCAGACACACTTGTACTCTGCCCAGCATTAAAGTCTGATATCAGTTCCGCCACAGTTAGCCACCTGTCCTGTTTCATCAGTCTGCCCAACCTACAACGTCCCTCATCTGTAATGAGGGGTGCTTGCCCAACCCCAAGGCGTCTGCATGAGGTTTCACCTTGGTTGAAGACACTCACCACAGCGCTTCTCGAACCCTCGACAAGTCGTGCAGTCCATCACAATCTGCCCTCGGTCAAACTTACATCGATCACTCGCCTTCCCCATTCTACACACGGACAGCACACTGATTGATACTGCATGCACCGTGTGTGCGTCTGACTAGCAGCCATCCCACGCCAGGTGACGCTGCTATCGCCTGGACAGGTTTATAACAATAGTAGCTGGGTGATCATAGTGTTCTGGCTGATCAATGTATGAAGAGTATGTATGAAACAGCTTTTACCTAATAAAAGACCCAAAAACAGCCGCTGTAAAGGTCGCAGCAGTATTACGAAATTTTGTTGCAATTGCGAATTTTTTAGAAGCTGTATTACGCCCCGTGAGTCGTGCTTGGGGAACTCAGTTGGTAGAGCAAAGGTCCCGAGTTCGAGTCTCGGTCCGGCACACAGTTTTGATCTGCCAGGAAGTTTCATATCAGCGCACACTCCGTTGCAGAGTGAAAATCTCATTCTGGAAACATCCCCCAGGCTGTGGCTAAGCCATGTCTCCGCAATATCCTTTCTTTCAGGAGTGCTAGTTCTGCAAGGTTCGCAGGAGAGCTTCTGTAAAGTTTGGAAGTAGGAGGCGAGGTATTGGCGGAAGTAAAGCTGTGAGGACGGGGCGTGAGTCGTGCTTGGGGAGCTCAGTTGGTAGAGCACTTGCTCGGTCCGGCACACAGTTTTGATCCGCCAGGAAGTTTCATATCAGCGCAGACTCCGCTGCAGAGTGAAAATCTCATTCTGGACTGCCATAATATATCGTAGAAATGTTTACACCAGTGCACATCCACAGAGACTTATAAATAATAACTAAATAAGAGGTATTCACATTCTTAATTTTCACTTACAGTATTTTGCATCTCCAAGACACTCTTGTTTCGTACGATATGAATTTTCTAATAAGAGTGTAAAATGAATATTAGACCAGATTTTCTTGTCAAGGTAACGATCAAAAATCGATGACGATATGGTGTCACTAATTAGAAAAATGTGAGCAATTGCTCATCAATGGCTTAAATCATTATAATAGGTTTTTCTCTGAAAAAGGAGTCCCTCAGCTACACTTCATTTTTTTTATTTATTTATGTTGCTGTCCTTACGGCTATTTTCGGTACAGCAGACAATCTAAATGACTGTTATACTGTCAATGCCAGGTGCTATTCCCAGAAAAAAGGGGGAAAAAAAGCTTTACCAGCTACGGATCCAAGCATAAAACTTTACTTGTAAAGTAACGGAGAAGACAATGGGCAATGTAGAGGCCAATGAAACGTGATAGTTTTTGACATTATTTTAGTTTTAAGGTGAAATATATCTGTTTTCGTGTTAAACCAATCCTCGTGCAAAATTTCACATATAGAAGTGAAGGACACTCAGTGAATATGAGACAAACTCGTTGAAACCTGCTTAAGACAGAAAAACAAAAGCAAAGCTGAAATAATTGTGACGATTAGCCACATTGCCTGATTATAAGGGCAGAGTCGGTGTTATACGTATTACATGGATGCTTAGTAACCATACCACAAATTATGACTACACTAGGTCATAATAATATTAAAACGCAACAAATTTTACATGATTCCAATAGTTAGACGTATGAAAGACAGAAGAAATATATTACTCCTCAACATATTGCTAACTTACTTCGTTTTACATTACTGTTGCTCTAAGGGTGATACGGAGGAACTGTCGATAAGAAACAGTGTACTAGGATATTCTTATGAAAATTTCTATTAAAAAGAAAACTATGTTAACATTTACAACGAGAGTATATATGACATGTTACGTGAATCTCAGAACCAAAGTGGAGAAAATAATTTGTGTTACGCTGTGTATCGTCATTATAATAGAGGGGTGATAAAAACTGCAGTAACAGGTGAGACTAACCAGCAATATTGTTTCGTAAGCTGATGATTCAGTAAGTGCTATTTTTTTCAACACTTTTATCTCGTTAACAACCACAAAGTTTGATTGGATCTTTCACTGGGGTTCAGGAAGGATACATGATACCATCAGGGAGCATGGTATCCCTAACCCTGTTTCCATCACCAAGAAATGTACTGTTACGCAGCACTTCCTTGCGGCTGAAATTTAGTTACGTAGTGTGTTACCTCTGTAATCATATACCCCTCAGTGAATGGAACCCACTCGCAAAGAGACGCATTTTAGTGTGATTGTAACCTAATATTATCTTAGGAAATAGTGACATAGTTAATACATAACCATTTTTAAGATGTAGCTGAAGTTTGTGAAGGCGGATCTATGTCGGTATATTATAGTAGCTGACACTCAAGAGTTCCCCTCAAGGCCCTGAGAAAACACGGAGGGTCCTTGATATCAGCAGATAAGATGCTTTCTGTTCAGTTCATGATTACCTTCTGATTGACAGCTACATAGGAGGTAGTGGCGTGAAATTCATGCGGAAGGCACGTCACGAATTCAGCCAAAATCATGAGGCCATAACAATAATCTAATTGCCAAACTGAGACTAGGGCTCTCCGCTTGCACAGCAAATCTGTTTCACCTAGTTTGTTTACCCATCTGGTTGTTTAGCGTTGTAATTTTGTTTTATTTTTTTAATTTTTGTTCTCAAGGGAATCTACAAAGTATTCTGTTTGCTGTCAACGCAGTTTATTTATGTGGTGGGTGATACTGAACAATGTCAGTAGAGAGAAATTGTTTGTAGATCGCCTGCTCCTCGAAAAGAAATGGCGAGATGTTTGTCTTCGTTAAT
Organism: Schistocerca nitens; assembly: GCF_023898315.1. Classification (NCBI taxonomy): domain Eukaryota; kingdom Metazoa; phylum Arthropoda; class Insecta; order Orthoptera; family Acrididae; genus Schistocerca; species Schistocerca nitens. Next base: position 772,690,637 of record NC_064615.1, read on the forward strand.
GATGTTCTCAAAAGTAACGCAGCATTCTTATACGCAAAAGAGGATCTTGTGGTAAAGATTGGCAAGGGAATCTTTCTGAATGCAGCTGGAAACTCTGGGGAAAATATAAGGATAAACTAGTCAACAACTGCTATTCATTAGCATCTAAGTTGAAACTTCCTGGCAGATTAAAACTGTGTGCCGGAACGAGACTCGAACTCGGGACCTTTGCCCTTCGCGGGAAAGTGCTCTACATCCCCCAGGCTGTGGCTAAGCCACGTCTCCGCAATATCCTTTCTTTCAGGATTGCTAGTTCTGCAAGGTTCGCAGGAAAGCTTCTGTAAAGTTTGGAAGGTGGGAGACGAGGTACCAGCAGACGTAAAGCTGTGAGGACAGGACGTGAGTCGTGCTTGGGTAGCTCAGTTGGTAGAGCATTTGCCCGCGAAAGGCAAAGGTTCCGAGTTCGAATCTCGATCCGAAACACAGTTTTAATCTGCCAGGAAGTTTCACATCAACGCACACTCCGCTGCAGAGTGAAAATCTCATTTTAGCATCTAAGTTGATATAGCCCCTTCGTGAAAAATAGAATTTTGATTATACCGAACGGTGTACCCAAGTGCTACTTTGCTTTCCCATTTAAAGCTGATAAAAGAATCTCACCTGTTCCGTATTGACACTGGAACAACCTCAGTAGTAATATTATACTTGGCATTTTAAGAAAATCAAATGAAACATAGTAAGTTAAATATAGGCGAAGCGATCTTGTTGTTGTAATGTATCAATGTGTGTCGCATTTTGCTCAAAGTATCTCACGTTGAAGATTTCTCACGGAGTTCTGATTTGAAGCACATCAAATTATTGTTAGTTCTTAAGATTTCACTATGCAAAACATAAACACCACCCAAGGATTAAGTATTGGTGCTCTTCCGACTTGCCGACTGCTGCCTACAAGGCAGTTTGATGAGTGATCTATGATCGAGGGCGTTGTGATTAACACGTCGCCAACCCCTCTAGCCGTTACTGTCAGTAGATGAGTACTGATGACGCCGCTGCTTCTTTATTCAAACTCCTTTTCATACGGCCTCACGAGCCTGAGTGGGTTCTGTTCTATACCTTCCTACCTCAGAAAAATCCGAGGAGGTACTGGGAATCGAACTCTGGTCCTTCCGTCTCGAAGACAGCGACGCTAGCCATTCGGCTGAGAATTCAATGAGTAAAACTTGTTCAGCATGTCGATAATTCTCTAACGGTGTCAGAAAATGCATTTAAGTGAACTTTCCATGTGACTTATGAAACACCTGTTACGGGAAACAAAACTACAATGAAAATCCAGCACTGCCTTGTAGAAGTTATCGATACTACACTGTCCAGTCACATTAATGTGGCTGCCTGTCAGAATCGACATCTACATCTGCATTTATACTCCGCAAGTCACCCAACGGTGCGTGGCGGAGGGCAGTTTACGTGCCACTGTCATTACCTCCCTTTTCTGTTCCACTCGCGTATGGTTCGCGGGAAGAACGACTGCCGGAAAGCGTCCGTGCGCGTTCGGATCTCTCTACTTTTACATTCGGGACCTTCTCGGGAGGTATAAGTAGGGGGAAGCAATATATTCGATACCTCATCCAGAAACGCACCCTCTCGAAACCTGGACAGCAAGCTAGACCGCGATGCAGAGCGCCTCTCTTGCAGAGTCTGCCACACATCTCCGTAACGCTATCACGCTTACCAAATAACCCTGTGACGAAACACGCCGCTCTTCTTTGCATCTTCGCTATCTCCTCCGTCAACCCGATCTGGTACGGACCCCACACTGATGAGCAATACTCAAGTATAGGTCGAACGAGTGTTTTGTAAGCCACCTCCTTTGTTGATGGACTACATTTTCTAAGGATTCTCCCAATGAATCTCAACCTGCCACCCGCCTTACCAACAATTAATTTTATATGATCATTCCACTTCAAAGCGTTCCGCACGTTCCTGAATAACCACTTTTTGCAGCGCGGACTGCTTCGTGACGTGCAAGAAGAGTCGGTGAGGTTCCGTGCGGTACCGAGAGGGACGTGGAGCCATGTCGACTTCTGTGCCATGCCAGCTGCGCTGTATGTCGGTTTGAGGACCCATGGCGTGAACAGTGCGGTCGAGGTGATCCCGAAGATTGTCGATTGGGTTGATCCATTGAGCCACAAAAACATTCCCCAGACCATAAGGCCCCCTCCTCCGACCTGGAATCTTCCAAAAATTGTTGCCGGCAGTTTGCTTTCATACGTTCCACGCCGTACACACCAACGGCCATCTGTCCGATGGAGCATAAGGCGTGATTTATCTGAAAAGAACACCTGTCGCCACTCAGTGGACGTCCAATCGTGGTAATGGCGTGCAAATTCCAGCCTTCGTCGCCGATGAACAGCAGTAAGCATGAGTACATGAAACAGACGCCTGCTGCGAAAGCCCACACACAGCAACGCTCGCTGAACGGTAGTTGAGGAGACACCGTCGGTTCATTTGGGCCATCAGTTGCTCAACAGTTGCACGTGTGTCCCAACGTAAACAACTCACCTCTGTCGTCTATGGCTCTTGATGCATCAAGGTATCTTGACGCCAGTTTTGGACAGCGCCATTTTTGTCATGCACGGTATACTTTAACCACGACGACACGCGAACAGTTTAGAAACTTAGCGGTTTCGGACATGCTTAGCCTGATCGTGCGCTTTTGGACGTCTGAAAACTCTTTCCGTTTCCGCATTACAATAACTGCACTGCTTTCCGCGTCCCCCCGGCGCCTTTTAGGGGTATATCCTCCACTGCTAGTGCTGCTGTCGTCTGTAAGTGGTTAATGGACTTTTTCAACGAACATAGGCGGGAGTTACATTAAAGTGAATGGACTTTGTAGTTCTACCTTTATACACAGAATGATGAACGACTAGAACCAAGTTGAAGGAAATATGAAATTAAGAACATTATGCGTGCGCTATGTAGCAGCGCTGCTCGATGCTTCGAAGTCCTTCTGCAGAAATACCAATCCCAAAGTAAATCTGGGCGGAGCACGTAATAGAATCTCTCTTAGCGGAAACGTAAGGAATTCTCGGCGCAGGGAGTCTGCGTTTTCCATTACGGCCGCAGCACGTCACGTCAGCTGGGAATCCACCTGCAGCTTCCGCGTAGGGGGCTGCCAGCGGATTGCGGTGGACGGCCGAGTGAGCAAGTCGCGCAGTAAATCTGCAGGCGGCAGGATGAAAGGCGAGCGCCGCCCGTAAAACGTCACCCTCTGTCACCCGCACCCCGAGGCGGCAGCGTCGCTGTGAAAAACCCGAATCACCCCGTCCAGCGCGCCCCCAACTCTCCGTCAGACTCCTCGGTCGTCACTGAGAAAAACTCACGAAGCAATGTGTTGGGTCTTGTTTGTTGATAAAGCCAAGTGTGCACCGTGTGATGCAAGAACTATAAGACCTGGAGACTGATCCCATGCACATCAAAAACTGAAGTCTCTTGTTTCCATCTAGCGAATCGTGCTGCGAACTACAAACCAAGAGTTCTGCTCAATAGACAAACGATGCGGTACAATCCTTTACCAAAATATCTCGGAATCACTCTAGATAGAACCCTGAGCTACAAAGAGCACATCACCAAGTTTCCTCATAAAGTTTCTGCAAGGAACAACATACTACATAAGCTCAGTGGTACCACCTGGGGAACCTCTCCTGACTGTCTGCGTTTAACTGTCATCAGTCTTGTGTACTCTGCTGCCGAGAGCTGTGGACCTGTCTTCTTGGAAAGTGTACATGTGAAGAATGTTGACACAAAACTGAATGACACAATGCGCTGCATTACTGGTTCCATCCAATCAACCCAATGACACTGGGTACCTGTATTGAGTCACATCCCTCCATCTCACTTAAGGTGGAAACGAGCTCCACTGAGGGAGGCCAAGAAAATCTCTATCACTGCACCAGGAATTCTGTCATCCGCCACAGCAACGATTGCGATCAAGAAGACCAGCTAGTGTCACTGCAGGACAACTCATAGCGGATGGTTTTGTTCTAAATGAAAGCTGGAAGCATGAATGGTCAACAAAAACATTGGGAACAAGAGCCCATCACCTTGATCCCACAAAGAAGCCAAAAGGTTTTGACCTATCGAGGAACCTCTGGTGCCGCCTCAATAGGTTAAAGACTGGACATGGTTGTTGCAGCTCCTTCAGGTACAAATGAGGCTGGGTCAGTTCACTAATGTGTGAATGTAATCAAGAAGAGCAGACTATTGAACATCTGGTCCTACGCTATCCACTTCATTCATACCATGGAATTCCCGACGACTTGTTCACTCTCACGCTCAGCTTAATTAATTGGTTAAAAAACACGGACTTTAAGGTTTAACCTTGTCTTATATCATATGTGTATTGTATAAAACCACTTCTCTTATATCAACTGTATATTGTATAAAAGCACCATACCATTAAACAAATTGTCGAATTTCAGACAGGGATTATACGTCTTTCTCGTTCCGTCTTGACCAAACTTTTTCCCGTAGTTTCCTTGATCGATCTACGCTGAAAATCCAATATATTATGACCACTGCCCACCACGAGATAGCATGACATAATGTAGCCGCGAGTACGCGACGCTTTGAGGAAAATACAACCCTACAAGCGGGGCAGAGACATTTTAGCGTTGATACAGGCCGCAAATGAGAACTACACTGACATAAGTCATTTCGACAAAGGGCAGATTGTCATGGCCCGGTACATGGTAACCAGAATCTCCGAAGCTGGTCTGCTGTTCACTTGCTGTTGTTGGGAGAATCTGTAGAAAGTGCTAGATCGACGGCTAAATGACGAGAAAGCGAAATGTTGTACGTCTACGTAATCGAATGTGTGGGTCAGAAGTTTGTCCGCTCTGTAGCGATCTGTGGCAGACCTGATGACACAGTACAATGCTGGTAAGGCACAAGGGTTTCAGAGTACACTGTTGAGTGCGCATTGTTGAACATGGGTCTCAGTGGCGGACGACATGTGCATGTTCCCACGCCGATCCAACAAAGTCGCGGATTACTGTTGTAATTGGCATGGAATCATCGAGACTTGATCGTGAATCAGTGGAAACTTGTTGCCTGGTCGAGTGAATTACGTTTCTGTTGCATCAAGTCGGTGGTATTCTTCGTATATGCCGTCATTCAAGCGAATGGCTGCTCGAAGCAATGCATCAAGCCACTGTCGCAGGCCGATAGGGCCCGACAGTACCGGTAGGGCCGGTATTACACTATCAAATTTCTTTGTCAAAGATTTGATCAAAGATGTGATCAAATATTCGTCAAATATATTTGACAAAGATCTTTGACGTGGCGCTAAAAATGTATATTACATTGTTATCACATTTTTCGTCAAAGTTCAAGTTGGCTGACAAAAACAACTTGTTATTAACAGCAGCAGTTGCCTGTACCACAATTGCACTGTGTGCACATGCGGAAGAGAAGCGGGGGAAAAAAAGGAAACGTACCTGGGTGAAGCCGTGGGTTTTACGACGACACGATAAAAGCATTCATCAAAATTTGTTACGTGAGCTTGTAGTGGAGGATGTCAAGTCGTACATCAATTACTTAAGAATGGATGAGCATACATTTCTGTATGTGCTCAGTGAAGTGTATCCTCATATCACAAAGCACAATACTCACTTAAGAATAGTTGCATCTGCAGAAGACAGGCTCACTGTAACACTCCGATTCCTTGCTACAGAAGAGGATTAGGTTAGGTTAGGTCTTCAATCTTCTTAATCTATTTTTGTATTCAGGGTGCCTCACGTTGTAAAGCGCCTCCATCGGCTTCATACATCTCTATTAATTTTGTAGTTGTCGGTACACACCAATTGTATTTACCGGCAATGTTTGTAAAAACACTACAGATGACGGAATGCTGCAGCGTTGCTAGCGCTCCCCGTGGTAACATGTCACATTTCAGTGAACAGAAGAAAAGCGACTTCTTTGATCAAATCTACAGCGAGGCCCTAGATTTGATCAAATATTTGACGACATTTGACAAAGTTCCCTATTACATCATCAAATTTCTTTGACAAAGATATTGGACAAAGAAATTTGATAGTGTAATACCGACCTAAGCCATGGCAGCTGTGCCAGCACACACACCAGACAACGCATTAGAGACAATGTTACCTCCCGCATCTGACATCTTCTTTAGTGAGAGAACTCCGCCAGCGCAATTAGCTACTAATTAGCAAGGCGATATCCTAATATCATGAAAATCTTTCCTTCCGGCGAGATGGCTTGCCCTAAAAGTGTCCTTCTTATTCAATTCTTCCCAGCAGATCCCCACTAACTCGTCGAATGAACGTGCTGGCATTCTTACTTAAAAGAAAAAAATTGTCACTGTAATGCACTCACAGCGCGTGAAATAACACCGTTTTTCTCAGGATCAGTAATGAAACAATCTACCCAGAACTTCTTTTTCTGCGTTCTTTTTATTTCACACAGCAGACAAAACACAGATACTAGCTCTCCAACGTCCATTTCAACACTAAGCGCAGACTGAAAAAATTCCTCTGCAGGCTGACGGAACGCTATCAACAGAGCTGCCGTGGCGTCCCAGTGCTACACATACGACCCATAGGAGGGATATTCTCCTGGGCTTCCATGGGACCTGTGGTAGTAATGTAAGGCTTCGCGGAACCTATGGACTACGTGAACATCATTACGAATTGCTTACATGCCTTCATGTTCGCTGTTTTTCCCTGATAGTGATGGCATATTCTAGCAGGGTAATTAATTAGCCGTGGCGCAAGGACAGAACTGTGCTGTAGTAGAGGAGCGTGATAGCGAACTCACATCGACCTCTTGGCCACCTAATTCTCCTGATAGGGTGCTATCGGGCGTTAGATCACGCTCAAGAACTACAGTCCCATAATTTACGCGAATTGAGCGACCTATGCGTAGACATCTGGTGCCTTCTGGAAACCTATCAAGTAGTAGCTGGATCAATGCCAAGCACAATCGCTGCTGTATAGTGATGGAAATATTGACCAACACGCTATTAAGCAGGTGGTCGTGATGACTTCACTCTTCAGTGTGTGTTCGCAATAATGTCTGGAATTTCAGTCCAGCTTGGAATAGACGAAAATGCCTACAAATTATTACCTCGATGTTTGATTTCCTTCCTCCATCAGAAACAGTGTGGCATCACCTCAGTTCCAAGCTCTCCTGAAAATGGCTCTGAGCACTATGGGACTCAACTGCTGTGGTTATCAGTCCCCTAGAACTTAGAACTACTTAAACCTAACTAACCTAAGGACATCACACACATCCATGCCCGAGGCAGGATTCGAACCTGCGACCGTAGCAGTCGCACGGTTCCGGACTGCGCGCCTAGAACCGCGAGACCACCGCGGCCGGCTCAAGCTCTCCTGAACACACATTGAATGAGTGTATTGCGTCAGTAACACCGTCACTTCGGTTGTTCGCAGATGTCACTCAACCCCCACAAAGATGTAAACAACCCTGCATGTACGTCCGATTGGACGGATTTCAATATCTGGAAGATAATCATGACTTTTCAGCCGGTTAATATTGTCATTTTATTACTTTCATGAAAGAAGGAGAAAGAGGAGGAAGAGACATAGACACTGTAATGTTTCAGATTACTTACATAGTGGTAAGGCAGAAATTTCGGAACCAGATTTTAAGTTGTAAAACATTTTCATGGGCTGATGTGGATTCTGACCACAATTTATTGGTTATGAATTCCAGATTAAAACTGAAGAAATTGAAAAAAGGTAGGAAATTAAGGAGTTGAGACCTGATTAATTTGAAAGAACCAGAGGTTGTTGAGAGGTTCAGAGCGTAGTAGCATATTTAGCTAGGGGAAAGATAGATACCGCCTACAGGAAATTTAGAGGTTTTCCGATGACATTGTGATTCCATCAGGTGCACAAAGGATTTCGAAGTGCACTTGAACGGAATGGACAGTGTCTTCCATGGAGGATATAAGACGAACATCAACATAAGCAAAATTAGGATAATGGACTGTAATCTAATTAAATCAGGTGATGCTGAGGGAACTCTATTAGGAAACGAGACACTCAAAGTAGTAGATGAGTTTTGCTATTTGGGCAGCAAAATAACTGACGATGCTCGAAGTAGAGAGGATATAAAATGTAGACTGGTAATGGCAAGGAAAGCGTTTCCTTCTGAGGAAAAGAAATTTGTTAGCATAGAATAATGATTTAAGTGTTAAGAAGTTTTTTCTGAAAGTATTTGTATGGAGTATAGACATGTATTGAAGTGAAACACGGACGATAAACAGTTTAGACAAGAAGGGAATAAAAGCTTTTGAAACAGCAACATGAAAAACAAAAACGCTAAGGACTTCCGTATAAGTCTAATGGCATGTAGATAGCAAGAGAATATGAAAATCTCATGCGACGCGCTTGCACTTAGCTTCTTTTAGGCCAATGTGAGGTACTTTCCCGACTTGATAAATGAGAAGTTCCCGGTATAAACCTGTTCGTCTAGACTTCCTGTAAACCAGTGTGGTAAATTGTAAACAATTATCGTTTACCTCCGTGTATCCTCTTTCCATGTAGTATGTGAACGGAAGTTACTTTCCGTGGTGACTTGGGTTTGCAGTCAACTTTCTGTAGCGATGTAGTTGAGACGCCACACATTCCGTAGTACGTCGGTTCGCATCCCTTTACTGGCAATTCAGAGGTAAGTTTTCCGCGATTTCCCTAAATCATTTAAGACCCATGCCGATATGATTCCTTGGAAAGGGCATGGCCGATTTCCTTCTCGTCTTTCCAAAACTCGAGGTATGGCTCAGTCTCTAATGATTTATTCGTCAATGGGACGTTAAACCATGACCTTCCTTACTTCTATGATTATTCGTTGCTGTGATGGAGCGGTAGTGGTTTTATAAGTCACATTTTTTAACGCATTTTCGTACATTATTCAGCTCACTGTCATCGTAGGGTAATAGGGAGGCAGAAGTACACGAACAGCTGCATGTCAATATAATCCCATCAATCATGAGGAAGTAGTATTTCTCGTTACATCCTGATCTCAGAACGTTGTGGCTCCCATTAAAACGATAGTGAATTTTGTTTCCTTTGACTGCCACCCATAGCTTTAGTTTGCTGTCTGTTTAATCGGCAAATGACGCGATGTTGGCAGTCTCACACCGCAATTAACATGCAGATTTTTGTGGAAGTTAATACGAAGTTAAAATTGTTAGTTTACATGCTGATGAGTGGAAATAACGTTTCCTGGCCTGTAATCTTATGCACAGGCTACGGAGGATACATCCAACTGCGGAAAGTTCGAATGGTAGAAAAATTTATGAAAAAAAAAAGAAAAAGCAAGTTGAGGTACATGGAACCTTACGAGATAAGAAACTAAATTCAAATGTAGTGCCTTTTACTAGCCCACAAAGTTAATCATTGTGTGAATCGTCCGGATTTTGTCAGGACTAATAAGTTAACATGAGCCCAAAACAAGCAGCTGTTGTAACAAGCGAGAATATTAGAATTGCAAAATCCAGTCTCGTATCCCATTTTGCCTTTGATCTCTGTTAATAATGTCGCTTTCAGCACGATACAGAATGCGTTTAATGCCGCTGGCGGGAACTCAGCGTTATCGCTGATTTATAATATTCCACTGGCTTGATCTAATTTAGTGTGCACGATTTGTACAAATCCTCCTAGAGATTGCGATGTAACTCACTACCGACCTAGAATGCACCTTAAATGTCTCAGTTTACGGGGATTTAGTGGGTCGTAAGACGAAAAAAGTAGGTTAGGGCGATACACTTAAAATGATAACCTGACATGGGAGTTGAAGCAAATAATGTGAACACTTGCATAAAGACCTCACTTCCAGAGTTCATGTCCACAGTTGTTAGCAGTGATCTATATAGTATGTACATAGGGAGCTCTCGTCTCCGAGCAGTGACCTCCACCGCACCTGCATATTCATGTCAGCTGTGGTGTCTGCCGTCTTGTAGTTAAGCACAAGGTTTGGACCTGCCTGTCTGTGATTATGTACTATTTACTTATTTTTGATTATAAATATTATGTCATGTCTGAAGCGGAGAACGATCAGTATAAGATAACAGTACTTCAATAGAAGACGCCAACACAGCCAGAGTAATTACTTAGTTCATATAAGCTGCGAATTTCACATGCTGTTTTGTTGTTTTATTCCTGAAAATGGCAACATAAAATTTTGTACCCCAGAAATAATTCATGGGCTTTGAGCTTTTGCTTAGTACATCCTGCAGGAAATTTGCAAACAGAGCGTACTATTTCCCAACTGCATCCCCGAAAGTGACCCAGAAAATCAACATACAACTTTTCCATCTGATTTTCGTGGCTATCTTAGGCAACATTCCTAGTTTCGATTCCTGAGGCGGTTTCGTTGTGAAGCGTGCCATACATGCTCACACCACAGGCCATTCCTTTAAAGATAAATTCTTCCCTGACTTTGGTGCGTGTTTCATACACTACGAAGTACATACCCAGTGGTTGTTGGTGATAATACGCAAATTGCATTGGAATAATTTCTGTGGGGACCGTAATCCTACGTTGGCAGCTGCCTGTAGTGTTACATCAAACCACCCCACTTCTGGGGACGGACACTTTGACTACCTCCTCACTTTCATGGTCCTTAAACTTCATCTTCCTCTTGATGTTTGGCAATCATGTTACAGAAATTAGGAAATCCCCTAATATCGGATTTATTCTCTGCAGTTTGTTCCCTTGTCCATTCACATCTACCGCACATTCTTCCGAATCCTATTGAATCATTCGACTTAAACCATCTGAAATGATATTGTTGGTACCTCTGACAAGTTTAGCTTCGGATTGGAGCACCGAAATACGGGTCGCCTACCTAGCAATTCGGCCTGTGCGCCTACGACGCGCCAATCCCCAACTAATAGCCTGATCGTCAGTCTCCAGTTGAAATGGTTTGTGGTCTAGGTAGAACTTGAATTTCTACACTGCAAACAAAACTGCCACAGACTCAAAATAATGGACTGAATATCTATTAACCAACGGGAACGATTCTCTGGATGCATACAAGACTGGCGTCACCCCTCCCGGTACTCAAGAAGAAGCACGCTGTTACTCCCTCCATGGAAGCATCATTTTGAAAAATAAATTCTCTTTAGAAGTTCGGCGTGGTTAACAGGACTGCGCAAACCAGAGCCTTCTTCAATTCCACGTAAACCACTAGTTGTGTTTCTCCCCACTCAAACTTATATCCTTCTTGGCATGATTCGTTTAGAGGTATTGGCGTTTTTGCAGAATTTGGGGAAAACGTTCTAAAACAACTGGCCCCGTCCACAAACCAAGCTATTTGTCTCGCGTTTCTTGGTGGAGGACGTTTCTTAACTGCCTTGATTTGCTCGGTATCAAACCTCACTTTCCCCGGCGACACAATACGTTCCAAAACTGACATTTCTGGAATCCCGACCTTCACTCAATCCGGGTTAACAATCAACGCCGCCATCCTAATGCGCGTGAGTAGCTCCTGTAAATGCCCGATATGGTCCTAACAACTTCTTCTAAAAATCACTAAATCGTGCAGGTTACGACATAAAAATTTGAATTTGATATCAGAAAACGACACGGGGGTTTAGAGTCATAACAGTGTACCTACAAAATTGGTCATTTTTACATTTGTGCTTCATTATTGTCTTGATGTTAAGGCTGGGAACTGTTGAATGAATCTAAACACACATTAAGAACCGTGATATATCACAACTATCAGCAATGTGAATATTGTGGTAACAGTGAGAGTGGTTCTACTGTTGTACAATTCTTTTGCACTCTATAGATAAAGCTTATTTAGAAAATCTGGTTACATCATGTACATGTCATTTTAGCTTACAGAGTTGGGTTGAACAGATGAGATGGTTGCTCCTGAAGATTTGAGGGTTTATCAGTCAAGTTGTCAAGGTCGATACGATGCTGAGAAGATCCATCTCGCTACAGTTTTTTCAGTATTGAACCAATACAATGGAAGCCCGTTTCTTAATAAGAAAAGTAGATTTGAAAGTGTCGGAATTTGTAAATGACTTCTCTGATCGTTCACTATCAGATTCTTGGCACTAAATCCGTATTCACATTCAGCCGTAGATATAGGTGTGATTTCGAGTGCTTTCACAATTTATCATACGTGGGAACTTGTTGAGGATTATCTTAACGGGTTGGAAAATCTTGAACTAATGACTCACACATGCTTTCAGTGCTTTCAGTTCATTTAAAATACACCTGCTTACATAAACAAAGAACTGACATGTCATCATAAAACACACATTCTTATTCTTCAGAAGGTCATGTGTCTCAGTTTAATATGGCTGCATCTGAAAAGAGATTCAACTCTTCAAAGCGTTTTTTTATATTTTTACCAATGGCCGAAAAAAAGTCTTTTGAAATGTTTGAAATCTGTTACATTTATCGCAAGATGGTTCTTTAATTGTGACTCGATTATGCATTTTTCCTCATCCTAATCTGCGGCAAGTCATTTTTTTCCAGTGTTTAGACTTTTTATAGCCACATCAGTTTCTTGTTTTGTTTCGAAGATTGTAGAATTTCTATTTTGAATGCAGAACGACAATACTTGCAGGAACTCTAGGGCCTCATAAATTACAACTAATTCTATTATAAGACCATTTTGTGAGACGTTGAAGCAACCCTTAAAATTACATCTCCCGCGAACTGATTGGAAACCATCATGACTCAGTTCTAAAAAGATGGAGTAGACAACATGCCTTTTAAGAAAAGCTCGAACTGCATTAAATGACGAAGCAACCCAACGTATGCGGAAAGCACGGCCTAGTATCAATAACCGAGAGGATAATTCTTGTGAAACAACCTATAGTAGTTTGTAATTGTTAGGTCTTTGAGAATACACAGAATTTAAGGAATCCAAACAAGTGTGTGTGTGGTACACATCTGCCACTAGTTCCATTTTGTGGTTCATACAATGCATGACAATTAAAGCCTTATGTATATGATTTCGCTGTAGAGCGGCTACGCTACGCCATCCTACGGCGCAAGCATTGTTGACGCATCTTCTCTTGCGATAATTTTTAATACATTTTTAATTTTTTAATATATTTTTTAAATATATAGTATTTAATTTTAAACTTTTAAAGAGCTGCTAACAGTATAGTGAAAATACCTTTCCTGCCCCACATTCCAATTTAATAATATCCAAAAAATAATTGTGATCAACTTCCTCATAGGGCAAACTTACACACACATCAAAAACAGTGTGGATCACCTCAGTTCCAAGCTCTTCTGAACACTGATGTTGAATGTGTATATTGCGTCAGTAACACCGTCGCTTAGGTTGTTCATAGATGTCACTCAACCCCCACAAAGTTGTAAACAACCATGCATGCGCTGTGCCTATGCGAGGGAGTGGGTAAGACAGCCGATCAGTTCCAGTCATAACACCAGGAAGGAAGTACATTATTTGAGTTACCTGTAGTACCGCCATGCCTAGAAGGTCAATTCCGAAGCTTGATCGTATCCGCATTATTACGTTGTGTCAGGAAGGGTACCAAGGCCAAGCCTAAGGGCTACTACTGCAGCCGATGGCCGCTACTTACGTATTTCAGCTCGGAGGAAGCCTGAGAGGAAAGCCACCATTCTGAATGATTTTGTGGCAGCCACAGGACGTCGTGTCTCGAGTTAAACTGTACGAAATTGGCTGCATGATGTGCAACTTCACTGCCAACGGCCATGGCGAGGTCCAGTTTTGACATAAAGATCCAATCACATGCTAAATGCACTTGTCAGAACTGGCATCAAGTTACATTCGCAGTTGAGACTCTCACGTGCCTTCAGCCAGACAATCATCGGAGAGGTTTTTTGGAGACGGTCTGGTGAGCCTGAACGTCTTAGACACACTATCCAGCGAAAGCAACAAGGTGGTGGTTCCCTGTGTTTTGGTGTGGCGTTATGTGGGGCCAACGTAAGCCACTGGTCGTTACTGAAGGCAATCAAACTGCTATACGGTACAGGGATGATATCCTCCAATGTATAGTGCAACGATATCGGCATCATTTGGGAGAGTGATTCGTCTTAATGGACGACAATTCTCGCGCATATCGTGCACATCTGATGAATGCGTTCCTTCAAGATGACGAAATCGATACATAAGAGCGGCCAGCATGTTCTCCAGATGTGAACCATGTGGACCATGCCTGGGACACATTGAAAAGCGCAGTTATTTGGACGAAATGATCCATCAACCAGTCTAAGAGATCTGCGGCGAACCGTCGTTGAGGAGTGGGACAATCCGGACCAAAAGTGTTTTTATGATCTAGTGGACAGTATGCAACGACGAATACAGGCATGCATCAATACAAAATGACATGTTAGAGGTACTGGTGTATCCTGCAGTCTGGAAAACAAATTCATAAAGTCTAGATTATTATTGTACAACTTGAAATTTTTTGTTTTCATGAGCAATAAAGAGAGCTGAAATGTCGTTGTATATCTCCATTCCATTTTCATGTAAAGGGTCAGGATCTCCTAGAACATCGGTGATGCAACACTTTTTTTATGTTTGTATATTATTAGACAAGTTTCATTGAAAATAGTAGTACATTCATCTTTCGTGGTACTAAAATTTGCACCCCATTCCATAAGAAAGTCAGCAAGATACTTTCTCATTTCTTTTCCTATAAACATAATGATTTTCGGTATGCATCGTCAGAATGAAACATGTTACCAACTGATTAACTATTAAACTATTGTAGCTTGATTACTGCCGGATAAGATTTGAATAATAATTTCTATCTAGCTGTTACATCTGCGGACCTGAATAACAAAGCAGTTTTTTTTGTGTTCTTTATCCTCAACTTCTCACTTTCCTTCATGCATTTTTCTATACTTTGCTTATCTTTGCTACGTAAGATTTCTAGGCATTTCGTGATCACCGATTTTGTTATTTAGTTGTTTGGCTTTTTTTAGCAGAAACTCCAACTAAAAGCGCGTTATCGATGCGTACATGTTGCGTGCTTTCCACCTTAAGTTCACGAAATTCTGAACACACTGCATGTTATCAAGTTTTGGTCATTGTCGGATAGTAACAGCTTTGTCTTTTACCAGTTCTGAAACGTAATAAAAGCCCTATTTCCCACTATAATTTCAAGACTGATGTTAAACCATTCCTACCTTGAGACGTCTCATGGCTTTCAGTGTTCAAAAGATTTACTATCCTTCTCTTTGTTATCACCATCAATACCTCCTCTTATCTCCAATAGCGATCAGTCCGTTTTCCTGTACACCTCAGATCCCAGGATCATATCGGTGGAAAGTCCCTTCGCTATCCTCCATGGGACTCACGAATCCTCAATTTCGCATCCCAGCATATGCAGTTATCTCGACTTCTCAGTGACATAACACGCTTCATGCTAATTCAGACCTGACCAGGCACACACTGGTTGTTGGGTATGGAACCAACTTTCACTCACCACCATCACTGAAGTACTTGTATCAAGAAAGACACACACTGGCTCATTGTCAGTTTCACAACGTGTGAACTAGGTCATATGTCGCTGACGCTCAAACATAGCCCTAATGTCACTAGTGGCAGCGACCAAGTCTCTCTCCTTCCCGCCCTACTGTCTTACGAAACCGTCATCTGCGTGTCTTAGCGTCTTTCTTTTGCTGTGATTAGTGGCGCCTAAAATGGCCTGTAGTGTTACAAAGAAAACACTTGTGTGACTTTGCTCCTTGGTTTCCTGGAAAATACCCTTCATGTTATATGGCTTCCTCCCTTTCTATCCTCCTTCCGTGGCCAACATATTTAAACCCTTCAATAGTGTACGCTAATTCCTCTAAGTCCTTCAATGTTTGAGGGGCTGGGAAGGGGGGAGGACATCACTCACAACCGATCTGCTCGTTTGGCCCTTTCACCCTTTCCACAGTATTAGCTACAACTTCTGCCTCATTGTCTACAAGAGAAAATGTCCCAACAGTTGTTCATACTTGATTTACGTGTTCACCAAATGGATATCTTATTCTTTGTTGACAGCCACAACGCAGATTGACTAATTTCTGCATAGCTCTAGATAGAAATATGACTAACAATTGTTAGTGGAAGCCTGCAACCGTTACCCCTCCAATCATGGTGTACGCTATTCTTCGTGCTAAATTGCCTCTAGAATGATACAATAATTGTAGTACATCAAGATCACTTAACCGAAAACCCTGTTTCTGCTCACTTGGCAATATCATATAGTACAGACATTTTACAGTTTCAGGTATTGAATTTAAAGAAAATCTCAGTTACTCATCAAGTCTACTGACGGATGAGGTAACCTATCGAAATATGTTTTCAACATTCCATTTCCCAGGTTTGGTACCTGTATCTTCTCGACTTGATTAACCTCATCCCCTAGTATAACATTCAAATCCAACCGGCTACCCTGCAAGGATGATGCTGGCAATAAATCACTAATTACCATCTCATTCTACACAATCCTATGTTGCAAATCATTTAGTGGCTCCCCGCCTTATTCTCCCTTCACTAAAAATAACAAATCATTTACCCCACGTACGTAATGTGTAGCCCTAGCCTGTGCTCTACGTAACTGTACGTGTAAAGTAGTCTTACTCTCAAGATAAATGATGATAAATCCAGTCTCTGTGAGCTCCAACTGAATACTTTGAATCTCTTCACTAACGTCCATCCGCTCACCGAGAGTCAACTGCATCGTCTATCGAAGCTGCTGTATTAAATCATCCATAATGCAAGGAGGGTTCCGCCCTCAGGTGGACACCTCATATACCATTCCGTCTTTGCCTAGACAGGTGGCGCCTGGTAGTTCTCTTGTGGGCATATTTGGAACACGACAAAGGACTACAAACAACATAATGCTATGGCTAGGGGCACGACGCCAGCACAATTCACGACCATGCTCTGCTGCCGATTGTGGTGCAGGATGTGGATGGAGTCGAGTTTGGGCCAGGGGTTGCGCGAATGTGGGCTTACTTTAGATACCTTTTCCATCAACATCTCGTAACATCGAATTGTATATAATTATAAGCTTTGTGCTTCATCGTAAAAATATTTTTAAACTGATAATACCAGAAATAAACAAACTCCTCCCGGATACAGAAACATCAAAAATTCATACTTAAAATGAACAGATTAATGCAACAATAATTAAAAAAAACTTATTCTTAATAATCCAGCCGTTCCTTAGATAATAATTTAATTCATCTCAGATGACTTCCCAAATGAGGTCCAACAGCAGCCGGCCGCTTTGACCGAGCGGTTCTAGGCGCTTCAGTCTGGAACCGCTCGACCGCTACGGTCGCAGGTTCGAATCCTGCCTCGGGCTCGGATGTGTGTGATGTCCTTAGGTTAGTTAGGTTTAAGTAGTTCTAAGTTCTATGGGACTGATGACCTCAGAAGTTAAGTCCTATAGTGCTCACAAGGGAACCTCCCCATCGCACCCCCCTCAGATTTAGTTGTAAGTTCGCATAGTGGATAGGCCTTGAAAACCTGAACACAGATCGATCGAGAAAACAGGAAGAAGTTGTGTGGAACTATGAAAAAAATAAGCAAAATATAAAAACTGAGTAGTCCATGCGCAAGATAGGCAACATCAAGGATAGTATGAGCTCAGGAGCGCCGTGGTCCCGTGGTTAGCGTGAGCAGCTGCGGAAAGAGAAGTCCGTGGTTCAAGTCTTCCCTCGAGTGAAAAATTTAATTTTTTATTTTCACACAATTATTATCTGTCCGTCCGTCCGATGCGAGGTAACTGCACCGTAGTATGGGGACGCTACACCTACACAAACATCGAAACAAAACATGTTTTGACAGAGCACAGGGAAAACTGTGCGACTGTGAAACTGTTGCATTCATTTGTTGCAGGTTATGTGACAAACTCTTATGTTTTCATCACTTTTTTGGGAGTGATTATCACAACCACAAGATAACCTAAATCGGGCAAGGTAGAAGAATCTTTTTACCCATTCGCCAAGTGTACAAGTTATGTGGGTCGACAACATATTCCTGTCATGTGACGCACATGCCGTCACCAGTGTCGTATAGAATATATGAGACGTGTTTTCCTGTGGAGGAATCGGTTGACCTATGACCTTGCGATCAAATGTTTTCGGTTCCCATTGGAGAGGCACGTCCTTTCGTCTACTAATCGCACGCTTTTGCGGTGCGGTCGCAAAACACAAACACTAAACTCATTACAGTGAACAGAGACGTCAATGAACGAACGGACAGATCATAACTTTGCGAAAATAAAGAAAGTAAACTTTTCACTCGAGGGAAGATTTGAACCAAGGACCTCTCGTTCCACAACTGCTCACGCTAACCAAGCGACCACGGGGCTCCTGAGAGCATACTATCCTTGATGTTGCTTATCTTGCGCATGGACTACTCAGTTTTTATATTTTGCTTATTTTTTTCATAGTTCCTCACAACTTCTTCCTGTTTTCTCGATTGATCTGTGTTCAGTTTTTCAAGGCCTATCCACTGTGCCAACTTATAACTAAATCTGAGGGGGGTGCGATGGGGAGGTTCCCTTGTCAGAGCCAGAGCACAACCAACAGCAGAGAGCCGGTATCAGCCTTAACAACTTACCAAATAGTACGCAAAATCACACTGAATAACTAAGACAAGCAACTGCCATCAAAGGATCTACCCTATATTACCATAGACTTCTATCTTGACGAAACCAATAATAGTTGGAGGCCATAACCCTCGTTATTGCGAGGGTCATCAATAAGTAACGAAATACTTTTCTTTCTGAAAGCAGGTCGACTTTATTCAGGACTACTGTACGCCATATTGTTCTCCACTGCTTTGGCTACAAAACCTTATTTCTCACATAATCTCCCTTCAACGTGACGGTCTTATGCCACCTCATTGGGAGAGTCTGTATGCCGACAGGGTTCCATTCAAGTGTGTCAACGTCGACGCCAATGTCTTCTTGTATCAATAATCTCCCCATCATCCACGTACTTCATTGGGCCACGCAAGTCGACAGGTACGAGATCTGGGCTGTGGGACAGATGAGCAAGAACAGTGCAGTGATGTTTTGCGAGCTCCTCTCGGGTCGCAGACTTGGGCGAGGCCTTGCATTGTCATGGAGAATTTCGTTTGCATTTTTGTGGCGATGAACACGCTGAAGTCGTTTTCAATTTACTGAGACTCTGTGCGGTTGGTCGGCCCGCGAGAGATCGGACGAGTTTGCATTATCTTGTACTGTTGATAACAAACGTCTCACCCAGTGACTCACGGTGGTTTTGTTCGCTCTCAGGTCTAAGCAGACATTCTGCAAGCGCCTACGAATACCTGCGATGCAAAAAGAAACTCGATGACAGCTGTCTGCTCGGAAACCATCTCCGTTACAGACGCCACCTGTCGGAACTTAAAAAAACTATAGGGGCTGAAGGCGGGAATATTCCACGATGTCCTACAACAAGTTTCGTATTTTTTCAACCGAAATCCGCCTCGAAAGGGAAGTGTTGTATTACGTCTGCCTGCTCATCGTAGATAAATGCAGCAGAAATCGAAGTGCATCGCTAAAAACATCTGAGGTGTGAAGCAAGTTACAACCGAAAGAAGGAAAGGAGACGACTCACGATTCTCCAACTACGACGTAAGATACATCGTTAGGATAGTAACATATGAGAAAGGAATCTATTCCGTTAGAAGGCGGCCGTAAACATTTATCATTCATGGCTGAATAAGCGAAAGTAAGGCTGATTAAATGGCTTCCAGGTGAGTGCAGAAACACAAACGTTCTTGTTCGTTACTTTACAGAATTATGGAAACTGTTAGCGGCTATTAAAGCTACACAGAAAGCGGCGCAACCAAACAGCAGATAAGAGCAGAAAATTAGACCACGCATTTTGTAATAACGTATTCTGCAAGGCATACTCAAGCTGGCTTCTAGGGATCTTACAATACAACACTGAGGCTACTGAACCCACGAGTAGCCATGCGTTTCATAAATCTTGCGCTCTCACTATATCACCTGTATATTATTTGGCTCTTGCGTACCTTTGTTTCGATGTTTGCTGATCAAAAAGAAGTGAGTATCACTCTTCTCTCAGAACTGCTCAATACACTTTTAGGGATGGGGGACTGTGAGCAGAAGACGTCTCTGATAGCATCCCAGATATACGCTATGCGATTCAAGTAAGCAGCTCGAACCGTCCATTTCACACGCAGGCAGGAGTGTGTGAAGTCGAACATTTGTCACTCGTAGAATGAAATCATCACTTGTGGCACAGTCAGGACTAGTACATCATCATGAGAGATGCAGAGAGTGTGAGAAATAACGTGGCACCGACTCAAAATTGCGGTCGCGTCGCAAGTGCTGGACGGCTTCATCACGTTGTTTGTAAGGGGCAGTTGCGTCAGTTAACTGTCGCGTTAGACCGGAACTGTTGGACTGTTCTCGTTGCTCTCTCCTCGCAGCACCACGATCTTCGCGCGCTGTGGGTACAGAGAAGGTTCTTCATAATCAGGCACTAGTCATTAAATGCAGTCTCATTAAATTTTTGTCAGAAGAGGCAAACGAGGAAGCAAAAATCTCATTAAAACCAGGTATACGAGAGTTGTAAGAACACTTTATCACAACAGGTTTCTGACGTGAATAAAAAATGAAGGAAAAATAAAGCTACATGGACATTCGAAGGCTTACTACTGAAAGATGCGAAAGATGGAGAAAATTTTTTTTTACTTTAGGTAACATTACCGAACAGGTTGTCAGGGGACTTACAAATAATTTACACGTAACACGTGCTCTTTATTTTACCTAGTCACTGAGCAATGGTGTCCGTTACACTACATTTGTTACCTTTCATTTTGTTCTATGAGATTTCCTTCTGGCACAATGTGGTCGATCTTGTTTCGTTTATGCGACTATTTCTATAGTGAAAACTGTTGACTCTGAAAGACTTTTTCTGTCGATATATTGACCGTAATAATACAAGCTGTTAAGTCTGTGCCGCGCGGGATTAGCCGAGCGGTCTGTTGCGCTGCAGTCATAGACAGTACGGCTGATCCCGGCGGAGGTTCGAGTCCTCCCTCGGGCATGGGTGTGTGTGTTTATTCTCAGGATAATTTAGGTTCAGTAGTGTGTAAGCTTAGGGATTGATGACCTTAGCAGTTAAGTCCCATAAGGTTTCAGACACATTTGAACATTTCTTTTTTGTGCCCGAGCCTCAAGTTGCACCAAACTCTTTGTCGAAGGCATCCTTTCCCCGGACCAGAGCTGGTTGAACATCGTACAGGACCCATAATAGTCAAGTCTAAGAAAAAATTATTTCACTAATCTAACATATACTATGCACCGTGGTTTGTGGACCATTATCTGAGCAACATAATCAGCATCACTCAAAACACGAAAACCCATATTATCTGAGCAACATAATCAACATTACTCAAAACACGAAAACCTATGAAGTTGAATCTTACTAAATTCATTGTCCTAACAATTAAAAATGACATTATGAGTAACAGATCACTCCATAATGAAGATGAAATAGAATTTTTGGACTCTGCTACTTGTGTCATGTATACACTGGCTAAGTTGCCCGACTGTTCTTTCTCTTCTTCTCAGTAAGAAGTGTAAGGCAATCACTGTTTCAGAGTTCTGCCATCGCTAGGATTACCAGCAAGCAGATCTGTAAATTTCCTGCTGTTGCAGTAACTTACTTGTACAATCTTCCAGGGTGAAATTTTCACTCTGCAGCGGAGTGTGCGTTGATCCGAAACTTCCTGGCAGATTAAAACTGTGTGCCGCACCGAGAACCGAACTTGGGAGTTGGAGTATCGGTGCGGCACAGACTTTTAATCTGCCAGAAAGTTCTGTACAGCTTTTTTTGAAATCGTTTATAAGTTATTACAACTTGTGTTAAAAACTAAAAAGCGTCTCATTATAAACCTATGAAGATAAGACCTCTTCACGACACGCTCCATAGTCCTACGCCTAGGCCTGCTGTCACTTAAACTGCCGGCCCCGGGCAAAAATTTCGAAAACCCCGGATATCTGGGTCATATAAGATTATTTTGCCAGACACTCAGAGCCTGTCTACCATAAGTTGGCCGAAGGACTCAGTGTCTCTCGGGGAGCGGGGACATGAGAGGGGGAGTGTTTCGTTGTTTGTCTTTCGGTGCTGCGCGTGCCTCGTACCGATCAGCGGCCATAATGTTGCACAGGAAAGTAAAAAGAATTCGTGATAGTGAAAAATAGAGACATTCACTTTCAGTGTTTATCGTAATTAATATGAAATTAAAGTAAGTCTGTAACATCTTGGCAAATTAAAACTGCGTGCCGGACCGCGACTCGAACTCGGGATCTTCGCCTTTCAAGAGAAAGCGCTCTACAGACTGATCTCTCCAAACACGATTCACGACCTCTCCTCAGATTTGTACTTCCGCTAGTATCTCGTCTCAGTCGGGTCGTGAGTCGTGCTTGGGTAACGCAGTCGGTAGAGCAACTGCTCGTTGAAGGCAGAGATTAGCAGTTCGACCACGGACCGGCATGCAGTTTTAATCCGTCAGAATGTTTCATTTCAGCGCACCCACCGTTGCTGAGTGAAAAAATCACTACATAAATTCAGTTCTAATAAACTCAATGAGTAGAAGACAACATTTAAAACATTCACCAAACTGGAGGACGGCGGCGCGGTGCAAGCGACCGTCGATCGTCGGCGCCTTCTGATTGTTCTCAATAAAGAAGTTCTATAAATCCAGGGTGTTCCGAAAGGATCTTGCATGGGGGCTTAATTAAATATAATGCAAATATTTTCAATTTTAGTCCCTGTATGTCCGGCTACGAAGTCTCGTAACCGGTTGGCCCTGACTGGTATTAGTACGCAATCTGACTGCTAAGAATAACAACAAAGAATGAAAGGAAAATTCCCTTACCACAATTAATTAATTAAGTCCCCAGCAACTATAAAAGCTACCAAACAAAAACTACGGAACAACAAAGCACAAGTGTAACTGTTCTGTGTGTGGAAGTGTGATTCAACGTACACATCTGGCACGGTTCTTCCTCAATAAGACAAGATATTTTAAATACCATTTACACTGAATTAATTAAATAAAACTGAAATACTATAATTGCACAGAGAAACCCGAATTACAGTCAATACATGAACACAAGCCAGATGCTTTGTTGACTGAACCTGTGACCACGAGACATTGTTAGTTAGGAAATTTAAAAAAAATAAAAAAATGTTTTTTACCTTAATATATTGACTAAAAATACACTCTGATCATTACAACATCCCCATTCGAACAACATCTGCTGTCTAGCCCATCAAAACAACTGCACACGACATGGCCTCAAATAATACAGCTATCAAAATCCTCTCCGCAAGCACTAACCACCACAACTTCTGAACAAGCACTGCCAGTGGAGTCGGCGGAATAAAACTCTTTGGCGCGATCTCTGGCGCTGTGACTCAGTGTAGCCACCTTTCATATGCCCCTCCTCCACGGGGCAGAATTTGATGGTATTTTTGCCAGCATTGGTGGTGAAAATACCACCAAATTCGTCCAAATAAAAATACAGACAAAAATAAAAGATAATATTAATATGTAAATATCACATAACTAAATAAATTTTGGCTTTGCGCTGATCCTTCAATAACCTAATATATAAAATACAGTAAGGAATACAAATGCTTGCATACATGTGATTTTACATAATACACTCCTGGAAATGGAAAAAAGAACACATTGACACCGGTGTGTCAGACCCACCATACTTGCTCCGGACACTGCGAGAGGGCTGTACAAGCAATGATCACACGCACGGCACAGCGGACACACCAGGAACCGCGGTGTTGGCCGTCGAATGGCGCTAGCTGCGCAGCATTTGTGCACCGCCGCCGTCAGTGTCAGCCAGTTTGCCGTGGCATACGGAGCTCCATCGCAGTCTTTAACACTGGTAGCATGCCACGACAGCGTGGACGTGAACCGTATGTGCAGTTGACGGACTTTGAGCGAGGGCGTATAGTGGGCATGCGGGAGGCCGGGTGGACGTACCGCCGAATTGCTCAACACGTGGGGCGTGAGGTCTCCACAGTACATCGATGTTGTCGCCAGTGGTCGGCGGAAGGTGCACGTGCCCGTCAACCTGGGACCGGACCGCCGCGACGCACGGATGCACGCCAAGACCGTAGGATCCTACGCAGTGCCGTAGGGGACCGCACCGCCACTTCCCAGCAAATTAGGGACACTGTTGCTCCTGGGGTATCGGCGAGGACCATTCGCAACCGTCTCCATGAAGCTGGGCTACGGTCCCGCACACCGTTAGGCCGTCTTCCGCTCACGCCCCAACATCGTGCAGCCCGCCTCCAGTGGTGTCGCGACAGGCGTGAATGGAGGGACGAATGGAGACGTGTCGTCTTCAGCGATGAGAGTCGCTTCTGCCTTGGTGCCAATGATGGTCGTATGCGTGTTTGGCGCCGTGCAGGTGAGCGCCACAATCAGGACTGCATACGACCGAGGCACACAGGGCCAACACCCAGCATCATGGTGTGGGGAGCGATCTCCTACACTGGCCGTACACCACTGGTGATCGTCGAGGGGACACTGAATAGTGCACGGTACATCCAAACCGTCATCAAACCCATCGTTCTACCATTCCTAGACCGGCAAGGGAACTTGCTGTTCCAACAGGACAATGCACGTCCGCATGTATCCCGTGCCACCCAACGTGCTCTAGAAGGTGTAAGTCAACTACCCTGGCCAGCAAGATCTCCGGATCTGTCCCCCATTGAGCATGTTTGGGACTGGATGAAGCGTCGTCTCAAGCGGTCTGCACGTCCAGCACGAACGCTGGTCCAACTGAGGCGCCAGGTGGAAATGGCATGGCAAGCCGTTCCACAGGACTACATCCAGCATCTCTACGATCGTCTCCACGGGAGAATAGCAGCCTGCATTGCTGCGAAAGGTGGATATACACAGTACTAGTGCCGACATTGTGCATGCTCTGTTGCCTGTGTCTATGTGCCTGTGATTCTGTCAGTGTGATCATGTGATGTATCTGACCCCAGGAATGTGTCAATAAAGTTTCCCCTTCCTGGGACAATGAATTCACGGTGTTCTTATTTCAATTTCCAGGAGTGTAGTTTACACAAGTATCATTCAATCAATGGTACCATCAATGACGAATAGGTGTAGGTAAGAGTCTCATAACATTTCATAAACAGTAAATACACAAAAAAATCAGTTTATACAAATATTCACATAAAATCCTTTCAATAGTTCAATAAACAAGTAGCACTCCTCAGAGTAGTTCAGAGTTCCAACAGTAGCACCCAGCAATGGTCAACAGGTGCAAATAGCAGTCTCATAACATTTCATCAGCAGTATTTAAACAGTTCCAACAGTGGCACCCAGCAATGTTGAACAGGTGCAGACACCAACAAGTGACATTATGTCAGTAAAAGCAGTTCCATCAGTGGCACCCAGTAATGATGATCAGATGCAGGTAAC
The DNA here is from genome assembly GCF_023898315.1 of Schistocerca nitens. Lineage (NCBI taxonomy): Eukaryota > Metazoa > Arthropoda > Insecta > Orthoptera > Acrididae > Schistocerca > Schistocerca nitens. Next base: position 772,716,131 of record NC_064615.1, read on the forward strand.
AGTCCATAATATTCACTATCACTAATCAGACAGTTCATCAGAGTTTATCAGCAGAAATTAAACATTTCCAAGTGGCACCCATCATGTTGAACAAGTGCAGGTAACAGTCCATAATATTCACTATCACTACTCAGACAGTTCATCAGAGTTCATTAGCCTAAATTAAACATTTCTAAGTGGCACCCATCAATGTTGAACAGGTGCAAGCACGAACAACAGTTTGAAGGCACACACAATTGCTTTTACAAAATTATTCTCAATGCTCTTACACTAAACATACAAATTATAACAAACACACAAATGATATCAGATAATTGTCATATTAACTATTACAAATACACAAATATCAGTAAACCTATAATATTTATGGGTGTCAGTGCAAGCCACAACAAACAAATAAAATAATATTTAGGAGATAGGTTGGTACCAATTATTTGAGATTAGGAAAGGAAAACACACAAAACACACTCACTCATCTTTCATCCACATTAAGTACTACTGTGTAATTGAATAGTGTTAACTGTGTAAATGCAATTCTGTCAAAATTTGATGTTCAGCATGTGTATCAAGTAGTAGTGGCAACAGTGTATAACAGCCAATAATAGTTAGTCAACGTCATAGTCATCATGTCAAGACCAATGTTTGCCAAGCCAAATCAAAATGAACAGTTGCTGAACAACTGTCAGTGTGCCAAGATATGCAAGTACTTCCGCCTGCTTGGTGATTTAACAAAGTGTGTGTTAGACAATCTTCCTTCCACTTGAGTGTTCTAGTCTTCCATCTTCATCCTCCTTGTTCCATATAAACCAACAAAAAAAAAAAAAAATATGCTCCTCACTTACTTTACCTCTTATCCACCAAAACTCCAATAATCATCAGCATCACATAAACTTAATACTTCAATAATACCTCTTACGTCGATACATATAAACTTTATCATCAATATCATTTACCATACCTCTTGTCCACCAAAACTCCAATAATTATCAACTTCACACCATCTCAATACCTCAATAATACCTCTTCAATACGTCGACCCATATAAACCTTATTGCCAATATCATTTCACTTCCATAACAACTCTTTCCTCTAGTCAGTCTCCTCGAACAAGTACAGATAAAATCCTAGTGCAAACTTCAATTCTCATCCCATACAATCCGAAGACACAATGTCCACACACAACCTCTGTGTAATCCACCTGACCCAGATCTTCTACTCATTATAAATTATAAAATACATTTTGGTTACCTTGTCCATCATTAAATAAAATAAATGCATACATGACCTCTAACAGCCTTTAGTTTGAATAACTTTCAGTAAGTAAGTACGAGTACGGAGTGTGAATGATCATAATATTTCACAGTGTGTACACCACTTCAAGAATCATGGCAAAACAGAAGCAAACATGTGGAGTATTTCTTGCGTCAAGTGTCACTTGCTATTTCAATAGCTCACGAAGAATGCAGTGTAATAGCTGTCAATGGTCTAAACCTAGTGTTGGTATGTCATGTCGTTAGCTTCCTTCCTATTAGCATAAATTTATACAGCTTCCATAAAACCTCCTGCTCATGTGACTTCAATGAAGTTTCTTGTACTAATGTCGTTCGTAGCATTATAGTAGTTCATTTTCTTATCTTAAAATATAAGGCACTGAGCGTAAGCAGAACATGCAATAGCGAGTAAATATACCAGTAGAGAACAGAATGTCAACAAGTGGATGCAGCACAATCCCTATAACGAGACTCTGCCAAGCGAACAATCTATAATTAATACCATAGTGTGACCTAAACTCCATGTTCGTATACAGTATATCAGCATTTCTATATACCAAATTAAAGAGTAGTTATGACAACAAAACAAAAATGTGTAAATATGCAATCCATACGCAAGGCAGCAAGTATATATCTTACATAATAAACAGGTCATTAGCACCATATCAGCATAAGCAAATAAATGTTTATATGTAATCTTAATAAGTAAACATGAAGGCGCAAGCAGATAAATCACAAAGTATAACTTACATACATAACCATAGTCCGCACAATTAAACAGGTGACAATTATAATTTAAATAAATAAGCACAGCAGGCACACAATAAAAAAATATAACATCAGTGAAAAAGCATAGCAGCCAAGCGATGCATAATATACACAAGTAACAATCCTATTCATTAATCAATCATTGTCAAAATCAGTAAATGTACGCAAGCACGTCGCTTCACAAGTAAATTCATAGAACATGAAATTTAGCACCAAGTATGAGTCACGTAATCGCGAGCAGCAAATTACGTCTAAAGTACGTACCTAAGTGGAAATATGTTACCTGAAAAATAAACTCAATTAATAGTTACCTTTTTAGTTTATTAGTCTCTTCTTCGAAATTACATTCTTCCTGAAAATTTCTCGATAGCAAGTCCTCTTAACGTCGGACACACACAGAATTTACCTGAAGTTCTTAAAAATTTTATACAACTGTATCCTGAAAAATACTGAATGGTAATAACATAATTTATCAAGTCACTATAACTTTATACTGAATTTATTCGGAGAAATTAGACTCTATTTGTTTACGGCTGTCAGTGCATTCGCACTGAGCGCTCGATCAGCTGTAGGTATGTGTGACGTAGGAAGTAATTGTTTGCGGTCGACGACTGCCTTGTGCGGCGCGCAGGCTTGACTGTTGCTTTGAGTATGTGCCGCCGCCAGAACACGGCGCGGTATCCTTGTACTCTCTGCATGTTTAGTATAACTGTTAGTTTCTCAAAAGTCTGTCATTCCACAAAAATTTTAACGTTCGATATATGATGTATTCCCTTAGAGCGCCGAGATTTAAGAGTTTCTACTTCGACAGTGTTATCATGAATAATTTTGCGAACTCTATATGGACCGTTATAAAGCAGAAAAAATTTGCGACACAAGCCTTTTCCTTTGTGAGACAAACGGTGAGACTTAATTAACACCTTTTGACCAACTGACAAGGTTTTTAAACGACCAGGACGTTTAGCTGATTTCTCTCTTCTAGCAGCCGCAGATGCAATATTTTGTAGGGCCAGGTTGACAACTTCAGAATGCCGCAGTTTCTGTGAAGGCGGAAAAGGAACGATTTCAGAAATTCGATTTGTCGGTGCTTTATTTTTTAATATCAATATAGGCGGTAAAGAAGTTGAATCATTAGGGAGTTCATTCAGAATGTTTTGAAAAATATGAAGATACTGATCCCAAGTTCTGTGATTCTGATGACAATAAAGTCGACACAATTTATTGATTTCCTTCATCCATCTCTCTGAAGCGTTAGATTGAGGGTGAAAAAGTGAAATGAAAATTGGTTTAATCTTATGACGCCGTAGAGTACGAAGCCAAATTTTAGAGCGAAACTGTGATCCATTATCTGATATAACCTTATCAACATGACCCACTTCTTTAAGAAAATGTTTGATGAAAGCGTTAGATACTGAACAAGCTGTTGCTTTTCGTAAAGGTGTAAAACACACATATTTTGATGTCAAATACACTGCTACCAAAATGTACGCAAAACCATTAGTAGAACAAACCACTGAACCGAACAAATCGACTGCAGCCATGTCCTTTAATTTCGCTGGAATGATAGGAAACAACGGTGCTCTGTGAGAAATAGTTGGCGGCTTAGCCTTTTGACATAATTTGCATTTGGCAAGAACAGATCGAATACTTTTTTCCATATTACTGAAGTAGCAATTTTCTCGTAATTTATTAAAGCATTTTCTGGGATCAAAGTGTGCATAACTGAAATGTGTATACCAAATCAATTTATTAACCCACTCATCAGGAATGCAATCTAACCAAACAGAGTTGTCGACCGATTTTCGTTTAAAAAGAATATCATTGCGAACTAAATAATAATGTCTAATCGCTACGCTTTCCTTTCTCCTCACGAAGTTGTTCAAATTCTGACTGAGCTTCCTCATCCCAACACCAATTAAAATTCTTTCGACATAGTTCACATAAGAGGTGTGGCCAAATTTTCCAATCTAACAAAGCGTCTAAGAAAATTACAGACACCAAGGAAACTATGAATATCACGTTTTGTAGTAGGAACAGCATAATTTCGAATAGCGTCTTGTTTCTCTGGATCAGGAAGAATACCTTCTCTAGAAATAATATGACCAAGAAATTTCACCTGAGAACGACCAAATTCAGATTTTTCCAAGTTCACTGTAATGCCAACTCTTCCAAAAATACGTAATAATGAATCCAAAATTTTGTTATGCTCACTCCAAGAACGCTTAGCAATAAGAATATGAAGTAATATTGTCACGAAGATAAACAGGTAAAATTTCGTTTAAACTACGAATGAATGCTGCTGAAGATACAGTAAGTCCAAACGGTAATTTCCGAAATCACTTTTGGGTAAAATAGTCATATCCGGTTATTCTTTACTCTCTCTAGATAGATTGATAGTTGAAGAGTTGTTTTGATAGATACAAAAAATAGTAAAAGAGTAGGCAGCAGTGCAGAAAACTAAAAGGGAAATAGCACCACTACAGCTCGGGGCCCTGTGCACGCTATGGCACATATTCACTAAGTGTAGCGAATCCCCTGAGGACTTTAATAGCCGCACATAAATTCTACTTTGTGATTTTGTGGCCAATTTGGTGGAAGTGCGTACATAAATTGATCTAACCATGAACATGGGTGTATGTCATTCTTAGAATTGCGAAAGATCTTAAATTTCCGAACGGTTAAAAAGTGTTTATAGTCAAAGTTTTCGCCTCGTGGCGACAAAGACCTACCGCGTCTGTCCCAGTCCGAATGTCGATTATTGTCAAGTTCGCGCGCCTGGCGCTCTCTTCTTGCATCTCGTAAACGAAATAAATTATTTTCTTCAAAGCCCTCTGCTATCTGTGATTCTAAATTTCTTCTGCTGTCTTTTCCTACGATTTCGCCTTCAATTTGTTTGACTTGCTTTCGTAACGCCTCAAATTCCTTTTTAACGCGTTCATTAAATTTTCCCTGATTATCAACATGTTTATTTATGTTCTGGTACTCTTTTGTTTCTGCAAATGGCAATGGAGCTGTATCATATGAATCTCTGTCCCCATGTAAACTAAGATTTGTCAATTTATCTGAAATCTCCCTAACTCTTACCGATAAGTCACCTATTTTTTCTTTCTGCTTATTTACGTCTTCCGTAAGTGTCGCGACTCGGGTTTCAGTATTGACACATTTAGTAGATAACTGTTCATACTGTTGTGTTAGGTTATTTATTCTGTCATTTGGTACAGATTCCTCGATTATTCAAATATTTCTTCCTTATCGTGTGCACGTTGTAAGTTTAACTCTGAAAATTTTTGTACTATCACGCGATCTCTTTCTTCCTGTTCTCTATCCTGTTCCTTTTGTCTGATTTCTATTGAAATTAATCTATTATTGTGAGCATTCAAAATCGGTTGTATTTCTTTTCTAATTTCTTTCTTTAATTCATCTTTCATGTTTTTAAAACATGTCCCTATTCGTGAGTGTAACCGTGTTTCCATCGTTCCCATATCAGTTTGTAACCGTGTTGCCAATGTTCCCATATCTGTTTTAATTGTTCCTATTTGTGAGTCTAACCGTGTTGCCAAAGTTCCCATCTCAGTTTTAATTGTTCTTGTTTGTGAGTCTAACTGTGATCCCACTGTTTTTAATTCAGATCCCAAATTTAATATTGCACTCATCAACTGCTCCACATTGACTGGTTCGAAATTCTTTTTGCCCCTAACATTTCCCGCAAAACCAGCTTCCTTCATCATAGCTGTAAAGCTATCTGTGTTAGATACTATTCCAGAATCTTCTGACGTTAATCTCGTATTCTGAAAATTTTTTGATTGTGAAAAGTTTTGAAATGGTTCCGGACTATTTTCCCTGCTTATTAAATTGTTTTCTACTTCATTATTCATCATACTGTTCTCCTGTGTTGGCGAGTTCGCCATGTTAACAATTTCGTCATTCTCACTATCCATCATTTTTGCCTTTTTCATCGATCGCGTAATCATTTACAAAACATACAAAACTCGTCACTATACGAAAATTACACACAATATGACACTTTATCACCAACAATACCATTCACACGAAATGCTTCCCTCAAACACGATTAATGAACAATTAAAATCTTCATAATTGCACAAAATTGTCAAATGCGTATACAAGACATCAAAAATTAAATTCTGCAAAAATACCATTAGAAGAAAGACAAGACAACTACAAATGTTCATTACCAAATCTACACATGCAATATAGACTACAAATACTAAACTACAAATTACTACAACAATACTACTGCCTGTTATTTTTGCTATCAAAAGAATTCCAAGGGACGATCCTGGCAGGGTCGCCACGTGCATGGGGGCTTAATTAAATATAATGCAAATATTTTCAATTTTAGTCCCGGTATGTCCGGCTACGAAGTCTCGTAACCGGTTGGCCCTGACTGGTATTAGTACGCAATCTGACTGCTAAGAATAACAACAAAGAATGAAAGGAAAATTCCCTTACCACAATTAATTAATTAAGTCCCCAGCAACTATAAAAGCTACCAAACAAAAACTACGGAACAACAAAGCACAAGTGTAACTGTTCTGTGTGTGGAAGTGTGATTCAACGTACACATCTGGCACGGTTCTTCCTCAATAAGACAAGATATTTTAAATACCATTTACACTGAATTAATTAAATAAAACTGAAATACTATAATTGCACATAGAAACCCGAATTACAGTCAATACATGAACACAAGCCAGATGCTTTGTTGACTGAACCTGTGACCAAGAGACATTGTTAGTTAGGAAATTAAAAAATAAATAAAAAAATGTTTTTTACCTTAATATATTGACTAAAAATACACTCTGATCATTACAACATCCCCATTCGAACAACATCTGCTGTCTAGCCCATCAAAACAACTGCACACGACATGGCCTCAAATAATACAGCTATCAAAATCCTCTCCGCAAGCACTAACCACCACAACTTCTGAACAAGCACTGCCGGTGGAGGCGGCGGAATAAAACTCTTTGGCGCGATCTCTGGCGCTGTGACTCAGTGTAGCCACCTTTCAATCTTTGCAACTTTGACCATGTACACTTCAGAAATGAGGATGGGTAGAGAGGTGTGGTTAGTGGCATAACGTTCAAACACATCTGAGTCGGCAAGGCATTAGAGCATTGTTCAGAAGTTTACAGTAATGCGTTGAAACATAGTAGGCAGATATATTTTAAAGACATGCTGTGGCTGACCTCAAAATTAGTGAATGGAACATAAAGCAGGAGCGCAAAAACAGCAGTAAGTGAACAAGATTATCCCTAACCTGAAACGAACTACTACCAGGTTTCAGGGGTATTCTGCTTGTTCGATCGTTTTACTGAAGGGTTCGCCTCATTTTTCTGAGGTTATATCAACAAACGACTTGTAGAGCAGATTTATTAACAGTGCGAAATAAATAGTTTTTATCCGACCATATCATAGTGCAAGTTTGTAATAATGTACAGAACCATAATGGAACAAAACATATAAATGTAGTTTCTTAAAATATAATGAGTCGAATGTGTCAGTCAAACGTTTGAAAATAAATTTCTGTGTCTGTCATTTTTTTATTGTCATTGCTTTAAGATTACTACACCATCGTGCGCTCATATCCTAAAAGTCTCATTAATTTAAATGTAGTCTGCGGAGCATTAATTTTCCTGTGGTGCTTAGCCCCTGACAGGGCGGGGCTCGTAGCTAATGCTACGTGGGGAAACCGCCTGTGTCACGTATGTCTGATGGATGATAACGGTTTCCGAGTTCTCGACTAATCTAAACGCCTCTGTTGTTATTCGTAAAGTTAAGGTGAGGCTCATTCGTGAAGAGACTGGCCGCTGATCGGACTGCAATCGAGAGAGATTGATGGCCCTCCACTGCAGACGCCTTTATTCCGTGTGTAGTGTTGTTGAAGTCTTTCCCGCGTTAGTGGTCTCTGCTTGTAGGATAGGTGACAGTAGGAAAATTTCTCTTTTTTCGGCACTTATATCAGGGATAGTGAGGGAGGGGGGAGGGGAATGGGGCACACTCGTTGCAGAAGCTCTCACCTATAACGGCCAGTGATCGGTACGCACGTGAGAGATCAAAAAGTGCACGTAGCAAGTTTTTGAAACCTTGTACGTACAGAGCTCGCAGGTATCTTTCGCTCAGTAGCTGCAGCAGGAACAGTCCGTTGTTTGAATGACGTCACGAACCAACTCCTTCCAGCACAAAACAGCAAATATCAGTCAGTGCTTCCGTATCGGTAGTGAACCTGACGTTAGAAAATGATGCCATACACTATGAGTAACGCAGGTATTAGCAATTTACTGCCATGTCACCTGTGTTTGAATTTTGCATGTTTCCAATAATTGTCGTTAGCGCTCTATCGTCTCGAAGCAACATATATGTGTTCATATGTGTGTGATTTCCTAAGGGATCAAACTGCTGAGATCACACACACACACACACACACACACACACACACACACACACACACACACGTGCCCGAGGGAGGACTCGAACCTCTGGCGGGAGGGGCCGCGCAGTCCGTGACATGGAGCCTCTAACCGCGCGACTCTCGAAGCCATTCTGCAGAGTTGGCTATCTTCTTTCAGCCTCAGAGCATCATCTACTGTCCAACTCAAAATAATAATGTTAGACTGCTGTTAAAACCACTTTGCGATTGACAGTTTACAGTGAGTGTATGATAGTGTTCACGGCGTGCAGCCAATCCCTCTCCACAAGGGACGGCACGTACCTACAAAACAGGCAACGCAGAGAACACGCGGCGGTCGATAAAGAACTACGACTGGCTGACAGTGCCTCCTACCATTCGACTCGCTCGAATTTCTATTAAAAGATGATTTTAGTCGCAGTACTTCCATTATTAACTGATAACGCGAGCCAATAACAATGTGGTATTTGGTATGAGGCTTATTCAAAACGGTGAAGCCTGTGGACCAAGCCTGTGACCGGGCTACTATCCTTATCCTTACTTTCACCTGAGTACAGCTTTTCTTCGTCAAGGCACTAGGAGGGGGAGGGTGGTCGGCCCATCGCCCCAGCGCCTTTTCTACTCCAGGTGATGATGGCCGGTACCCTTTTCGCAGAAGGCGGAGTGGTTCAAATGGCACTATGGGACTTAACATCTGAGGTCATCAGTCCCCTAGCACTTAGAACTATTTAAACCTAACTAACCTAAGGACATCACACACATCCATGCCCGAAGCAGGATTCGAACCTGCGGCCGTAGCGGTCGCGCGATTCCAGACTGAAGCGCCTAGAACCGCTCGGGCGGAGAGGACCTAGGGCCGTCCGAGAGGGTGTGGAGCGAGGAATATCACCAACCCTATTCAGTACTGAACGTCGGATCTCCAGGGTCGGATTGCAGTGCTCTACATACTATACCACCACAGTATCACCATGAAAGAATCGAACCTACCCCAAGAAACTTGAGGGTGGTGTCAGTCCTCCTCTACATTTCCTTCTAAGCGATGTTCATCCCAGGAAAGAAGAACGACGTCTCATTGGAGGAGAATTCGCGGGATGAGAGTAAATTTTATAGTCAAAAGCAGCAGCTTTTGTGCCTGTGTCCTGGACAGAATCAAGCAGGAGGTTATCGTGCAGCAAAACTACTCACTTGGACAACTTTCCACGACTTTTCGTCCTGACAGCTTATCGTAATCTCCTTAGGACACGTCAATACAACTCATATGCTCCTGTGACGGTTTGCCCATTACAAGACTTGTCTGTTAGCACCACACTGTGATTTTCCTAACCTAATTATTTATAAAGGTAAAATTATATACCATGGGTTTAAATGAGACTAAAAAGTACAAAATAATTTCTCCTTGCCCCTTGAACATGTATCTATGCCCCATACAGATAGTCCTGAAAATTTGTGGTTGCGAATTTTTAATAGCTTCGAAAATACTTCTAAGATTTATAACAAAAGCCGTGGGTTGCGTGCAGTCAATAATAGCAGCTGAGCTATTCATGCATCAGTTATGTATTTTTCGTTATAAATCTTAGAAGCATTTTAATAGTTATCAAAAATTCATAAGCACAAATTTTCAGAGCTGTACGTACGATGTGATGAATCTATATGGGGCTGGAAAAAATTTGTTTTATACTTTTTAGTTAGAGTTAAAAACGTGGTTTATTAAAAATTCAATTTCATTTGAATAATTATTTTCTGCTTTTTAGTATTGCATGTGTGAAATTTTTCAGTGAGTTTCAAATATTTTGAAGAGATTACGACAGAAATATTCGTAAATTTCAGGTTTATTTTATATTCTCTTCACCTGATTTAACCAATATATTGTTTCCTGCTATGTGTATCTTGTGAAAGGAGCGTTAAGCTAAAAAGTAGAGAGCTCACACGGAGGCTTACTAGCAACCGTCCTTCCTACGAACCACTCCGGACTGCCGGCCCGAGTGGCCGAGCGGTTCTAGGCGTTACAGTCTGGAACCGCACCACCGCTACGGTCGCAGGTTCGAATCCTGCCTCGGGCATGGATCTGTGTCATGTCCTTACGTTAGTTAGGTTTAAGTAGTTCTTTGTTCTAGGGGACTGATGACCTCAGATGTTAAGTCCCATAGTGCTCAGAGCCATTTGAACTCCGGACTGGAAAGGAAACGGGGGAAATGGCCGTGATGCACAAAAGTACCCTCCGCCACAAACCTCACAAGAAAGCAGTTAATATTGCTACGTTGAAATTTTCAATTCGCTAACTCATCAGGAAGTTAATTCGGAATCAACTGCAAAATTTGTACCGAACAGACAGAAAACACAGCACATTTATAAAAACGTAGTAAAGTGAGCCATGTATGTACCAGATTTGGTTGAAGTATCTCCAGGCGTTCCTGAATTATACTTTACATCATCCCCTTTCACTCCTACCCTCAACCGTAGGGGTGCTACTGGATCTTACCGTCACAGAATTTTTTTCCAGGTTGCAAGTGATACGTGAGCTCAGATTGATATAAATTGTTTCAGGTGCAACTCTCCAGTGAGTTGCCATGACACTTTCTGCAGCAGGCGATACTCTGCTAAGCACAGACCTTATATAGGAACTCCAACTGGACAGGCAGTCTTCTGCATTATGCTTCTTTGTTATTTCATTTTCAGCCTCGTCCGTGGGTGTCCACAACTAGGGAGGAGGGGAAGCAAGAGGGGGCACTTGCTCCTCCTGGAATCCTTGGAAGACACTTTATTAATTTCAAAATTCACACGTGTTTCTAGAAATGATTGTCTCTGATTCTACTCAGTCGTATGCAAGGAGTAACACTTCGGCAACACTAAGAACTACTGTTCGGCTCTCCAGTTCTTCACGGGAAATTATACGGTTTTCTTATCGCGGCAGCGGTCTCGGCGCTGTTTTGCAATCTTGGAGGATGTGAATGTTACAGAAGATTGCCAAAATAGGGTACGTGATCTTTCTCTCTGTCGCTTCCTTTACAAGCCTTAACGTGGTACAGAAAAGAATTGTTCCAACACCTAGTTGCACAATATAACCACAGCTGATTTGTCCGATATCCGCCCCCAATTCCCACAAAAGCTTGCTCGCATCTTAACTTCAACTGGTAATTTCGCATTCGACCCATCAAGGCTTGCTACGACTGCATTCAGTTTGCACGACGAGAGGAAAAAATTGTGAAATGTCAAGGTCTATGTGATGACTGGAACTTCCTAAACTATATGGCGTGCGATCCTGCGTGACATCTCGTCGTAGAGTCGTAAGTTCTGTTGCCCAGTTCGATGTCTACAATATAACGTGCCAAACCGGAGAGACGAAGGCCACTTTGTTAAGTCTTGGGCTTTTAAGGATCGATTCTAACGGTCAATTTGATAGTTATTTTCGAAGGTTTCATGCATCAGTATTCATATTATAACATAAAACGCAACACTTTGGTTTTACTAATGGAATGTGCTTAGCTTTAACATAGACCAGTAATCTACCTTTAAGAAAATATAGACTGGATAAATATGAAGCGTGTAGGATACTATAAGTTCCCGACAAATTATTTCTTGAGGCACAACAAATTATCAAACTTAGATTATCGGTTGTGTCAAAAATGAAATTACTAGAATACTCCCCCATCTCGAATAAATTTCTTCGGACGCCCATGCGCCCACCCCCTCTCTTTTACAGGTAGGTGGCTCTTTACCCACACTAGGGCATTGTCTTCCAGTTCTGAGCTATGATTAAAATTTCAGGTCTCTGGCTTTTCGAAACGTTAGTTTAAAATGAACTGTGAATCTTGTACCGGACAGACAGACAGACAGACAAGAAAGGGCCCTAAAAAAACCGTGGTAAAAGAACATTATCTGGAAAGAAATAAAAAACTCCAGAATGAGAGTTGCTAAGCCATGTCTCCGCAATATCCTTTCTTTCAGGAGTGCTAGTTCTGCAAGGTTCGCAGGAGAGCTTCTGTAAAGTTTGGAAGGTAGGAGACGAGTACTGGCAGAAGTAAAGCTGTGAGGACGGGGCGTGAGTCGTGTTTGGTTAGCTCAGTTGGTAGAGCACTTGCCCGTGAAAGGCAAAGATCCCCAATTCAAGTCTCGGTGCGGCACAAAGTTTTAATCTGCCAGGAAGTTTCAAATAAAAAAAATAATTATATGCTTTTTCAAGGTGTCAAAATTTATGACTACATGTCGTTTATTAACGCCTAGCCTGTTCCCCATGGCTTCACCCAAGTATGTGTTTGACACATGAGTTGAACAGCCATCCTCCCCCCTTCTTGCCTCCTTCCTTCCTCTGTTTGTCCAGCTCATCTTTCACCTCTATCTATCTATCTTCCACCCCTCTCTGTCTGTCTCTTCATCTCCTCCTTCACTTCTCTCTGACCATATCTTCCTCCCCCAGCCTCCAACAATATCCTCGTCTCCTCTCTCTTTCCATCTTTGCCTCCACTCTTCCTTTTCACCTGCCTACAACCCCTCTACACCTTCCACCTACATCACACATCTCCCCCTGCTCCCCTCTCTCTGCCCATTTCCTCCTCCCTCTCGCTGTGTCCATCCCCTCCTCTATCTATCTCACCCCATCCCCAGACATTCCCATCGACATATGTAGCCCCTACAATACAGTTGTCATGCAGGGCAGGCTACACATCAGGGGTTTAAAACCATTTATTTCCCCCCTGACATAAAGGTCGCCATGCAAGGGAGATAGATAATGCAGGCTGATGCTTCAACACATCTGTCATGCAGGCAGCTTATATGTCAGAGCCCAGAAAATCCTTTATTGCCCCTGAGATCTAGGCTACTTTGCAAAGCAGGTTGACTTGGCAGGCCAATCCTGTTGTCACAACATGCCCATCACTCAGGGCAGCCTATATACCAGGGGCTGCAAAAACCACATTTTCGTGCAAATTTCCGTTCTTATTCGAGCTAAGAGGTTATCAGCCTCAAAGTGCTGATACATGTGAGACAAGCTGTGCCAAACTTGTTTAAATCGATTCAGGGGTTTGGGGTACATCCTCGACATACACACACACATACTATGCTTTATGCATGGAACACATTTTTGTACTTATAAGCTACAAACACTTGTAGCTCTGGAGCTTTCTGGCTCAATAGATACTCTCAAGCATCAAAGTGTTATAATCACCACAGTCTGCCTTATAAGTGAACACATCTGGTAATGTTGTGGGCATATGATGTGGAGTGGAAAATATATAAGCTGAAGAGAGGTGGAATGGTGTTGTAAATTGGCAAATATACTTACATAACCCACGTGGTGGTAGTTGAAACCAGCATGGCATCTGGACTATGTGAGCATTACTGCGGACCACCTGTACCTCTTCACACTTTGTGCCTTCTCCAACGGTGATAGCAGCTTCCAGCTGTCCATACCATAAGACGAGAAATGTGACACAACGGCTAGAGTAGCATGATAGTAAATTCGCGTTGACGTATTGGCCACAAAATTACCCCAGTCTGAAGTCGATGGAACACATCTGGTATGCTATCGACTGCCAGCTCCGTGCCCACAAAGCACCTCACCGTAATTTACGGGAATTATGTTTGGTGGCATATACCTCCTGAAGCCTATCAAGAACTTGACGAACTTAACGCAGAGCCATTGCTGTATTGCTTTCCAGAGATGGACCAATCATGCTCTTAAGCAGCTAGTCATAATGTTTTGTTTTAGCAATGTATCAGTAATTTTTAAGAATGTTTCTCGTTGAGAATATCAGCGGACTCGATAAAGTGTTTTAAAATTACCGAGGGTATCTTCGTTCCGTCTTTACGATCACAAGAAAATGCGTGTTTTTGTCATTAGACGTGTTTCGCTTTATTGAGGTAAAGCATCTTCAGCGGTCTGCAACTAAAGATACTTAGAATTTAATTTGTTTTTGGGATCGAAAAGCGGTCCGTTAAAAATGGTTGCTTTTTTATTATGGTGATTCTGCTTGTTTTCTCGGGTACATCAGGAAATGTCATCTTCTACTACGTCTTTGGTGTCTTTCTTCATTAGACTCTGATACTTGTCTAATTTTTCGTTGCTCTGCAGAACTATGCATTTCTTACGTCTTACACAACACACTTTATGTACACCAATGTTTGCTGTTTAATTTAATAGTTGTAGGTGTGTGCTGTGTTTCGTAGTGTTGCCAGCATAACATTGCCACTAGTTGTTTCTGACATTATGCTGCTATGTATTTGTGTAATATGTAAGAGTAGTGATGGAACAGTGATGGAGTTTTTTTTAGGTAGGGGATGGAGAAGCAATGGTGAGTGGACATAAGTGTATAGTAGTGTTACAGAGAGTAAGTTGGAGTGAAAGGTGAGGAGCAAGAAATGAAATGAAATTGTGGGAGGAGGAGTGGGGGGGGGGGGGGGGGGGGGGACGGGAGGTAGGTAGGAGAGGGTGAAATATGGAAAACGCTATTTTCTTTTTCATGTGATGTTTGAATTATTTTATATAGTGTCTGGTTTCCAATATTTGTTCGTTCATTGAGCAACAATTTATTTTGTGTTAGTGCTTTTCGTATGTGAAAATTTTCTTGAAACGGGAGGAAATGTCTATATTTACTGATTCTTATGATGTTCATACCTTTTTCAATTTTACTTGATCTGTGGTATTGTTGTTTTCGATGTTATGCAACTGTCGAATGTTTTGTATCGTATTTCAGTGCTCTGATGTATTCTTTACATCTTGTGTCGAATGTCCTGCCAGTTTTTCCGATGGATATTTTTTCACAATCCGTGCAACTGAGATGATAGATACCAGATTGTATATCTTTCTGATTTTTATTTCAGTTTTGTGAAGTGCTTTTGTATGGAGCTGTTTGTTTCGTAAGTAATGTTTATGCTTGTTTTTTGTTTTATTTTTTTAATGTGTTAACTATTCAATGTGTGCAGTTATTGTTGTAGGTCATTGTAAGCCACTTCTTTGTGGTTGTACTGGTTGTACGTGTTTGTGTGGTTCCCTTGGTATTTTCATTATTTGCCTCGTTATTTTCCTGTTTAGTTTGTCTACCATTGTTTCTTTGTGTCCTTTTAGTGCTATTTGTGTTATAATGGCCAGCTCTTTCTGGTAATCAGAAGTGTTTAGGGGTTCCCTGTTCGGTCTGTTTAACATGTATCTGACTGCGGCCTGTTTCTGATTCTGCAAGTGGTTTTAAGTTGTATTTAAGATAGTGTCACTTGTTGTGGGTTGTCTGTATATGACAAATGTGTGTTTGTTATTGTCTTCTCTTATGGTTATGTCTAGAAAATGCAGTGAGCTTTCTTGTTTTCTTTGTGAATATTGTTTTTGTGTACAGTGTAGTTGCTGTATTCTACTTTTAGGTTCATCTACCATGCATATTATGTCATCCACGTACCTGTACCAATAGGTAATGACGTAACTTTTCTTTGTTATTGTTGTTGTTGTTGTTGTGGTCTTCAGTCCTGAGACTGGTTTGATGCAGCTCTCCATGCTACTCTATCCTGTGCAAGCTTCTTCATCTCCCAGTACCTACTGCAACCTACATCCTTCTGAATCTGCTTAGTGTATTGATCTCCTGGTCTCCCTCTAGGTTTTTTATCCTCCATGCTGCCCTCCAATACTAAATTGGTGACCTCTTGATGCCTCAGAACATGCCCTACCAACCGATCCCTTCTTCTAGTCAAGTTGTGCCACAAATTTCTCTTCTCCCCAATCCTATTCAATACCTCCTCATTAGTTACGTGATCTACCCACCTTATCTTCAGCATTCTTCTGTAGCACCACATTTCGAAAGCTTCTATTCTCTTCTTGTCCAAACTGGTTATCGTCCATGTTTCACTTCCATACATGGCTACACTCCATACAAATACTTTCAGAAACGACTTCCTGACACTTAAATCTATACTCGATGTTAACAAATTTCTCTTCTTCAGAAACGATTTCCTTGCCATTGCCAGTCTACATTTTATATCCTCTCTACTTCGACCATCATCAGTTATTTTACTCTCTAAATAGCAACTCCTTTACTACTTTAAATGTCTCATTTCCTAATCTAATCCCCTCAGCATCACCCGATTTAATTTGACTACATTCCATTATCCTCGTTTTGCTTTTGTTGATGTTCATTTTATATCCTCCTTTCAAGACACTGTCCATTCCGTTCTACTGCTCATCCAAGTCCTTTGCTGTCTCTGACAGAATTACAATGTCATCGGCGAACCTCAAAGTTTTTACTTCTTCTCCATGAATTTTAATACCTACTCCGAATTTTTCTTTTGTTTCCTTTACTGCTTGCTCAATATACAGATTGAATAACATCGGGGAGAGGCTACAACCCTATCTCACTGCTTTCCCAACCACTGCTTCCCTTTCATGCCCCTCGACTCTTATAACTGCCTTATGGTTTCTGTACAAATTGTAAATAGCCTTTCGCTCCCTGTATTTTACCCCTGCCACCTTCAGAATTTGAAAGAGAGTATTCCAGTTAACGTTGTCAAAAGCTTTCTCTAAGTCTGCTAGAAACGTAGGTTTGCCTTTTCTTAATCTTTCTTCCAAGATAAGTCGTAAGGTCAGTATTGCCTCACGTGTTCCAACATTTCTACGGAATCCAAACTGATCTTCCCCGAGGTCCGCTTCTACCAGTTTTTCCATTCGTCTGTAAAGAATTCGCGTTAGTATTTTGCAGCTGTGACTTATTAAACTGATAGTTCGGTAATTTTCACATCTGTCAACACCTGCTTTCTTTGGGATATTATATTCTTCTTGAAGTCTGAGGGTATTTCGCCTGTCTCATACATCTTGCTCACCAGATGGTAGAGTTTTGTCATGACTGGCTCTCCCGTGGCTATCAGTAGTTCTAATGGAATGTTGTCTACTCCCGGGGCCTTGTTTCGACTCAGGTCTTTCAGTGCTCTGTCAAACTCTTCACGCAGTATCTTATCTCCCATTTCATCTTCATCTACATCCTCTTCCATTTCCATAATATTGTCCTCAAGTACATCGCCCTTGTATAAACCCTCTATATACTCCTTCCACCTTTCTGCCTTCTCTTCTTTGCTTAGAACTGGGTTGCCATCTGAGCTCTTGATATTCATACAAGTGGTTCTCTTCTCTCCAAAGGTCTCTTTAATTTTCCTGTAGGCAGTATCTGTCTTACCCCTAGTGAGACAAGCCTCTACATCCTTACATTTGTCCTCTACCCATCCCTGCTTAGCCATTTTGCACTTCCTGTCGATCTCATTTTTGAGACGTTTGTATTCCTTTTTGCCTGCTTCATTTACTGCATTTTTATATTTTCTCCTTTCATCAATTAAATTCAATATTTCTTCTGTTACCCAAGGATTTCTGTTAGCCCTCGTCTTTTTACCTACTTGATCCTCTGCTGCCTTCACTACTTCATCCCTCAGAGCTACCCATTCTTCTTCTACTGTATTTCTTTCCCCCATTCCTGTCAATTGTTCCCTTATGCTCTTCCTGAAACTCTCTACAACCTCTGGTTTTTTCAGTTTATCCAGGTCCCATCTCCTTAAATTCCCACCTTTTTGCAATTTCTTCAGTTTCAATCTGCAGTTCATAACCAATAGATTGTGGTCAGAATCCACATCTGCCCCTGGAAATGTCTTACAATTTAAAACCTGGTTCCTAAATCTCTGTCTTACCATTATATAATCAATCTGATACCTTTTAGTATCTCCAGGATTCTTCCAGGTATACAACCTTCTTTTATGATTCTTGAACCAAGTGTTAGCTATGATTAAGTTATGCTCTGTGCAAAATTCTACAAGGCGGCTTCCTCTTTCATTTCTCACCCCCAATCCATATTCACTACTATGTTTCCTTCTCTCCCTTTTCCTACTGACGAATTCCAGTCACCCATGACTATTAAATTTTCGTCTCCCTTCACTACCTGAATAATTTCTTTTATCTCGTCATACATTTCATCAATTTCTTAATCACCTGCAGAGCTAGTTGGCATATAAACTTGTGCTACTGTAGTAGGCGTGGGCTTCGTGTCTATCTTGGCCACAATAGTGCGTTCACTATGCTGTTTGTAGTAGCTAACCCGCACTCCTATTTTTTTATTCATTATTAAACCTACTCCTGCATTACCCCTATTTGATTTTGTATTTATAACTCTGTAATCACCTGACCAAAAGTCTTGTTCCTCCTGCCGCCGAACTTCACTAATTCCCACTAAATCTAACTTTAACCTACCCATTTCCCTTTTTAAATTTTCTAACCTACCTGCCCGATTAAGGGATCTGACATTCCACGCTCCGATCCGTAGAACGCCAGTTTTCTTTCTCCTGATAACGACGTCCTCTTGAGTAGTCCCCGCCCGGAGATCCGAATGGGGGACTATTTTACCTCCGGAATATTTTACCCAAGAGGACGCCATCATCATTTAATCATACAGTAAAGCTGCATGTCCTCGGGAAAATTTACGGCTGTAGTTTCCCCTTGCTTTCAGCCGTTCGCAGTACCAGCACAGCAAGGCCGTTTTGGTTAATGTTACAAGGCCAGATCAGTCAATCATCCAGACTGTGGCCCCTGCAACTACTGAAAAGGCTGCTACCCCTCTTCAGGAACCACATGTTTGTCTGGCCTCTCAACAGATACCCCTCCGTTGTGGTTGCACCTACGGTACGGCCATCTGTATCGCTGAGGCACGCAAACCTCCCCACCAACGGCAAGGTCCATGGTTCATGGGGGGTCTTTGTTATTACGACTTCAAATATTAATTTTTCTGTGTGATTCATGAAAATGTTTGCTAATGTTCCTGGCATAAGGGAACCCTTGGGTAAACCCTTTTCTTGTATGTATTTTTCTTGACTGAATTCAAAATAATTTTATTGGGACTGTAACAATTTTATTGTTACATCTGTAGGTTCATGAGGTAGTTGATTGTTCGTTTTCAGGTTTTCTTCGATTATTTTTATGGTTTCATTAACAGGGATTCAACTGTACATACTTCATTAATCAAAGGTGGGCAGCGTTGCTGTGCCAGGCAATTTAATGTTTCTTATATATTCTAATAGCTGAGAGGTAGTTCTTATTGTATTTTTTTTTCTAGCGGATGAGGTGTGACTGCATCTATGTTGCAAGCAGGTGTGTGGGAGCTGCTCTGAACTTCGCTATTGGATGGACAGCATAATTTTCGTTATCGACCTTTGGTTGACATCTCATGTTGGAGTCTTGAGGATTTTTCTGGTACAAGTCTCTCTTTCTCTCTGTCTATAAATGTATACTCTATGTTTCTGAGTGTCTCTTTAACATGTGTTTGAAATCTGTTAGTTTGGTTTGGTTTTAACTTTCTTATGTTGTTTTTCCTGATGAATTCTTCTGTTTTTTCTAGGTTTTATTTTGTTTTCATGAGGACAGCAGTATTAACTTCGTCAGATTTTGCTACAATGACGTTTTCTGCATGAAGTTTTATCTTTAGATTTTGAAGTTTCGTTTCATCACAATTATTTTTGATTTTATAGTTTTATTTTTAATTCTTCTAGTTATATTTTTAATTTATTCTTTTATTAATTCACTAGTTAGCCCTGAATTTACATTACTGTTCTCATTTTAAAATAGAATTTAAAATAGTCTTGACCGCAATAAAACATTTATTGGCAGTGATAACCGCTGAGTATAGTATTCTGGTGAGCCGTTGATGATCGTATAGCCACGATACAGGCTCCATTCACCACCTGCCATCATGCTGTGATACGGTCTGACGATGGCCATATTGTGACCTAAATCGGTACCATTGCTAATAAATTTTAAAGTCATCCGTGTATGTTTTATTGCTTGGACATTGTGTTGATGTTCAACATATGTCTTTGATATTCTGTTGATTAATTACGATATTGTGGCCAATTTTTTTAAGATTTAAAAGGTTTTGACACGGTGCATGTTTTGTTCGGCACTGTTGTGCGCAAGAGTTGAGTGGCTAGTGTGCCTACCTCTAGAACCACACAAGGAAATGAACGGAGAGTCTAGGAAACACAACCCTTTTGAGAGAACAGTAAGTTCCAGTGCAAAAATTTTGGTTTTGTTTGCTACATTTACGAGCGACGTGCTCCAGATATATAAAGAGAAGCCATAGCTGAAAAACCTAGTGTTCAACGTCGAAAAAATTCTCAAGATATCTTCATAGCATACCCTCTAGTATGAGGCCTGGACCCACGCTCAGCCGTCTCCGTTTCATTATTCGGGTCTTGCCGGTGGAAAACAGCCATGACATGTGTCGAGTTCCTCTCACCATGTTTCTGAGGTCACTGGTTGAGGGACATGAACTTGACAGCAACATGCAGTGACTATGTATTAATCCTGTAGAATTCTCCTTCTATCACTAGCCAGTTATCAAAATAATATGCTCGGAAGAAAATATTTGAAAAATGTTGGTTGGTTTGTTGTTTATAGTTAAACATTTGTGTGATACACAGTTCACCGAGAAAAGACAGGTTCGTGACTAGTTCTGAATCCAGCCGTTAATAATATTGTTCTTTATATTACGCAATATTAAACACATTCCAATCGATTAAGTGGGATGTGAGCAGCACTCTATAGTCACCCACCTCGCTTATTCCCTTCAAAATGTTGACATAAGTCTTCGAATTAAAACCTAAAAAATCCCGATAAGTGCGACCAGGACTCGCGCTCCGAGGGTTCGTACAAACTTAACTACTTGATCCATCCTGGGAATCCAGAACCTGGATGTTTTTTCCCTGTTATCGATATCGATACAGGCAAGATACACGTCCGCCCATTTCTGAGAAAATGGGGTCTTGACGGGACAGATAGACGGTCGAATAAGAAATGACGATTTTTTTTCATGTGATGTAGTTGCAAATTAACAATGTTTTTTTTCTCTTACTAGTACTGTGAAATCTCGCTAATTACCAAATTTCTTTATTCTAGGTGAGCAGGAAGTACCTTATAGGTTTCGGCGGGTGTGCGAGTATCAAAACATGTGATATAAGAAGCAGTATCTTTCGATTGTATTGACTGCGAAGCTTACGTTTATTACATCGCCAGGGAACTATAGCCCTTTGTATGCTGTATCCTTGATAAGTCTACCCGTCCTGGGAAAAAGGGGTGTTAACTGATGGAGGTAATGACAGGCAGTCAGATGACAATTGACAAAAACATTTTATTTCGTGTGTTATAATTACAAATTTATAATTTTTGGATTTTGTTCTTTGGTTCTACTGCGAAACTTTTCTTCTTGCCAGATTTCATGATTCTGAGTCAGCGGTATCTGCTCATCAGGTTTTTATGAGTGAGTTTGCAAGTATCAAAACATGTGACTAGTTCTTTGGTTCTACTGCCAAACTTTTCTTCTTTCCAGATTTCATGATTCTGGATGAGCGGTAACTGCTCATCAGGTTTTTATGAGTGAGTTTGCAAGTATCAAAACATGTGACTAGTTCTTTGGTTCTACTGCCAAACTTTTCTTCTTTCCAGATTTCATGATTCTGGATCAGTGGTAACTGCTCATCAGGTTTTGATGAGTGAGTTTGCAAGTATCAAAATATGTGACTTAATTGGCTGTATCTCTTGATTACATTTACTTAAAACAGATTTTTACACAGCGAAGAGACAATAAACCTTAATATGTGACATAAATTTCAATTTGATATGTCTACCTGTTCCCGAGAAAAAGGGTTTTTAACGCAGTTTGACAGCCAGCCAGCCAGACACACGGACAATAAGACGATCCTCTAACAGTTCCGTTTTTACCGATTGAAATACGGAGCCCTAAAAACAAAGATGGAGGAAGTGTAGCAAAACATATTTTGATATCAAAGTCATAGGATCTTCATTTTTCTACGACGGATTTTTAAAACTGCTGATCTAAATGCGACAGCAATTCCGTAGCTTAGCGGAAAAGCTATACGTAGTTTCTATGCGAAACTGGTTTTATTTTCTACCTTACGGCATATGCCTGTGAAACGTGACATGATAGACTGATCGTTCTGAAGGGTCTGAGAAACAAAGGACTACCGACGTCACGAAACGACCAGAATAGCTCCTAACAGGCTACTGAAATATGCAGCTAGCTGCAGTGTCCTTGTGTTGAGCAGAAGCCTACCAATAACGATCCAGCAGCAGGCAGCTTCGAAGTATCATCCCTGAAGTATACTCCGCCATGCTGTTGGAAAAATCTGATTACACTGCGGTTGCTGAGAGGAGCAGTTCCTCTCACAACTGGCGGTAAAAAATACTACCCTCGATAACGATCGGAGCGAGTGTTATAGGTCGATGGACACGTCTTCTCTGCAGACATGCCACATGCCGCATCTCCCTGATCGACCTCAGTAGTCATTAGACATCGTGAGAGAGCAGAATGGGGCGCTCCGCGGAACTCACAGACTTCAAACGTGGTCAATGATTGCGTGTCACTCGTCTCATACGCCTGTACGCGAGATTTCAACACTCCTGAACATCCCTAGGTCCACTCTTTCCGATGTGATAGTGAAGTGGAAACGTGAAGGGACACGTACAGCACAAAAGTGTACAGGCCGACCTCGTCTGTTGACTGACAGAGACCGCTGAGGGCCTTACTGTGTAATAGCAGACATCTGTCCAGACCATCACACAGGAATGCCAAATTGCATCAGGATCGACTGCAAGTACTATGACAGTTAGGCGGAAGGTGAGAAAACTTCGATTTCATGGTCGAGCGGCTGCTCGTAAGCCACACATCATCCCGGTAAATGCGAAACGACGCCTCACTTGGTGTAACGAGCGTAAACATTGGACGATTGAACAGTGGAAAAACGTTGTGTGGGGTGACGAATCACGGTACACGATGTGGCGGTCCGATGGCAGGGTGTGGGTATGGCGAATGCCCGGTGAACGTTATCTGCCAGCGTGTGTAGTGCCAACAGTAAAATTCGGAGGCAGTGGTGTTACGGTGTGGTTGTGTTTTTCAAGGAGGGGGCTTGCACCCTTTATTGTTTTGCGTGGCACTATCACAGCACACGCCTACACTGATGTTTTAAGCACCTTCTTGCTTCCCACTGTCGAATAGCAATTCGGGAATGGCGATTGCATCTTTCAACACGATCGAGCACCTATTCATAATGCACGGCCTGTGGCCGAAGTGGTTACACGACAATAACATCCCTGCAATGAACTGGCCTGCACAGAGTCCTGACCTGAATTCTGTAGAACACCTTTGGGACGTTTTGAAACGCCGACTTGGTGCCAGGCTTTACGTCGCCGAGCGATTCTAGGCGCTTCAGTATGGAGCCGCGCGACCGCTACGGTCGCAGGTTCGAATCCTGCCCCGGGCATGGATGTGTGTGATGTCCTTAGGTTAGTTAGGTTTAAGTAGTTCTGAGTTCTGGGGGACTGATGACATCAGATTAAGTCCTAGAGTGCTCAGAGCCAGGCGTCACCGACCGACATCGATACCTCTCCTCAGTGCAGTACTCCGTGAAGAATGGGCTGCTATTCCCCGAGATACCTTCCAACATCTGATTGAACGTATGCCTACGAGAGTGGAAGCTGTCATCAAGGCTGAGGGTGGGCCAACACCATATTGAATTCCGGCGTTACCGATGGAGGGCGCCACGAACTTGTAAGTCATTTTCAGCCAGGTGTCCGGATACATTTAATCACATAGTGTAGTTAACTGGTGTTCCACAATGATAGAATAACTCTGTAACAAGACCCTGGACATGGAAGATTTCTGGCACGAATACGTGAAGCAAACGGTTTTCAGTGAACTTGGTATACTTCTGTAAGGAAGAAGTATGCAGTGGGAGGTTGTCATCTGTTGGTGATTAAAATTGTGCAAACAATTTTTCTTACGTCGTTCTTCTCAGTAGTTCGGTTCATTCCATAATGCTTTCGGTCTCGAGGTCATTTTACTCCTTGCTATGGTAGCTCCTAACGGTGTATGGTGTAATAAACTCCCGCTAAATAAGCAAAACATCCGGCGAACGGCCTTTTGGAACAGTGACCAGACGTCGGAGATTTTTTCATATTGGCAGTTCTGTCAAACTGAAGAGTGTTATAGACAGTGACAACGGCCACGGAAGCCTACACTGACATCCCGGTTAATAAATTTACTTGACTTGTCCCTAAAGCGCTCTCCATTGGCCAAGCTCTTATGAGCAGCGTTTGTTTTTTGTGGCTTAGGCAACACCTGAGACTGACACGGTTTGAATAAGCTAACTTTTCTTTAGTTTTAATTGTCTTGCTGACTCAGAACTGCAGAGAGGGAGCTATTGAATGATTCTCATACGTTCCCAGAACAACAAATATATTTTACAAAAACTGATTACACTGTGCACGACTTGTTTTCAAAAAGTAACGGGAATTTTGCAAATTCGCCTGTTATATTAGTCCGATCCCCGCAGTTCTCTCCATTATTGTGTTAGTAAACATGACTGATAAGTATTTACACAGTGTTAGCCATATCGGATATTTAAGCTGTTTACAGCGATTTTAAAGGTTACATGTGCATTGGTAGTAGCGGCGGTTATCTCTATGTATATAATGCTATGTCCCAACTGACTTAATCATTCACTGACTCATCATCCCGCAGCCCAAATTACTGAGGATAGAAACTTGAAATTTGCGGAGGGCATTGATGTTATATGTAGGCGTCGCTTAAAAGGGGATTTTTCGAAATTCGGTCCTTAATGGCGTGAAAGAGGGGATGTAATGTTTTTTTGAAAATATGTCGCTATTAAGGCGGTTTTGAAGTTAAACTTACGAAAATTGGTATTTGGCTCCTAGGTCAGAAATAAATAAATAGGCGTTTCAGCATCTGTGGAAGTTTAACCCCTATGGGGCTCATACAGTGGGTGAAAATAAATCATTGTAAATAACTACTGAAATATTTTTAAAGCTACACCTATGAAAATTCGTATTTCACTTCTCGGTTTCATATAAAAAAATATGTATTTCAGTGTTGTTGGAAATTCAACTTGTAACGGGTCATCCTCCTCTAGCATTACCTTTCCTCAACAGTGGTTGTCGACACCAGCAATAGTTTTCGAATTTTGGACAGGTCAGTATTATCGCAGTTGCTTTTCTGAAAACTTTCATGTAGTTTTTTGTTCACTGTTATATTTCAAGCCAAAATTTACGAAAAGGAATTACTTTATAAAATATTTTAGTCTCGATGTTATAATCGATAAGGTTCTGGTTCTGAATGTACAGTTAAAATTATTTCTTTTAGAAACATTTAAAATTACGAACTATTGGCAGACTTAAAATTTCTATTATTAATTATGCAATCCTGTACTGTTTGCTATATTTATTTCTGGATTCATTTATGAAATAATAATCGAAATTAGCAATGTAACAGAAAGTAATAGGAACTCATTTGTTAAGAAAAACTGTAAACCTTCTGGAATAGTGTGAATTCCGCAGAGTGAGTCATAAGAATGCCCCTGATGTGATTGGACGTATTTTTGTGCGAACAATGTAATTTCGGCTTTGTTAATGTGAAAAATCAAAAATCAAAGATCTGAGAAAATATATTTACGTAAAAAATGTTGCAACAACAATCTTCAGATTTATTTAGCTCAAACCAACCTCGAGGGCCTGATGTGACATTTTAATCTTAAAGAATCAGACCCCTAGACAAGAAGAACTGGAGCCAACTGAAAATGACAAGACAAGTAAACTAGAAAGTTTATTGTAATCGTCGCTCCTCTGAAATCGTCATAAGATACTTTATTGCTTAATGGGAACAATAGATGGAAGTAACAAGGAGGGGGGAGATTACCAACCCCTAAAGGTGTAAAATACACGATGAAATGTTTTATCAAATTATTTCATTGTGAAAGCAAATTTAAAGCTAAATCTATAAATATTTGAATTTGCCTTCTAAATAAATAAAAAATACGTGTTTCACTGTTGTTGTAAATTCAACCCCTATGAGTGTGAAATAGAGTGTGAAATTTTTGTGGAAACATTTCTTTACGCAATCATTTTTAAAGTTAAATCTGTGAAAATTTGTATGTAGCTTTTCTGTTAGAAATTAAAAAATAGGAATTTCACTGTTTTTGGACATGCAACCCCTAACGGCGTGAACTGTTTCAAGAAGATTGACCTGATTTCAAAACTTAATATTTATTAACAATAACGTACTAAAACATGGGATAAAGTTCTAAATACAAAATATTAAAATTTTAGCCATGCTGTGACAAATGCTATGTTTGTCGACCAGCACGAACAACGTTTAGACGTTAGCAAGATTTGTCATTACCTTTACACTATACATGTGCATTTACATAAATTATGGCGGCTGTTATTCTGGTCTTCACTTCTACTATGTCATGAGTTAAAGGGGAGATGAACAAACTTTCCATCACATATCCCAACAAGAAAGAATCGCATGGCGTCATGTCTGGCGATCTTGGACGCCAAGAATATAAGGTAGTATCTCGGGGTCCTGTGCGCCCTACCAGCGTTGAGGCCGAGTGTCATTGAGAAACTGACGTACGTTGTTGTGCCAGTAGGATGGAGCTCCATCCTGTTGGAAAACGAAGTCATCAGGATCCTCCTGAAGATGTGGAAAAAGCCACTTCTGCAGCTTTTGAGGATAGCACATCCCAGTCACTGTGTTTCCCTCAAGAAAGAAGGGACTGTACACTTTTTCACGAGAAATGGCACAGAAAATGTTCACTTTAGCTGAGTCTCCTTCATGCTTAATAACATCATATGGGTACTGGAGTCCCGTTACCGCCAACATGAAATATTGCTGCATCACTAAAAATTAACATTGGTGGAAATGTAAAAAGATGTTGTTCGTGCTGCTGCTAGTGGACACGTAGAGCATTTGTAACAGCAATAAAACTACAGATTAGCGTATAAGCAAGTGTTGTTACAAAATGAAATACAAATATGTAAATACAATAAAAATAAACTATCTTATTAAGTAACTTTTCATTCTGACCCATGTTGTAAAAATAATAATTATTATAATTACTATAGTTATAATAATAATAATAATAATAATAATAATAATAATAATATCCCGTGGAGGCCCGGGAAAAGAATAGGCCTCCGGTATGTTCTGCCAGTCGTAATAGGCGACGAAAAGAACAAACCACTAATAGGGCTAACCCCCCTTTTAGTGTGATCAGTTGGTTCAGGACAGAACTAAAGATGCCTCGGACAAGCGCCGTCATGGTCGGGGACGACGCTTGAACCCTATGCCCGCCCACAATGGTAACGACACTGCTAGCCAACTGGAAAATGATTCAAATCCAAATAGAGGTGTTTTGCAGGATATGCTTCCTGCAAACATCCTAGAAGGAAAACAAAGACAGAGGATGAGATGGTCAGATGAAGTTAATCGACACCTCATGGTCTGTTATTACCAAGCAACAAATCTAGGAACCAACACAACTGGATACAGATCACAAGTATATACAACATTTATCACCAGATACCCAGAATTAAAATTTTTAACAGAACAACGACTAGCTGATCAGATCCGTGTAATAATCAAAAATAACAGGATACCCCAGTCAGAATTAGAAAACATCAAACAACAAGTTCAACAAATACTGGAACAAAATAATGTGCAATCAGAAGAAGAAGAAGAAAATACAGTAATGGACTCAAACATCCCAGAGCAAACAAACAAAGAACAACACGCATCAATTAAACAATCAGAGGAAAAGGAAATCTTAAGACAGCCACCAGAACAAGCACAAATAGAACACGAAGTGACACACATGTTAGATATAGAAGAAAAATTTCAGCTGACATATATATAGAATACAAAGACACAAATACAGACATTAGACCATTCTTGCATAGACCGCCAAATAACCCACAAGTCGAAACAACAATAAAAACTATCAACACAATCATACACAACAAAATAAATGAAAACACAACTATGGAAGAGTTACAACTACTGGTTTGTATAGGAGCACTCACTACACTAAATATACACACTAGGCAGAGATCAGAACCAACCAACACACAGAAGAAACCCACAAAACCAGCATGGCAACACAGGATACAGATCAGAATAGAAAAACTGAGAAAAGACATCGGACAGCTAACACAATTTATAAGAAATGAAATGTCAGAAAAAAACGAAAAAGGTTAGGTAAAATCTCACAACAAGAAGTGATAGAGCAATTAGATGAAAAGAAGCAGAAATTACAAGCATTGGCCAAACGACTTAGAAGATACAAAAAAAGTGAAAATAGAAGGAAACAAAACCAAACATTCAACACAAACCAAAAGAAATTTTACCAGACAACAGATAACACACACATTAAAATAGACAATCCACCAAATGTAACAGACATGGAACACTTCTGGAGCAACATATGGTCAAACCCGGTACAACATAACAGGCATGCACGGTGGATACAAGCAGAAACAGATACGTACAAGATGATACCACAAATGCCTGAAGTGATGATTTTGCAACATGAAGTCACCCAAGCAATTAATTCTACTCACAATTGGAAAGCCCCTGGAAAAGATAAAATAGCAAATTTCTGGCTAAAGAAATTCACCTCAACACATTCACATCTAACTAAATTATTTAACAGTTACATTGCAGACCCATACATATTCCCTGCTACACTTACACATGGAATAACTTATCTGAAACCTAAAGATCAAGCAGACACAGCAAACCCAGCTAAATATCGCCCCATAACATGCCTACCAACAATATACAAAATATTAACTTCAGTCATTACACAGAAATTAATGACGCATACGACACAGAACAAAATTATAAATGAGGAACAAAAAGGCTGTTGCAAAGGAGCAAGAGGATGTAAAGAGCAACTGATAATAGATGCTGAGGTGACATATCAAGCTAAAACTAAACAAAGGTCGCTACACTACGCATACATTGATTACCAAAAAGCTTTTGGTAGTGTACCCCACTCATGGTTACTACAAATATTGGAAATATACAAAGTAGATCCTAAATTGATACAGTTCCTAAACATAGTAATGAAAAATTGGAAAACCACACTTAATATCCAAACAAATTCAAATAATATCACATCACAGCCAATACAGATAAAGCGTGGAATATACCAAGGAGACTCATTAAGTCTGTTCTGGTTCTGCCTTGCTCTGAACCCACTATCCAACATGCTAAATAATACAAATTATGGATACAATATTACTGGAACATACCCACACAAAATCACACATCTGCTATACATGGATGATCTAAAACTACTGGCAGCAACAAATCAACAACTCAACCAATTACTAAAGATAACAGAAGTATTCAGCAATGATATAAATATGGCTTTTGGAACAGACAAATGTAAGAAAAATAGCATAGTCAAGGGAAAACACACTAAACAAGAAGATTACATATTGGATAACCACAGCGACTGCATAGAAGCGATGGAAAAAACAGATGCCTATAAATATCTAGGATACAGACAAAAAATAGGAATAGATAATACAAATATTAAAGAAGAACTAAAAGAAAAATATAGACATA
Organism: Schistocerca nitens; assembly: GCF_023898315.1. Lineage (NCBI taxonomy): Eukaryota > Metazoa > Arthropoda > Insecta > Orthoptera > Acrididae > Schistocerca > Schistocerca nitens. The sequence continues at coordinate 772,746,052 of NC_064615.1, forward strand.
GACTAACAAAAATACTGAAAACAGAATTGACAGCAAGAGACAAGACAAAAGCTATAAATACTTATGCTATACCAATATTGACCTACTCATTTGGAGTAGTGAAATGGAGTAACACAGACCTAGAAGCACTGAATACACTTACACGATCACAATGCCACAAATATAGAATACATCACATACATTCAGCAACTGAAAGATTCACATTAAGCAGAAAGGAAGGAGGAAGGGGATTTATCGACATAAAAAACCTACATTATGGACAGGTAGACAATTTAAGAACATTCTTTATAGAACGAGCAGAAACTAGCAAAATACACAAAGCAATCACTCATATAAATACATCGGCTACACCACTGCAATTTCATAACCACTTCTACAACCATTGAGATCACATAACATCAACAGATACGAAGAAAGTAAATTGGAAAAAGAAAACACTACATGGCAAGCACCCGTATCATCTAACACAGCCACACATCGATCAAGACGCATCCAACACATGGCTAAGAAAAGGCAATATATACAGTGAGACGGAAGGATTCATGATTGCAATACAGGATCAAACAATAAACACCAGATATTACAGCAAGCATATTATTAAAGATCCCAATACCACAACAGATAAATGCAGACTTTGCAAACAACAAATAGAAACAGTAGATCACATCACAAGTGGATGTACAATACTAGCAAATACAGAATACCCCAGAAGACATGACAATGTAGCAAAAATAATACATCAACAGCTTGCCTTACAACATAAACTTATAAAACAACATGTTCCCACATACAAGTATGCACCACAAAATGTACTGGAGAAAGATGAATACAAATTATACTGGAACAGAACCATTATAACAGATAAAACAGCACCACATAACAAACCTGACATCATACCAATAAAAAGAAGAAATTAACACAACTAATCGAAATATCCATACCCAATACAACAAATATACAAAAGAAAACAGGAGAAAAAATTGAAAAATACATCCAACTGGCTTAGGAAGTCAAGGACATGTGGCATCAGGATAAAGTTGACATTATACCAATTATACTATCAACTACAGGAGTCATACCACACAATATCCACCAGTACATCAATGCAATACAGCTACATCCAAACTTATATATACAACTACAGAAATCTGTAATTATTGACACTTGTTCAATTACCCGAAAGTTCCTAAATGCAATGTAACATATACCGTACAGTTAAAAGGAAGTCACGCTTGATCAAGGTCCGCGTCACCTTCCATTTTTAACCAGACGTAACGTCTGAGACAAGAAAGAAATAATAATAATAATAATAATTATTATTATTATTATTATTATTATTATTATTACTATCATCCCAGCTAGCTATATTCTACGTTGCTATAAGAACGGAATAGGGTACACGGAAAGCCTAGAAATGTGAATATATTGCTTTTTGTGAGTGTGCTGTGAGTAAAACAAGGGCTTATGAGTGGTATAAGCGTTCAGGAGAGGACTTTGAGGACGGAGAATATGACGAGAGCTCTAGACACTCCAGCAGATTACCGACCGATGCCGCCGCGGATAAAGTGGAAAACATAGTTATGAACGATCGCCGAATAACGCTCGGAGAAATCGCTGATGATGATGCGTGTCAGTTGTCTCATGCCATCAAATTTTTCACGACGTTTATGATGTAAGATAAATGACAACAAAATTCGTTCAAAACTTGTTGAATTTCGAAACTCGGGGATCGCTATATAAAGCCAACAACAATGAAGAACTACGGAATCTTGTCATAAAAGGTGATGAAACTTGAGGTTACCAATACGATGTCGAAACTAAGATTCATCCGTCCCACTTGAAGCACGCTGGACAGCCAAGATCGGAGAAAACTCGACAGCTAGGCAAAAGATCGTGTTCCTGAAGTGTTTCAAGGACCGGGTGCTAGCATATGATACCATTTTAATGATGATACCATTGACGTAGACGAATAGATAAAATTGTTTCCGAAAAACATACACACACCTTGTTTTTTTAACACATCTTGTATCTCTTTTTCTTGAAGACGAAGACGTGTGAAATCGATAGGACCAAGGAATGAATATAAGAGCGAATGCAGCTACAAGAAAAATAGAAATTTTCAGTTTTATATTGCTGCCACTGCAAATACTAATTAACCACTCTGTTCAGAAATGGTTCAAATGGCTTTGAGCACTATGGGACTTAACATCTGAGGTCATCAGTCCCCTAAAACGTAGAACTACTTAAATCTAACTAACCTAAGGACATCATACACATCCATGCCCGAGGCAGGATTCGAACTTGCGACCGTAGCGGATGCGCGGTTCCAGACTGAAGCGCCTAGAACCGCTCGGCCCCACCGGCCGGCCCCACTCTGTTCCAGTAGTAAAATAAACAAACGTTAAAACGCACGTACAGATATCTAAATGTTGGTGAATAATCGTGCAGAACTAATTAAGATTCTGTAAGTATAAATAATGAAACCATAAGTACGACTGGCTGCAGTTTACTAAGACTAAACATGTAATCATATGTTACACACTTCCAAAATGAGTGGTACGCGTTCACATTGCTTTTTTACAGTAAAATTTTGCACCTCACCAAACAAAGAAACTAGTGTCGTATGATTACACTATCAGTGAGTCGTAATTGGTATGAGTCAGCTCATACAAATACCTGGATGTAACTATCACCAAGAATTGGAAATACACTACTGGCCATTAAAATTGCTACACCAAGAACAAATGCAGATGATAAACGCGTATTCATTGGACAAATGTATTATAATAGAACTGACATGTGATTACATTTTCACGCAATTTGGGTGCGTAGATCCTGTGAAACCAGTACCCAGAACAATCACCTCTGGCCGTAATAACGGCCTTGATACGCCTGGGCATTGAGTCAAACAGAGCTTGGATGGCGTGTACAGGTACAGCTGCCCATGCAGCTTCAACACGATACCACAATTCATCAAGAGTAGCGACTGGCGTAGTATACAGAAAGGCCCGTACAGGACCTGCAACATGCGGTGGTGCATTATCCTGCTGAAATGAAGGGTTTCGCAGGGATCTAATGTAGGGTAGAGCGACGGGTCGTAACACATCTGAAATGTAACGTCCACTGTTCCAAGTGCCGTCAATGCGAACAAGAGGTGACCGAGACGTGTAACCAATGGCACCCCATACCAACACGCCGGGTGATACACCAGTATGGCGATGACGAATATACGCTTCCAATGTGCGTTCACCGCAATGTCGCCAAACACGGATGCGACCATTATGATGCTGTAAACAGAACCTGGATTCATTAGAAAAAATGACGTTTTGCCATTCGTGCACCCAGGTTCGTCGTTGAGTACACCATCGCAGGCGCTCCTGTCTGTGATGCATCGTCAAGGGTAATCGCAGCCATGGTCTCCGAGCTGATAGTCCATGCTGCTGCAAACGTCGTCGAACTGTTCGTGCAGATGGTTGTTGTCTTGGAAACGTCCCCATGTGTTGACTCAGGGATCGAGACGTACCTGCACGATACGTTACAACCACACAGATAAGATGCCTGTCATCTCTACTGCTAGTGATACGAGGCCATTGGGACCCGCCACGGCGTTCCGTATTACCCTCCTGAACCCACCGATTCCATATTCTGCTAACAGTCATTGGATCTCGACCAACGCGAGCAGCAGTGTCGCGATACGATAAACCGCAATCGCGATAGGCTATAATCTGACCTTTATCAAAGTCGGAAACGTGATGGTACGCATTTCTCCTCCTTACACGAGGCATCACAACAACGTTTCACCAAGCAATGCCGGTCAACTGCTGTTTGTGTATGAGAAATCGGTTGAAAATTTCCGCATGTCAGCACGATGTAGGTGGCGACCGGCGCCAACCTTGTGTGAATGCTCTGAAAAGCTTATCATTTGCATATCACAGCATCTTCTTCCAGTCGGTTAAATATCGCGTCTATAACACGTCATCTTCGTGGTGTAGCAATTTTAATGCCAGTAGTGTAGATCCACAACATACTCTCAGTCAAAGGTAAAGCAGGTGACAGACTAAGGATCACTGGTAGGATATTAGGAAAGTGCAGTCACCCTACAAAAGAGATGCTTACAAAATGCTCGTACGTCACATCCCAGAATATAGCTTAAGCGTGTGGGACCCCTACCAATTAGGACGAACAGGGGAGTTTGATCGTATACGGTTACCGTCAACCCGGTGCGTCGTTGGAATGTTTGCATCAGTGCTCACGCCTGTTGCGCCTGCTTGGCATACCGTGACTCGACTGTACGGCCTTCGATGGAAACTTTTTGACCGCACCTTATGCCACAACCAAACATGTATCGGTCTCGCAGGGACCGCGAATACAAGATTAAACTAAATACAGCGCCCGCTGCGGCGTTTGAGCACGCAGTCTTCCCACGGTCCGCATGTGAGTAGAATTGGGTGAAGCCTAATAACTGCTACAGTGGGACGTACCTTCTGCCTGGACTTCACAGTCGTATGACAGAGTATAAAAATCGATGTATAGCAGTCATTTAATCCTCTGACATTATTTATAGGTTTTTGCATTACAACAGACAAATAATTTGTGTGAAATTGCATTTTCATTCATTGCCAAATGAACCTCTTTTTGCAGATAGGCGACATGTCCACATTTCCGACTTTTACAGTAGAGACAAAAAACTTAATGACTGGTTTAATGCAATTTATCTCTTTACATTTATTTCTGATTTCTTGATATAGGTATACTTTCTTATTAGATACATGCAAAACTCAAGTAAGTATGAGGTAAGTTTGAAAGAAGGAAACGACTTTGTTGGTGTTGCACATGTTCTCCTTGCAGGATATAGGATTTTCAAATTAATTTTAGGGTTAAAATACTTTTTTTAAAATAGAATTGTACATATGAACACCTTTTATTCCCATAAACATGGTTTGTTACATATTTGTGAATAGTATTTGACGTTTTGCATGATTGCATTATTCAGCTATCTTCGTCTCCATTACGAGATGCCGCTGTCGGCCATGATGTGACTGAATTTATAAACTGCATCTTGTCTTGAGGTATACAGACCAAAGATTTCTTGATATAGTCCGTTTTGTTGCTATTTGTAGACAGTACAGGTATGCAGGGTTTCTTTGAAGAGAGTTCAGAAGGCTGAATAGCTTTTCGCAGCCTAAAAGTGTCTGAACATCATTTCTGCAAAGTCGGGCACCCACACGGTAAAGAGTTTTCCGTCTACACTGACTCAAGTAGCAAAAGTTTAATTACAACCACCGTGTATTAAAGTTAGAAACTATGTATATGTTTTGAAGCAGTGTAGTTCACAGTCCGCAAATTACGCAGTCTCTATTCATCCAGTATTTGAGATGAGAGCAATTAGTCACTTCCAACAAACTTTACACATAATTTCAAACCTTTTCGAAGCAGTTTTTGGCTGACTCCCTCGACAGAAAAGAAAAAAGTTTTTCACTTATTAGGTTTCGCTGTTTGCGTTAAATTTTCAGCATCAATAACGACTTTTCAGTTTATTGCTGGTTCAAATGGCTCTGAGTACTATGGGACTCAACTGCTGAGGTCATTAGTCCCCTAGAACTTAGAACTAGTTAAACCTAACTAACCTAAGGACATCACAAACATCCATGCCCGAGGCAGGATTCGAACCTGCGACCGTAGCGGTCTTGCGGTTCCAGACTGCAGCGCCTTTAACCGCACGGCCACTTCGGCCGGCAAGTTTATTGCTCCTTTACTATTAACTCTACCCACAACACATTTTGCTGACCGTATCTGCAAAATTATATCTTCGTATGACAATGGTATTTACGTAATCCAAGAAACAAGCATTAAGTGAGTATATTTTAAGATATGTAGATAAATTTGAAAGGAACCCATGTGTTACTGGGTAGTAGTGCCAGGAAGAATGTTAAAAGAAGGCCCTACACTGGAGAGTGAAGTGAATCGCTGACTTAAATAAGAGATGGCGGTTAATTTTACGAATTTCGTCGTGAATTCATCTTATCACCATTCTCGCCCGAAAAATGTAGGCACTGCTATTATGAGGTACCTGCTACTGGGAAAAGAGACGGCTTGTGCACGTTAGTGCGGCGGAACTTGATTCGGAGACACATGATTCGAATTCTCATCTTAGAACAATATTTTCACAACAGAAGTCGCCGGGCCAGAAGTGGTGGCTCGAAGTTTGTATCAGCAATCGAAGTGCGTGTTCCTGGTTAAATTTGAAGCAAGTCCGTAGTGCCTTATGTAGGGAGAGCGCTTGACGGTGTTTTTAGTGATCGTCCCTTCACATGGCGACATTAAACTATGCGATGGCCTTGTATGCTACGTGCTGCTATCGTGGTCCACACTCTTCGTTCGTATGATTTCCATTATCACCCAAAACAATACAATCGTAGTAATACGCTGAACGAGGACACATTGCACACTGAGCACTACACCGGCATAATACGATTTGAAGACCCGGAAGCCAGGGAATCCCTGTATCAGCATTTCAACGTGTTCCACTGGCTCACATGAAAACGGGTCACATCGTCCGCGCTGTAATCAATGACTATGCCTAATGACAGTAGCGGCTAGTGACTAACGCAACTGGACGTTGACATGAAAATTGAAAATTGTCCATACCTATGAAAATCGTAACAGTGTTCATCTACTTCTAACTTATTTACTGAAACTGAATATGTTTTACTCGAGTCTTTCTGTGGAGAACATTGCTGATGCAGTCAACCTAGTCTTGATCATTGCGTTTCTTAAAAAGCTCTTGATCCTCTATAGAGTTGGGAAGCACCTATCAGCCTCAGAGGCAGCTATAGATATCGCGCAGACAGTGGACATATCAATCAAGGAATCGTCAATTTGGTAATGGAAGGAAGTGAGGAGGATAACAATTGTAGAGGAAGACCTTGGCTTGAACAAAGTAACCAGATTCAAATGGATGTAGGTTGCAGTAGTTATGCAAGGACAATGAGGCTTGTACATGCTACGCTTGCATGGAGCGTTTCATCAATCTAGTCTTCGATTTTAAGACCACAGTTTCCGAAGGCGAAACCGTCTCTGTCTACTGAGAAAGGTCGATTGGCAATATCAATGCAAACTGAACATCTACCAGGGCTGTGCCGGAAGTTTTAAGCAGCCCTTGAATCGAATGTCTGACGGCAATGCGATTGTTTCAGTTTGAAAAAGTGTTGTTTCTCGACCTTTGACTATGTGTGAGACGGTTCCCCCACCATTGGATTTCAAAGATTTCAAACCATGCTGCGAACAGCTGGTGAAGTGGCAGGCAGTGCTGAGTCTGACACAGTTCAAGATGGAATTGTCTCTCCGCGATTTTCGTGCTATGTTTTTATTACGACTACTAGTCGTAGTAAAAACATAGCACGAAAATCGTGCAGAACAATGCCAATCTTCTCTAGAACGTGTTTTTGGTGCTTTTGCTTCTTCTAGGACCATCCCTGGGAATTGGTTCAAATGGCTCTAAGCACTATGGGACTTAACAACTTAGGTCATCAGTCCCCTAAACTTCGAACTACTTAAACCTAACTAAGCTAAGGACATCACACACATCCATGCACGAAGCAGGGTTCGAACCCGCGACCGTAGTATTCGCGTGGGTCCGGACTGAAGCGCCTAGAACCGCTAGGCCGCGGCGGCCGGCGCTGGAAATTGATTTCGTGAATTTTCAAGGGGTGGGGAGTTTCTCGAAGATGTACCCTGTCCTGGTCGCCCAGCAACGTTAGTACTCCAAGAAAACGTTGATACTGTGAGGAAAATGAACGCAGATGATCCTCGTCTCACATTCTGTGGTGATAAGACACCTTAAATATTGGATCGTCTGTGGTGAATACTTAACGATCATTTAGGCCTAATCAAGAGATGTGCCCACTGGATGCCACGCCCCCCGACAGAAGCCCCAAAACGCACAAGAATGAATTGGCGTCGCTTTATCCTTGAGAAATCCGACAAAGTGCGGTCCAAGGAGACTTACAGTATCTATTACATACCTTCTGATTTAGGGCGATCTACAGACTGTAATATTTGAAGAAGTGTCTCGGAGTCAAGATCGTATTTAAACATTTGTTTTGAATTGATGACTGGTTTCAACAGTACTTTGCTGTCATCTTCGGATCTGCAATACGACATAGACAAATATTGTACTTGTAAACATATTTTCTATGCCAGTAGTAATGAAATACGTAAGTATAATATTTTACGTGTAGTTAACATACCTCATCTTTTTCAAAATTATGCCATATATTTTGACAATGCTGAAAATTTAAATAGTGTGGAAATGAAAGTTCTACCAGCGGGTAGATTACAACCAATTAGCAGGTGATTAATAAAAATACTATTTACAAACGTCTTGCCATGAAACTTTCGCCCATTACGTGCGACCACACAAACATATGCTCGTCTGGAGCCTCACTGAGCCTGGCGCTGTGACTTGCAAGGTTCGTCTTAGGTCCGCCAGGTGGTAGCATGGTTGTAGTTGTTACAGCTTGTATTACCTTAAGTAAATTATACAGTTCGCTTATCGGAAGTTTGCACAGTAAACTTTAAAAATATTTTAAAAACTTTTGTTGGATTGCTTTTAATCTAGCAACTGTGACCTGTACATTGCAGAATAAAATGTTTTTAGCAGCGTATTACTTACGCATTACTTAAATGACAATATTGCTCCTTTATGAAAGCTTGTATATTGACAGCTATTATACTGTATAATCTTTCTAAAAGGTCTGTAATTTTCTTTAACTTCAGATTTGGTTTATTTTTATTACTGTACAAATTTCTGATAAGCGAAATGTATAATTTACCTAATGTAAATGCAAACAGTAACATCAGTTACCACGTTACCACGCAGCGGATATGAGAGGTAGATTGTCTGTCGCAGTGCCTGACTCAGCACAGCTCCAGACGAGCACGAGTGTGTGGTCGCACGTAATCGACGAAAGTTGCGTGGCAACACGTTTTTAAATAGTATTTTTTATTAATGCCATGCTGACTGGGTGTAGTCTATCTGCAGTTGAGCCTTCATTTCCGAACTATTTAAATTTTCAACACTGTCAAAATATATGGCATGATTCTGAAAACGATGAGCAATGTTATCTATCTGTAAAATATTATACTTACGTATTTCATCACTATTGACATAGATGAAATGTCTATGTCGTACTGCATATCCTAAGGTGATAGCAAATTATTGTTGAACTAGTCATCAGTTCGAAATAAATATTTAAATGCGAGCTTAGCGCTGTAGTATTTGTTGAAATATTACTTACAGCATCATCGTAGGTGACGAACATGGGTGTACAATTACGACGCTGAAAATAAGAGGCGATCTTCTGTATGGTGATTTCCAGATCAGTCACCATCCAGGAAAATTCGGAAAAGTAGGAGCTCCGGAAAGAAGATAATGGCCACGTTTCTCGCCAAGGTAGATACCTCATCTCTATGATACTGGACACAGGTCGCACAGTCAGTGCTGAGGGGTATGTGACTGAATGTCTGCCGATAGTCATCGACACATGGAGTTCACAGCATCCAAAGTTGAAGAGTGGGAATCTCGTCCTGCATCACGATAATCCGTCAGCACTCAAGGCTGTCAGAAGAATGGACTCCCTGGACAAGAAAAAAAGTGCAAGTATTACAGCATACAACGTAATAAACTGACCTAGCTCGCCGGCTGGAGTGGCCGAGCGGTTCTAGGCGCTACAGTCTGGAACCGTGCGACCGCTACGATCGCAGGTTCGAATCCTGCCTCGGGCATGGATGTGTGTGCTGTCCTTAGGTTAGTTAGGTTTAAGTAGTTCTAAGTTCTAGGGGACTGATGACCTCAGAAGTTAAGTCCCATAGGGCTCAGAGCCATTTGAACCATTTGACCATGCTCCGTGTGACTGCTTCCTGTTCCCAAAGACGAAGGAAAAAATTCATGAGCAATGTTTTTTATCCGATGAAGAGGCTATCGCAGCCAACAACAGTGCTATAAGTGATTTCCTTAAAGATCTTTTCGCTTAGACATTTTTGAAATGGTTTCAAAGGACGGAAAAATATATAAGTACTCAAGCAGAGTATTTTAAAAAGTTGTAACAGTTATATTGTAAAACACAAAAAACAACTGAATTTCTGCTAAAAACTTTCGATATAACCCATTACAAAACTGCCTCGCTTACATCAAAGTTGCGGCGAAGTGGTGGCTTCCTCAGAGAGGATATGCAGGGCAGAGGCCGCGTCCTCCGCTCACGGCCGCTTACTCAGCGCCTCCCTTGCGTCGCTTTTGGGACGCGCGAACGCTCGCGCGATTTCCCTGTCCCTCGTGGCATCCTTGGCGCACACACACTTTCCCCTTATCTTTGTGACTTACGCCCCGACGCTCGCGACTACGACGGAAGACTTTCGCTCTCCCTAAGGCCTGCGAGCGCAGAGCTGACGTAAGACGAGTGCAATGTTTCTACCGAACAAGACGGAATATTCGCCGGGGTGTTACTGGTAGCGTCTCTGTCACCCTCCCGACGGCCTCGGATGCTGCCTGGTGGCGTTACGGCCACGTGACGCTGTAACAAAAGTATGTAAGCGGAGCAGACACGAACGGGGTCATCCTAGCGAAGATGTGGGTTGCAAATGGGGAAATCCATTGAGATAAGCGACATAGGGCAGATTATTATTACGCAAGGCCTGTGAATGAGTATCTCGGAAACGGCGAAGCTGGTCGAATGTTCACATTCTGTTGTCGTGAGCATCTACAGAAAGTTTTCTGAGGACAGTGAAACTACAATTAGGCGCTAAATGGTTGGACGTCCACGACTCTTCACAAAGTGGGGTTCGGATGCTTGGGTGCTGTGTAAAATAGGATGGATGGTGACCTGTGGCATCTCTGTCGAAAGAGCGTAATGCTGATGCACGTAGTATTGTTTCGGAGCACACCGTTCATCCTACAGTATTGAACATGGAGCTCCGCAGCAGACCATCCCTACGTGTTCACACGTTGGCCCAACGACATCGTCAGTTACGATTGCACTAGGTTCGGGACCATCGGGTTTCGACCCTCGATCACTGGAAAAGTGTCGGCCCTTCGGGTGAATCATATTTTTGCCGCACTAGGCTGATGGTCCTCTCTACAAATGTCGAGGTGAGCGGCGGCTCGAAACGTGCAGCGCGCCACGGACGTAGGCTGATGGGAGCGGTGTTATGCTATGGGAGACGTTCTTCTGCGCTTGCATTGGACCTGTGGTAGTAATTGAAGACACGCTGACAGTCGCGAACCACCTACGTCTCTTCATGCTTGATGTCATCACCGACGGCATATCATCTTTCAGCTGCATGATTGTCCGTGTCTAGGAGCCAGAACCGTGCTACAGAGGTTTGAGGAGCATTACAGTGAACTCACTTTAATGTCTCGATGACCAAATTCGCCTCATGTAAATCCTGTGGAACCCATCTGGTTCGCTATCGGTTGCCATCACCGCTTTCGTAAATCAGCAGCCCATTATTTACGCGAATTACATGACCTGTGCGTAGACATCTAATGCCGCATACATCCACAGACCTACCATCAAACTGCCCGGTCCCTGATACGCAGAATCAGTGACGTATTTCGTTCCAAAGACGCACAAACAAGGTATCACGCAGGTGGCATAACGTTTTGGCTCATCAGTGTCTTATTGTACGAGGATAGTTCGGCAAGTAACTTCCATTTGCACAACCCTCCTCCTTTCTGTTCAATATACTACCAAGAACGGTAACATCATTCTGATTTTAAGTCAGCGCTCTACTTTTCAAACAGCAACGGGATATAAGTGAGTCACGCCATAGTACATAAAATTGTGGATCTATGGAGGGCAGTCCTAGACAAACGCTAAGCCAAAATGTATTACATGTAACATTACTATGGGATCATAGCGTATGAAATTGCATATGTGTCCCTGGTGATTTTTGTTTTATGGGCATTAGACTGTGGAACAAGGCACATTTCTCTGTTTAACGCTTCGTCTTCCGTTATTGGAGACATAATCAGAAGTTGTAACCACTCAGAAAGCAATTAGGACTCAAAGCAAGATCACAGAGCCTAACCCTTATACGTATCTATGCAACGGTCGGTGCGTGATGTCATCAGACCGCTGTCTGAGCTCCGGAGTCGTTTTAACGTGTGTTATAGTGCATGAAGTTGGGAATAATTGGCACTATTTGCTGTACTTAGCGCTAAGGATCGCGACTTCTCTGATTACAATCTTTCTCCTTTTCTGTTAAAGTTCTTTTTATATTCTTTAGTTTGTATTACCTCTCTATACATCCTAGCATAGTAATGACTGGATCTTGATGAAACCATAGTTTCAAAGTAATAAAGTTGGTTGTTCCCTGATCCACTGCCTACTTATCCGTGTTCGCCAAACGACAATAGCTCTTGTGCCCCTTAAGACGGATGTCAGCGTTTGTAGTTCGTATGTACCTTTGACAGCATGTGCAAGGGATTTTATATATTGCTTCTGGAGCAATTGGCGGGGGTAGTTTTTCAGTGTTCAAATATTCTCTCATCTATCTTGTTAGCTCAAACACTGTGTTAACATCGCGTCTTCTGAGTACTTGGTTGACGCGATCAGGGGCTGTTTTTACGAAGGGGGTGAAAACTGTCCTTTGGATTCATGCTTTTTCACTAGAAGTTACACGTCTTTTAGGTTGTGTTCCTTCTTTGTCAGAGCAACCGTTTCCTTTGAACAATGTTCTTAAATGATCGAGCTATGCCTCCAGGTACTGCGGTTCACAGATTCTTTTTACCAGGCCCAACGATGTTTTGAGCACTCCTATTTTCTTCTTGGAATGGGGATTGGAATTTCTGTGAAGGTGTGTAAACTTTCTGTTCTAAAGTTACGAAGGGTTTTCTAAGTATTTATACGTCAAAAAATGAAATTTGGCATTTTCCTCTTTCTGCATTGTGAACTTTGTATTATAATTAATATCATCCATAAATTTAAGAAATTCTGGGAGTTGCGTTTCTCCATGAGCTCGTATGACGAAAGTATCATCACTGTACCGAAACCAACATAAGGATTTCTTCGATATAAAAATTCGCTACAAGTATGCTAAGTGGCTTTCTCAAACTCACGCTATCGTTGCTCATAGAATTTTTTGTCCCATTGAAAGTAAGTTGATGTGAGACAGTGTTTAAAGAGATCTGCCATATTCTTGACAAAAATACGTTCCCACTATGATATCAACTTATTTAGAGGAACCATAATAAACGATGATATAACATTAAAACTGACCGTAATATCACTTGTACTCTTCTGGAAGAATTTAATATTTTGATAAAATGACCAGAATTTTTTATACAAGTGTCAGTTTTTCTATAAATTGCTGCAGGGAGTGACCAAGTTTCTGGCGGTCCAATATGTCGGAGAATCAAGAGCGCTAACAAGTCTTTATGGTTGCCAGGTTTTAGAATTTTTGGTCAACCATACAATCTTAATCAAGAGCGCTAACAAGTCTTTATGGAATGCCAGGTTTTTGAATTTTTGGTAAACCATACAATCTTGATAAAAACGCTTCTGATTCGATGAGACCCATTTTGTCAGTGGGAGGAATCGAATACGCTTGTCTTAGCTTGTTGTGCGATGTCTGTTAAGCTCTCATTTTCTGGTTCTAATATGTTCCGAATTTTACTGCAATGATAATCTTTCTCGTTCCCGTTGTAGCACTGCCCTTATCTCCTGAAAGAATTAGGAAGTGTTTATCAGAATTTAAATCTCGCAGATGTTTGATGTCACCTTTCGTTAAGCTGGTGCTAGGTCGGCTGCTTCTAAGCAGTGTCCTGGCTGATTCTTTGCATATTTTATCTCCGGCTGGGTAGGTGAAACACGAATTCCAGTATCGAACCGACCGTTGCGTGGATACGTACGAATAAGTCGACTTCCTGAGCTTACTTGAGAACATGATGTCTCCAGCATTGGAAAATGAAACGTTAGGCAGAGAAATGTGCCTTGGACCATGGCCTAATGCCGATGATATAAAAATTACGAAGGACGCAAATAGCAGTCGTCCAAACCTGCATTGTATGAAACTGCAGATAGCCTGGTGAATCCAGCAATACACAAAGGAGAGGAAAAACATCTGAAAGTAATGGTAAATGACTTTACAGAAAATTATAGACATCTAGCGAGGATTTAGTGGAGCAAAGAATGAGCAGAATCCATAGAAACAAAAGGCTAACGTTATGTCAGTATATTAGCAGCAATACCAAGCACATTTTGGTTCACGAAGAATTGTTATGGCAGAAAGTTTGTGTCGACTGTAGCACGACAATGTTCGTTATTTATCTACATAGCGTTCATGCTGTTGAGTCATCGCTTTGTGAATGTGGAATCGCGGAGGATACGAACCACCTGTTCTTCGGGTGTGGCACTCTAACACAACAGTTCTTAATATCGATTCGGCAATAAAAAGGACGACGGTTCAAACCTGCGTCCGGCCATCCTGACGTAGGTTTTCCCTGATTCCGCTAAATCGTTCAGGCCAATGTCGGGATGGTTGAAGGACACCGCCGACTTCCTTGTCCGTCCCTCCCTAATACGACGAGACCGATGACCTCGCTGTTTGGTCCCCTCCCTCAAATCAACCAACCGAGAGATGTATGCAGTCATAGCTTACTGTGAATCACTGTTAAAATAGGACAGAAGAAACTTTTATGTTTGATTTTGACTTTTAATGTTACGAATTAATTCGGTAACTATAAATGACACATGTACGACCTATGCACAGTGTTGCCAGGTGCCCAGCTTTTTACTATCGCGCATAAAAGTCTGACCTGATCGGCCTTTGTTACACTTTTTAGCGAGAAAGAAAAAAAAAAACCGCCGCAACATTAAGGCCTGTTCTAAGCTAATGACGAAAGAGGGAGGAATAACGTAGGAGGAATTAGGAAATATACCATAACGATTTATAAACATAACAAACAGTGCTATTCTTATGCCTGTGTCCTATGATTTCCTTTTTAGGCCAAACGAGCCTACAAGGTCACAACCACGCTACGTGCGGAGATAACGAGGCAAAGCTGAATGTTAGGATCAGCCGACGCCAATCCGCCCCGAAAGCCAGGATGTCGCTGTCTTTGTAGTAACCTTAAGTCACTCCTTCCTGTACTGAAGCAAGCAAGTGCGAATGAAAATTAATCTTTGCTGACCTCCGGTATTCCATTGTTATTTCTTTATAAATCGAATTCAAATAACAAAGTTATTGAATATCTTATTTTTTTTCACCTCAGAATAACAAATGTTTATTTTGTTTAAGGAAGAGCTTTTAGTTTATTTCTAGAAAGAAGACTGAGCAATTAAGAAGATGGAGCACTTAGTGGCTTTCATAATTACCAAATAGTAAGACTGTTTAATTATTGTATTTTAGTTTTGAGCACGTTTAAGTTGCTCTCGGAAGAAACGAACTGTAACTGTTCACTAATAAACAATTGAAAGTACCCAATCTACTCTCTTTCTATTTACAATAGATAGTCCGGCATGTAGGGCAAAATATTCAGCTAAATAAAGCGCCGAGCCCGGTTGTTATTTATTTTAGAAACTGACAATCTTACTTACGCAGCAAATACCGTACACTGGTGGTACTTCTTTCACTAATGAAAATCTGTTAATTATCTAGTTATGTGAAGATTTATGTGAAGATTTCATCTCTCTCTCTCTCTCTCTCTCTCTCTCTCTCTCTCTCTCTCTCACACACACACACACACACACACACACATTTTTAACTGGCCTAACGTATTCAGTGCTAAGGATTAGAAATTGCGTGTAGATGGCTGTATGGGTAGCGGCCTAAAAGCCAAAAAGAAATTTTAAAAAATCCCTCTGTTTGGTTGGTAACACAGCTTTTGCACTAGTGAAGACGATTTTAGAGTTACAACTTGAAGATACATCTCACCAAGTTCTGCGGCCTTAACGCAGTGACGATCATAACTTTGGTTTAAACTACACTCCTGGAAATGGAAAAAAGAACACATTGACACCGGTGTGTCAGACCCACCATACTTGCTCCGGACACTGCGAGAGGGCTGTACAAGCAATGATCACACGCACGGCACAGCGGACACACCAGGAACCGCGGTGTTGGCCGTCGAATGGCGCTAGCTGCGCAGCATTTGTGCACCGCCGCCGTTAGTGTCAGCCAGTTTGCCGTGGCATACGGAGCTCCATCGCAGTCTTTAACACTGGTAGCATGCCGCGACAGCGTGGACGTGAACCGTATGTGCAGTTGACGGACTTTGAGCGAGGGCGTATAGTGGGCATGCGGGAGGCCGGGTGGACGTACCGCCGAATTGCTCAACACGTGGGGCGTGAGGTCTCCACAGTACATCGATGTTGTCGCCAGTGGTCGGCGGAAGGTGCACGTGCCCGTCGACCTGGGACCGGACCGCAGCGACGCACGGATGCACGCCAAGACCGTAGGATCCTACGCAGTGCCGTAGGGGACCGCACCGCCACTTCCCAGCAAATTAGGGACACTGTTGCTCCTGGGGTATCGGCGAGGACCATTCGCAACCGTCTCCATGAAGCTGGGCTACGGTCCCGCACACCGTTAGGCCGTCTTCCACTCACGCCCCAACATCGTGCAGCCCGCCTCCAGTGGTGTCGCGACAGGCGTGAATGGAGGGACGAATGGAGACGTGTCGTCTTCAGCGATGAGAGTCGCTTCTGCCGTGGTGCCAATGATGGTCGTATGCGTGTTTGGCGCCGTGCAGGTGAGCGCCACAATCAGGACTGCATATGACCGAGGCACACAGGGCCACCACCCGGCATCATGGTGTGGGGAGCGATCTCCTACACTGGCCGTACACCACTGGTGATCGTCGAGGGGACACTGAATAGTGCACGGTACATCCAAACCGTCATCGAACCCATCGTTCTACCATTCCTAGACCGGCAAGGGAACTTGCTGTTCCAACAGGACAATGCACGTCCGCATGTATCCCGTGCCACCCAACGTGCTCTAGAAGGTGTAAGTCAACTACCCTGGCCAGCAAGATCTCCGGATCTGTCCCCCATTGAGCATGTTTGGGACTGGATGAAGCGTCGTCTCACGCGGTCTGCACGTCCAGCACGAACGCTGGTCCAACTGAGGCGCCAGGTGGAAATGGCATGGCAAGCCGTTCCACAGGACTACATCCAGCATCTCTACGATCGTCTCCATGGGAGACTAGCAGCCTGCATTGCTGCGAAAGGTGGATATACACTGAACTAGTGCCGACATTGTGCATGCTCTGTTGCTTGTGTCTATGTGCCTGTGGTTCTGTCAGTGTGATCATGTGATGTATCTGACCCCAGGAATGTGTCAATAAAGTTTCCCCTTCCTGGGACAATGAATTCACGGTGTTCTTATTTCAATTTCCAGGAGTGTATGTCTACTCTCAACGGAGGACACTGTCGTCAGAGATTTCGACCAGGAGAAAAGAACCGTATAGGAGACATCGAGGGTGTAGTTTATCACAAAAATGAGATATATGCTAAAATGTTTTTTTAATTTTTAAGAATTGAGAAAACTGCTGATGTAGAATTTTTCTGAGCCTTAATTGTTTGGAAGTCGGGATAAGTCATAGTGACCACCAGAAGAATTAAATATGAAAAGCATAACTGAGCAGAGTAAGAACAAATTCTAGTGCGAATGGCCACATGTAATTAATTGGATTATGTGCTTTGCTGGTTTTCAGGCTGGCGAGGAGATAAGTTTGGTGACGGCG
Source organism: Schistocerca nitens (assembly GCF_023898315.1). Lineage (NCBI taxonomy): Eukaryota > Metazoa > Arthropoda > Insecta > Orthoptera > Acrididae > Schistocerca > Schistocerca nitens. Next base: position 772,763,798 of record NC_064615.1, read on the forward strand.
GAACGTGTTTGTATTAAATACAACGTAACACAAATAATCAGTGTTATGCAGGACGACGTGAATCGGACTTCATGTGATAAATTTTGATTGCAAAGAATCGACTTTTCTGTACTGTGCAAATCTGCACGTAATGGCGCGTGGTTGGTCTGCAAATGGTCTCGTCACCAAACTGATGTCCTTCCAACTCCAATTACACTCAAATATAGTAACTTTTTCACACCGTTAGTGACGAAAGGAAACGACAGTGATTTAAAGATGAAACATAAACAAAAGTAGGTGTAATTCGGTGATGCTTACATGCTAAGCTGCTGCAAGAGCAGTGACTGCTGTATTAATTTGGTAGCAACACCTTAGGTTTACATTGATATCGAAATATTTACTTACTAGCCATACATTCAACCGTTTATTCGGAAAGGGTTTTCTTCTCTCGCGCACCATCGCCGGTTGTCCCGGGGAGTGTGCGAGTTGCGTATGTTGAGTGAACAGACAGTCTGCGGTTATTTGCTCATGAGGCCGCGGTGTATGGGAAGGCAATGTCGTTGAATGGCTGCAGGAGTAAACGATACGACTTAGAATTTATAGTTGGTATGATGAAAGGGAGCTTGTTCTAAATTTAGGAAAATGTAAGTTAATGTGGATGAGTAAGAAAAACAGACCAGTAACATTCGAATAGAACATTAATAGGGAGCCGCTCGACACAGTCGCATCGATTAATGCCTAGGCGTAACGTTGCAAGTGGCTGTGAAGTGGCAGAAGCACGTCACGTCGGTAGGTGGAAAGCCCACTGCTCGACTTCATTTCACGAGGGGAATTTTGGGAAAGTGTAGCTCATCCATAAAGGAGACAGCGTGTGTAGTGCTAGTGCGACACGTTCTTGAGTACTGTTACACTGTTCGTGATCCCAACCAGGTCGGATTAAAGGAAGAATCGAAGTAATTCAGAGGCATGCTGCTAGATTTGTTACCAGTAGGTTCGATCAGCACGTAAGTATTACGGAGACGTTCCGTGAATACAGATGGAAATCCCCGGAAGAACGGTGACGTTTTATTCGCAAAGCACTATCGCGCAAATTTAAGAGAACCGGCTTTTGAAGCAGACTGTAGAAATGTTGTATTTTCGCCAAAGTACATTTCGCATGAAGACCACGAAGATAAACTGCGAGAAATTAGGATTCGTATGGGGACTTTCAGACAGTCGTTTTCCCTCGGTCTGTTTGCGAGTGGGACAGGAAAGGAAACGGAAAGGCTAATAGTGGTGCGTGCTTCCGCCAAGCACCGTACGGTGGCTTGCGGAATATGTATGTAGATGCTGACAATAACAAAGCTTTTTTTAAAAAGAACAAGCAAAAATTGTGTTGTTTCATTTGCGACCTCCTGTTCTCGAATTACTGGTGGGCTGCTGAGCACAACGTCCTCATCCACAACGTTATATGTCCCTCTCCATGCGACATTGCGGAAAAAAATTGGTTTCAACCAGAAGATTGCGGCACAATCTGCCCATGGAAGCTGGAGTATAGGCACCTACAATGAATTATTAACTGGGATGGTACGTGACTATATATTATGCGGTCAAGGCGTAACTGAAGCGGTAGGATGTTGCTAGGGTGAGTGATAAAGTACTGGGCCAAGCAAAGGATATAACATTTTAGCAACAATTTATTAAATTTAATAGTCAGCAAATGGACAGATAGTAAACACTTGATGTGGAAACTCTTACGGTTCTCGAGAAAGCGCCTTGGAAGGCAAAATAAATAAATAATAAAATTCTCCACGGAGTAAGTAATTTAGAGCGACAGTTGGTTAATGTTCTTTCAGCACTAGAGGAAAATACAAGCTTAATAATAAGCTGAACGCCTCACGGCAGTACTAACACAAATATAATATTCCAAAATTTTAAAAATGACCAAGGCCTCATTTTAAAAATGACCAAGGACTCCTGTCAAATTAATAGATAAGTTTTTTAAGGAAGCAATGTTTACTTCCAGCGGCCAGTTATAAGTTCACAGTAAGTGGGGGGTCTTAAAATTGTACTCAGCATACACAGAATGCCTCACTGGAATGTAGGAGTGGCCCACTGAGCGAAAGAAAAATGTCAAGTCATAATTCGCCTACAATGATCAGTTACAAGTTAGAGATTAAAAACTGCTTTACGACAGTGCTAGCACAGATTTATTTTAGTTACCTTAACTATAAGGAACCGCCATCAACAGCCAAGTACAATTAGACTTATATCAAGCGCCTTACGCAGCAATAAACAAAAAGGTAGTAGGAAATAAATTCCGCTAACAGTATCTTACAACCTACATAGTTAAGTAAAACGACTCCTGTCACTAAAATAACAACACAAGTAAAACGCCTTGCGGCGACAAGCAAATTAAAATTTTTAAAATTGAAACAAATTCTTGATAATCATTTTAAAAGAGAAGATGAACAGTTACGTCGATAAAAGGTCAGAAATAGTAAACACAAAATCTTAAATTATCTTTCGCCCACTGGAGCTGCAGAGCGAAGCAGAACAATATATAACGAAAAGTGGTGGCAGCATCACAAAGGGTGGAGCTCATCCAAAATGTGGCTCAAGCACTCGGAAAACAAATAGAAGCACGTAAATTTATATAGCTGGACAGCTGCTTTAATAAAAGAAGACAGATACCTTTACTGACCACAGCATTCGGAATTAATTAAATAGTACGTCAAAGTGTCTCTTTGTTTTAAATTAGTTGTCAATTTGAGGTGCCAAATAACAGACACGCAGATCTACAGAACGCGCTCCCCTTCCGGGCTTCCTTACCATATATGGATAATAATAATAATAATAATAATAATAATAATAATAATAATAATAATAGGCCTCCGGTATGTTCTGCCAGTCGTAAAAGGCGACGAAAAGAACAAACCACTAATAGGGCTAACCCCCCTTTTAGTGTGATTAGTTGCTTCAGGACAGAACTAAAGAAGCCTCGGACAAGCGCCGTCATGGTCGGGGACGACGCTTGAACCCTATGCCCGCCCACAATGGTAACGACACTGCTAGCCAACTGGAAAATGATTCAAATCCAAATAGAGGTGTTTTGCAGGATATGCTTCCTGCAACCACCTAGAAGGAAAACAAAGACAGAGGATGAGATGGTCAGATGAAGTTAATCGACACCTCATGGTCTGTTATTACCAAGCAACAAATCTAGGAACCAACACAACTGGATACAGATCACAAGTATATACAACATTTATCACCAGATACCCAGAATTAAAAATTTTAACAGAACAACGACTAGCTGATCAGATCCGTGTAATAATCAAAAATAACAGGATACCCCAGTCAGAATTAGAAAACATCAAACAACAAGATCAACAAATACTGGAACAAAATAATGTGCAATCAGAAGAAGAAGAAAATACAGTAATGGACTCAAACATCCCAGAGCAAACAAACAAAGAACAACACGCATCAATTAAACAGTCAGAGGAAAACGAAATCTTAAGACAGCCACCAGAACAAGCACAAATAGAGCACGAAGTGACACACATGTTAGATATAGAAGAAAAATTTCAGCTGACATATATAGAATACAAAGACACAAATACAGACATTAGACCATTCTTGCATAGACCGCCGAATAACCCACAAGTCGAAACAACAATAAAAACTATCAACACAATCATACACAACAAAATAAATGAAAACACAACTATGGAAGAGTTACAACTACTGGTTTATATAGGAGCACTCACTACACTAAATATACACACTAGGCAGAGATCAGAACCAACCAACACACAGAAGAAACCCACAAAACCAGCATGGCAACATAGGCTACAGATCAGAATAGAAAAACTGAGAAAAGACATCGGACAGCTAACACAATTTATAAGAAATGAAATGTCAGAAAAAAACGAAAAAGGTTAGGTAAAATCTCACAACAAGAAGTGATAGAGCAATTAGATGAAAAGAAGCAGAAATTACAGGCATTGGCCAAACGACTTAGAAGATACAAAAAAAGTGAAAATAGAAGGAAACAAAACCAAACATTCAACACAAACCAAAAGAAATTTTACCAGACAACAGATAACACACACATTAAAATAGACAATCCACCAAACATAACAGACATGGAACACTTCTGGAGCAACATATGGTCAAACCCGGTACAACATAACAGGCATGCACGGTGGATACAAGCAGAAACAGATACATACAAGATGATACCACAAATGCCTGAAGTGATAATTTTGCAACATGAAGTCACCCAAGCAATTAATTCTACTCACAATTGGAAAGCCCCTGGAAAAGATAAAATAGCAAATTTCTGGCTAAAGAAATTCACCTCAACACATTCACATCTAACTAAATTATTTAACAGTTACATTGCAGACCCATACACATTCCCTGATACACTTACACAAGGAATAACTTATCTGAAACCTAAAGATCAAGCAGACACAGCAAACCCAGCTAAATATCGCCCCATAACATGCCTACCAACAATATACAAAATATTAACTTCAGTCATTACACAGAAATTAATGACGCATACGACACAGAACAAAATTATAAATGAGGAACAAAAAGGCTGTTGCAAAGGAGCACGAGGATGTAAAGAGCAACTGATAATAGATGCAGAGGTGACATATCAAGCTAAAACTAAACAAAGGTCGCTACACTACGCATACATTGATTACCAAAAAGCTTTTGATAGTGTACCCCACTCATGGTTACTACAAATATTGGAAATATACAAAGTAGATCCTAAATTGATACAGTTCCTAAACATAGTAATGCAAAATTGGAAAACCACACTTAATATCCAAACAAATTCAAATAATATCACATCACAGCCAATACAGATTAAGCGTGGAATATACCAAGGAGACTCACTAAGTCCTTTCTGGTTCTGCCTTGCTCTGAACCCACTATCCAACATGCCAAATAATACAAATTATGGATACAATATTACTGGAACACAAAATCACACATCTGCTATACATGGATGATCTAAAACTACTGGCAGCAACAAATCAACAACTCAACCAATTACTAAAGATAACAGAAGTATTCAGCAATGATATAAATATGGCTTTTGGAACAGACAAATGTAAGAAAAATAGCATAGTCAAGGGAAAACACACTAAACAAGAAGATTACACATTGGATAACCACAGCGACTGCATAGAAGCGATGGAAAAAACAGATGCCTATAAATATCTAGGATACAGACAAAAAATAGGAATAGATAATACAAATATTAAAGAAGAACTAAAAGAAAAATATAGACAAAGACTAACAAAAATACTGAAAACAGAATTGACAGCAAGAAACAAGACAAAAGCTATAAATACTTATGCTATACCAATATTGACCTACTCATTTGGAGTAGTGAAATGGAGTAACACAGACCTAGAAGCACTCAGTTCACTTACACGATCACAATGCCACAAATATAGAATACATCACATACATTCAGCAACTGAAAGATTCACATTAAGCTGAAAGGAAGGGGGAAGGGGATTTATCGACATAAAAAACCTACATTATGGACAGGTAGACAATTTAAGAAAATTCTTTATAGAACGAGCAGGAACTAGCAAAATACACAAAGCAATCACTCATATAAATACATCGGCTACACCACTGCAATTTCATAACCACTTCTACAACCATTTAGATCACATAACATCAACAGATACGAAGAAAGTAAATTGGAAAAAGAAAACACTACATGGCAAGCACCCGTATCATCTAACACAGCCACACATCGATCAAGACGCATCCAACACATGGCTAAGAAAAGGCAATATATACAGTGAGACGGAAGGATTCATGATTGCAATACAGGATCAAACAATAAACACCAGATATTACAGCAAGCATATTATTAAAGATCCCAATACCACAACAGATAAATGCAGACTTTGCAAACAACAAATAGAAACAGTAGATCACATCACAAGTGGATGTACAATACTAGCAAATACAGAATACCCCAGAAGACATGACAATGTAGCAAAAATAATACATCAACAGCTTGCCTTACAACATAAACTTATAAAACAACATGTTCCCACATCCAAGTATGCACCACAAAATGTACTGGAGAATGATGAATACAAATTATACTGGAACAGAACCATTATAACAGATAAAACAACACCACATAACAAACCTGACATCATACTCACCAATAAAAAGAAGAAAATAACACAACTAATCGAAATATCCATACCCAATACAATAAATATACAGAAGAAAACATGCCGGCCGCGGTGGTCTAGCGGTTCTGGCGCTGCAGTCCGGAACCGCGGGACTGCTACGGTCGCAGGTTCGAATCCTGCCTCGGGCATGGGTGTGTGTGATGTCCTTAGGTTAGTTAGGTTTAAGTAGTTCTAAGTTCTAGGGGACTTATGACCTAAGATGTTGAGTCCCATAGTGATGAGAGCCATTTTTTGAACCAGAAGAAAACAGGAGAAAAAATTGAAAAATACATCCAACTGGCTGAGGAAGTCAAGGACATGTGGCATCAGGATAAAGTTGACATTATACCAATTATACTATCAACTACAGGAGTCATACCACACAATATCCACCAATACATCAACGCAATACAGCTACATCCAAACTTATATATACAACTACAGAAATCTGTAATTATTGACACTTGTTCAATTACCCGAAAGTTCCTAAATGCAATGTAACATATACCGTACAGTTAAAAGGAAGTCACACTTGATCAAGGTCCGCGTCACCTTCCATTTTTAACCAGACATAACGTCTGAGACAAGAAAGAAATAATAATAATAATAATCCTATGCTCTCCTCCAACGTACGAAATTATGTTAATAAAGTTCCTGCCAACACACGCACGTGCGTGCAAATCAATTTGAGAGCATAGGCAACGACATAAAATGCAAACCGGCTAGGAAGTTTTGAGTCGAATCTGTTAAGAACACAGCCCTCTAAATGAATAACAATACAACACGCGTAGTTCCTGTGAGCACCAACGAGCTACGCACCTCAGTAAGTACGGCAACTGCTCCTATGCTCAAAATGGCCACCGACAGGCTAATGCAATTAAGTGACGAGTACGCAAGGCACAGAAAACACGCTTGCAAAGTGCGACATAGTCAGGCTGAGAGGCGCTCAGGACACCTGCTTATCAAGTTCAAATCCCTGTCTACTGACGGAGATACGAGGTGTCTGTGACAAGTAGTGACTGGTTTTTTACCTACCAAAATTTTAATTTTTTCATATAAAAATACTTACCCCTTCAAAGCAGTTCCCTTTGGCAGCTATGCACCGGTGGAATCGTTGTTTCCAGTCTTGGTAGTAGCGCTGAAAGGTTTCAGTTGGTACGGCCTTTAACATGTCGGTTACATTCTATTGAATGTTTTACAGAGTCCGAAAATGACATCCTTTTAGGATATTTTTCAATTTCGAGAAAAGAAAAACGTAACAAAACTGAGATGAGGTGAATAGTGGGGCTGTGGAGCAACAGGAATGTCATTTGAGGTCGAAAATTCCTTGGTGGAAATGGCCGTGTGACCTGGGGCATTGTCATGATGCAGCATCCACTTGTCTGCAATCTTCGGCCTCACTCGATTCACCCTTTTGCTGAGCCTACCACGGACATCTTTGTAAACACATGGTTGGTAGTTTCCGGCTTACTGAGAAACATCTCAGACATCCAACTACAGTTGGTCAGTAATTCTGAGTCAGTACACAAACAATTTAGCGTATAATGTGTAATGGTCGATTCTAAGGTCTGCTGAGTAAACGTAGAACACCGTGAGCGTGGAGTTGATCTGCTATTCTGTGCAACGGATTAATCTGAGATGTACCCTTTACCCTGTGGCTCGTGCAAGATGCAATTTCCACCCCCACACTACTACAGAAGTCAGATAGACGCTTCTAACATTCTAAAGAGAAATGCCTGAAAAATTTTCAGCAATAAATATCTTCTGGAGTCGTCCGCTGTAAGGAAATGACAACAAAATTCACAAAATTTCTTATGTAACTAGTGGAATACTTGGGTACTGGAGTAGTGCTAGTTAGTGTAAGAAAAACATGAAACTAACGAAAATTATTATTTATTTTGCAAAAATTCTGAGAAATCACAATGGCACTTTTAGTTATGAATTGAACAAGTTATATCCTGGTTCTTTTTGGAATGTGAAGTTGCCTCTCAAGGATAGGATTCGCTAATGAAATTTCTATACAAAGTTTAAGATTGTTATTGACTTGGCAGAATGACTGAGAGGCGCGCCTACTCAACTTGAATAATTATCCTTTGGAATGTTGCTAGGTACGGTCGAAACTGTCCCGTGTGAAATGCAGTGAAGTGTACTGTTGTGGAGGAAATATGGGGCTCGCAATAGCTGTAGCGCACAATACTGTAAGCTGCGATGACTGCTGTCTGCGCCGCTCGCTGCTGACAAATAAGATAACTCTCGTTCTGTCTGGATTGACCTTCGCCAATCAAACTCTCCCTACGCCGTGATGAAGTCAAGGATTCCTATTCGCTCCTAGTGTAACTATTGGCGTGGTACACCGGTTGCATGGGGGCTTAGTTAAAATAAAATGCAAATAATTTTAATTTTTTGATTCAGTAGCTGTCTGTTCGGTTACGAAGTCTCGTAACGGTTGGCCCTGACTAGTATTATTACGCTATCTGACTGCAAAGAACAACAACAAAGAATGAAATGGAAATTTTCATTAACACAATTAATTAATTAAGTCCCCAGCAACTATAAAACCTACGAAACCAAAGCACAAGTGTAACTGTTCTGTGTGTGGAAGTATGACTCAACGTACGCATCTGGCACGGTTCTTCTTCAATAACACAAGAAACTTTAAATATCATTTATACTGAATTAATTAAAAAAAAAATAGAAATACTACAATTGCGCAAGAAAACCAGGATTACACTCTAATCCAAGAACACAAGCCAGATGCTTTGTTGACTGAACCTGTAATGACGCATTATTCAGGACATTGAAATAATGAGAACGAAAAGAAAAGTAGTTTGTTACCTTAATTTATATTGATGAAAGGCACTCTAGACATTACAATCTCTACACACTGACTCGCTACTATCACATCTCAACAAGAACTTTTCAGTATCACATCTCAGCAAGCACTGCCTACTAGCTCATCTCAACAAACACTCCTCACTACGACATCTCAGCACTGACTACCACGAGCTCTCCCCAAGCACTGCCCACTACGACATCTCAATAATCACTGCCAGTGGAGGCGGCGGAACAATACTCTCTAGCGCGATCTCTGGCGCTGTGGCTCAGTGTAGCCACCTTTCACGGTCAGATAACCAGTCCACCGCGATGCCACTCAAAAATTCGCTCGCAGGCGTTTAACTATAACTCTGTCCGTTCACACCGCACAATAAGTGTGTCGGCCAACACAGTTAACAATGCTTAATCGCAAGGACTCAATATAGAGTCGCACTTCGATTCGCTCTCGACAGAGGTGCTCTCCCAGTGAAGTACTGAGACTTGCTCCTCGCTCCAAGACAACGGAACGGCTCCTCTCCATGCCAGACGTGAAGAGGTATATCTTTCAGTCTCTTCCATTACTCCTTCAGCTCAAGGCGTCAGAAATATCGTCTGCCAGGCAGCATTGATCTTCTAAAATGGGAGAACAACGTTTTGTTTAAGGCGACCAATCCGGAAATCTGTAGTATCGGCGTTTGGCGTTTGCTGTCTCCCTGTGAAAATCTCTGAAACTGCGTGCTATGTGTAAAGAATGCGTACGTTGGACGCTCCCACACAATGTAGCGGAATTTGCTTTTAAGCTGAACACGGGGTCGTTCCCCCTTTCACTCGGGTTCACACTGTCTGCTCCACGGGCGGCCGAGGTTGACTCGTCCTCTGAAGGGACCGGCCTCCCGGTGTGTGGTCTGCCTCTCTCCAACTAAAAGCTCCTGTGACTGTCGTGTCTGGAATGTATGTGTGTATGCCAGCCTCGAGTGTTTCAACCCCGGTGCGCACTTGTTATTTGCATATCGTTTATATGAATTCATACAACATTGACTTTATCTTGTCCAGTTCGGGTTAGAATGAAACTTCTTGATGCGCGGAATATGATTGTGAGGGCGGAATATGTAAGCAATGAAGGTCAGGAGACCTCAACGTCTTACAACACACAAATGATATATTAATTAATATTTAATTTATCTCATAGAAGTGAGTGCAACAGTCAGTTCAGTGCGATACGCTATGAAAGTATGTTTGAATCTGGTGATCCAACATTAACTTTTTGATTATTTCTCTACAAATAAAATGCTGTTGGATCTACTGAAGTTCTGCAATCCGAAGCACATTGCACATCTAGAAAACTGGCAAACAGTAGCATACCTGCAGACAGTTTTCTCCTTCTTTGGACTTTAATTGCTGTTGAAATTTTAGAAAGAGTAGCGATCTGACAAATCGTGATGCAAAAACATTAATTTTTGGTGGGTTGGAAATCAAGGTAGTGAGAGCGCAAAAATGAAAAAAAAGTATTTCAATGTTGCATGCAGAAATACGATACTAATAAGGTAACCCATTTTGATAACTTATCGCATTGGGGGGTAGAAGAGACCGGAAGCTGTATTATGTTGCAAAGGAGCGTCACAGTCCAGTGGCAGAGTTCTCAACAGGCAATACTACACAGTACTCTGGAACCGCGCGACCGCTACGGTCGCAGGTTCGAATCCTGCCTTGGGCATGGATGTGTGTGAAGTCCTTAGGTTAGTTAGGTTTAAGTAGTTCTAAGTTCTAGGAGACTGATGACCTCAGAAGTTAAGTCCCATAGTGCTCAGAGCCAATTTTTGTTATTAAAGAAAGGTCTGCGAAGAAATAGGATGTCGACGTCTGTGGCAGTATAAAACGTGTACTGATTTAGCAAAGTCGTGCTTAACACGTGACGATTCTTACCAATAGTGGAAAAGTTAAATCCATGTTCATATATGTATGGGTGTATGCATGTGCACAGAGGCGAGGGAGCCAGTGTTTGGTTTACAAAAATGCAATATCCATCTAATTATTCTCGTCTATCTGTACCAAACTTCGTAGTTGAATTTATAATGCTAGTGCAGTGGCAATTGACATGATAGCGTGTTGGAATCTTGGTGGTGGAAGAAATTTTCGTCGCCAGAATTCAGGCGACAAGAGAACGAGAGATACTGACGTACTTTTCTCCGTCACCAGACTGTTTACCAATGCTCTGAGTTCCGTCCCAAGCCTCTTCAGTGTTCGTGATGTGATGAGGGCGTATGTCTTAATGTCCGGACGTTGAAACTTTGAATCCAACTTTTTGCCTACAGAAAGGAGTTAGTTATTTCTCTGTATTAGGTTTTATCCAGCCTTCTCCTCCTTGTGTACTCGTCTATAGCCGCAGTACAAACACAACTCTACTTAAGGACAAGCACTCAACAGTCACCCACATGATACAGGACGCGCTTGGCTCTTTATAGCATATTTGTATCAGAAAATACTTAGACGTTTCTGCTCAATATATCACGTCCGATTTTCTCACAATCAAGTGTAATCGGAGTCTCTGGTTTAGCCCCAATGACCTTCCAAGAAAGTACAGCAAAATTCCAGCCTTACTTCCAAAGTTGAACATTAAATGCGGCACCGATTTTGTTATTGTTAATGATTTCTATAAATCCGAAAGCCAGCGGAAGGTGGTTAATACTATCAGTAACTATACATTCAAGGGCGAGAAGTAGTTAAATCAACAGTTACAACACTAAAAAGTTACGTAGCGGTACATTTCTCAGCTTGTAGACATCCAAGAGACTCAGAGGAAAATTTTTGTTATGAAGCATCTGAAACGCTAGATATTGCTATCTAACAATGATACGTTTACGAGACGACGGTCCCGCAACTAACAATGCTACTAGTATTGCGACTTGCTTTAGTAACACGGCAGTGGACTTCATCGTCTCTCCTCCTCCCTTGTTCGTCCAATCAATCGATTCGAACATCACCTGGATTCTGTGCTCAGTTTTAGATACAGATTTATGTCCCTTGTGGCTAACGACTCGGACAATTTTCGTCTGTAAAACTTCACAAGCTGCGTGTAAGAAATTGCAACTGTCCATTTTGGGCTAAAGGTATTGCAACACCGTGTTAATGGTACTCGTTTGACAGTAAAGTTATTGGGGGTTGTCTTCACATCTGCGGGTAACAAACGAAAGTTCTCCGTGCCCTTGTGTTTTATGTTGGGAATGCGCGAAGAGCGATACGATATAAATGTAACTTTAAAATACGTTGACACTTTTATTGCCACTAAAACGGACATATTAAACACCTGTTGCTGATACATCACGTGTAAGAGCGTCGACCATCAGCTGTTAACTCGTTCATGTGTACGACGCTTAAATAACAATCTATAACGTGTTGTAAACCTCTCTTCAAACATTATCGCCTTTTTTTCACAAGGCATCAGCAAGTAATAATGTTCCGAGCATTGTTTATGAAATTTATACTATCTCAGAATTTACAATAAAAACAAAAACAAAAAAAACAGTATAAATAGAGCCTCCTCAGTCGGAAGACAACAGCGAGGATAATTATTTATTTGTCCTGAATAAACCTGGCATGTATGTACGCTGTGTAAAGAATAAATATAATTAATACAGAAATCATCTTGAAAAGAGGCTGCTGTTCAATACATGCAGGTTACCTAAATAATTATTTAAATTAAAACGATTGTTTAATGTAACACTTTTTTTATATCTAGCTAAAAACTACGAGATACTGGCGGAAGTAAAATTGTGAGGACGGGTCGTGAGTCGTGCTTGGGTAGCTCAGTTGGTAGAGCAGTTGCCCGCGAAAGGTATAGGTGCCGAGTTCGAGTCTCGCTCCAGCACACAGTTTTAATCTGCCAGGAAGTTTCAAAATTAGCGCACACTCCGCTGCAGAGTGAAAATTTCATTCTGGAAACTATATCATAATTTCTCCTGCCCCCTGCAGGTTCCTAGAACAATCCAGACAGTCCTGAAAATTTGTGATTGTAATTTTATTACAATGAAAAAACTTGTGAGATTGATAACGGAAAAAATGGGATGCATCAAATACATATTTGAAGTATGAACATTTCACCTCATTATTATAAGTTGCATGCGACCCATATTTTTCATTACAAATTGATGAGCATTTTCACAGTCGTTAAAAATCACTGTCACAAATTTTTGCAAAACTATTTATATGGGCTAGGAATTTTACACTTTTTAATCCGATTTAAAAACGTGTTATATTAAAAATTGTTTTATATTTAAATAATTAATTTGTTTATAGTCTTGTATAGTGTGAAGGTTTCAACCAATATGTCGATTCCCACTATGAATATCTTGCGAAAAAGCGGTTAAAATAAAAAAATGAAATCTTAGAGCTCGCAGGGAGGCCTTACGAGCAATCGTTCTTCACGCGAAACTTTCGTAACTGAAGCAGGAAGGAAAGGGGAAAAGGACAGTGGCACTCAAAGTACCATCAACCTCACACCTGACAAAGAGAGTTAATATTGCATAGTCATTCGGCTCTGAGGTTCATTAAAAGTTTCAAGTCACTAGCTCATCGGGAAGTTAATTTAAAATCACTTGCAAAATTTGTGCTTAAAAAAAACCAAGACAAGAAAGCGACCTTATAAAAAAAAACTTTTCTGTTCACGGGACATCCGCAACTGTTATTCATAGTCATTGGTGAAATCCGCTACAGTTTTAACAATTATTTTTTTAAACAGGAAAGCACTACTCGGTTTCAGAACGCGTGTCCCATCTTGAGGTGCATATTAATATGTGACTACATGAAGAATGCATAACTAAGCTTAAAATAGGTTAAAGTATGTTAAAATAGCGCATCCTTGGTAAATGACGTACAAGAGAATAACCTCTTCAATTCTTTTAACCCTAGTTACGCATCCTTTGTGGACTCACATTTTAATATGCACCTGAAGATGGAACATATGTCGTGAAACTGGGTAGTTTTTCCTTTTTTAGAAATAAATAATTTTTACAGCTGTAGCAAATTTTACCATTGACGTAAAGAACGTGTTACAATATCAGTCGTCATAAACAGATTAGACACAAAATTTACGTGGTATTCATTCACGGTATCATAAATTTTATTCAGAGTTATATACTTGAGCACTATTGGCCTATTTTAAATATCTTAAATATAACATAGCAACTAGTTTTATTTCATATTCTTATACTTCCGCGACAAGTTAGTTTTACTATACAAATCTTATGGAGCGTAGTGTGTTGTAAAATGATCAACAAATATTCCAGCCTTAATCTGGGTATGTAACAGCGTATGCAATATTCACTATTACACGCCCTAATGAAAGCCTTTCGCGATAGTAGTCGAAACGTCGCGTTATTACTTATCATATGATGCAATCTACAGTCCATAAGAAGCTACAAGTCTTGTTCTAGTTAGTTTACATAACGCTTAAAAAACTGTCCGGCCTTTGACTCGGGGATAAAATAACTGCTGTGATCGCCTCGAGAAAAGTCCCTCGTTAGAGGTCGTCAAAGGTCAGTCTTCTCATTAGTGCGGTAGTTGGGCCACGTGGTGGGAGTTCAGGCGTTAATGTCAGCTGCTGCACTGGAAAAAGACGAGTCCAACATCTTAGCCATAGCGCCACCTCGTTGTGTTCGAACCTAAATTGCCTCTGGTGTGTTACTAGTACTGTGCCAGCCATCGTTCTTCCAAACACAAAACGAATGAATTCCTTTTCAGCTATTTACAGGCAACTATTTTTCTTGTACCGCTGATTTTTATACATCAGGGAAATCGAACAAGTACAAAGGTACTGCTGATGCTCTGGGACGCTGCGTAACAAGGTGTAGCTAAAACTTGGGAAACGTACTCATCATCATTACAACTGGAGCAGGAGTTTTTCTATTAACGGACTAAATGCTAGACAGTATGATATTATGTTCGTCTAATGTCTACGCGACTTGGCTGTGCAACAAGACGCTCTGCCTTCTTCCCGTTTAGTGACACTTGTTCTGCCATGAGTTCCTACCACGTGAGTCAGTCATGTGGCGTTTTGTTGCTCGAAGGACGGGAGGGACAAAGGAAGACCACTATTTGATGCCCATCGACGATGTCGCTACAGACAACTGTGTCATTTTCAGAGTAACTGTCTCGGTTCGCGCCTTAAGCGATTTACGGACACGAAAAGAAACGTAGACCTGGATGGTAGGACGTGAAGTTATACTACCGACGTCCCGAATTCGAGTCCATTGTCTTACTGTCGGTCATTGTAGCACCGTTGAACTTCTGCCTGGGACTCGTTAGCAGCTACGTCCACAGAGTATCAGTCGATGTCTTGTCTTCAAAATCGTGCTAGCAGGAAGGCATGGAAGGAAGCTCTGTAGAATTTCGACTACGGACAGCCTGTTGCTCTGCGATGCGCAGTGACTCTTGCCTGAACAGTTCATCCGAGAAGAGTATTTTCTACAAAAGACACAGGTCTATAGAGTACCAAAGACACATTCCATTCTGATCGGACAGGAAGTTTGGCAAAAACCTGCTCTCCGACTGTAGGAGTACAGTTGGGGTAGTTTTGGAAGTAGGAGAGATGTGTTGACTGAATGAAGTTGTGAAGGTATTTTGTGAAATGTATTTCAATCGTTCACTTAGTAAAACCATTGCGCACAACAGGTACGCAGGCCGCATAGCGTTCCGATCGCAAACATTTGTATTAATCTGTCAAGAAATTCCACAAGCAAGTTCTTTCGTAAACTGTCAGGAAGTCAGCCGATGGAAATGGGTCACAGGCCCATTTGCAGTTGTCAGCGAACATGAAAACTTGTACAGTTTTATTAGGCGTGGCGCAGTCCACAATGCCCTGTTTACAGCTCCAGTGTGTAGACACATCCCTTCAGTCCGATGCATGTAAAGTGGACATTGTCCTGCTGGAAACCCGTCTCGAGTAGGGGGTGCTCTGTCAGGAACAAGATCTCAAGTTGTTGTCCTTGTGCCCAACCAGGGAGCATATTTGATTTTGCGTAGCACTTAGTTTCTGGTTTTCTTTGAGATATCACTTCATGTGATGGCTGCATCACTTCTGCCTTCCCACCATCCACCTTGTAGCTTGTTTTGATAGCTTTTGAAAGTTATCCTGACAGGGGACGCCACATTGAAAGTTATCACTTGTTAGGGTACGTAGAAAATGGAAAGTTGACCTGTTTGGCAGGGGTCGATACAATGAAACTTATCCTGGCAGGGTCGTACTCAATGAAAGTTAACACTTGGGGTGATTATCTAAAAGTGATGATTTGATTGACAAGACAAGCAAAATTTAGTTTACTGACAACATTTATTTTTTCAAACACACAAAAAACAAAAGAAACAAAAACAAACCTAATTAAACCTAAACAATTTGAAAGAAGATTACTGTTAATGAAGTGAAAGATCCACGCAGTGGACACCAAATGACAAAGCTACTCCTTATGTTTCTGAATTAGACTGCCATAAAAATGCGAAGGAACTGTTAATCAGAACTCAGGGAGAAGTTGTAGTCTAATTCAGAATCGATTTATTGATCTTAAACAAGACAAGACAAAATAATTATTAAATAAACATCATAAAAAAATATTTGTTTAACAAAGGCCTTACTAAAATGGGATCTATGGTGGACAAAGTGATCTGCTGGGGATCGACACACGACACTAACCAGAACACTACTCGCTCTATCTCACTTCATACACGTGAATCCAGGTTATAGCATCAAACTACGCCACCACCAAGCATCTATATTCTACCATACAAAAAAGGAAAAATATGTTTCGAAAGAACAGGGTGTTGAGAAATAGATATTATTGCCCTACGTTGCAGCAGCGAATACTTTACCATCCTACTGGTCAAGGCGGCACACTACGATGCATTCGGCGACTGAAGTCATGGACAGCAACAATCTGTTATTAAATGCACGTTCCCGAAAAATGCAAGTACGCGGTCTCGTGTTCAGTTAATTCAAAACGCAGGTACTTCCCTAAGAGCCTCTGAAACCCCGATGGATTCCAGTGTGCAGGTGGACCCGTTTGCTGGTCTGCCAAAGCAATTTGACGCGGTGCCATGACTGTACGTGTCGGAATACGTCAAATGCTTAGCCGACTCAAGACAAATAAGTACACCCACGCGTCACTCATTGTGACCGTGATGATATAAGCAGTATCTCTGATGGTTCAGAAGGTGACTGGCACAGGCTCTACATCGCACCCTAGCAAAGGACACAAGTCTCACCGTTTAGGTAGAAACCTGCAGTTCTTTACTAGCGAAGCGCCAGTAAAAGAGACTTGTACAAGAGTGCCGATCTCCCTTCCTCCCCATTTCCTTGTCAGCTCGGTTCCAAAAGCACATTTCTCTTTTTTGACTTCCCCCATTTTCACAAAAGCCAATCACGAGCTGGAGCCCGGCATTCTAAGCTCGGTGAATTGTCTTTGGACTGCAAACCGATTTGACCAATCAGAGACTTAAAATTAATTGGCAGAAAACGTAAAAAAAATCAGCTTTGCAGCCTCTTTGCCACACGTTTGCTGTGTCTTTTGCTAACACAACACAGGGTGGAAGCACAGCCCTCCATAAACAGCTTGTTATCTCCTCTGTTGCATCCATTTCAAAGTTCGCAAAGAACAGCCATAAACTCGCATTGACAAAACATATTTTGAAACAGAGTCTGGACGCCTGGGCCCCAGATTCCCTGTCCCATGGACATTTGCAGAATGTTTATATTTCTTTTGGCGGCTTGCTCGCTAATAAGGCCTGCAATGCGCTGTCGGCGACTTTTCGGCGCCAGGCCGTATACCTGGGCGTCTGGCGCCAAAGCTAATGTGTTTTGCACAATGCGACCGTTGCACGCAGCCATCTGGAAATGTCTCTTCATCGTTCCCCAGAAAAAACGCGCTTTGTCGCACCACCAATGCCGTGCTTTTACTGCAGTCGTTTAAGTCGGCACCCTGTTCCTTTGAATGCAGGTAAAGCTTACCATATTTCTTTCCATAGAGCACGCAAACAAGACCATAAACTGCTGCCCACCATTTCATCACAATGTATGAAGTCAAACCGCCGTAGATCGTTTTCTCTACACCAAATCAGAAGTGAGAGTGCCCTGCGATCTCTCAAATTTCTGTGAGAATCTCGTGAACAACTAATAGGTGGTTTCAGACCACAAAGGACAAAGATCCTGGGTGGAAAAGGTGTGTCAAACACACTGGCCCTTAAAATGTGGATAACGCTGTCGGTGTGAATCTGTCGCTGAGCAGACTTTGACTGTTCAATCTACAGTAGGCTATGAGGCTGCAGCTGAGAGCGAGTGGCGGTTAGGGTTTGTACACCCTGACAAGGCCAGAGCAGCAGCACTTTACCCTCTTTGCTTCATGCAGCGATGTAACTTGCAGGTGGCGATTCCTGTGCGGCAGTGGCGAGTCATAAGGCGGCACCTGTGAGTCGATCGCGCCACAAAAGAAATGAAAAGTCCCACGATCTACCGATCAGGCAGACGGATCGCAATTTAGTCCCTACTAGAGCCCTGAAATCACGGAAGATTTCAGTGTGTGACACACCCGTTCGCTGGTCGTACCAAGGACCAATTCGGCTCACTTATACGGCAGTGCGCACAAGGATGCCGAACGTCGAGACTGCTACACCAAATCGAATAAGTGTGCCCTCAGCAGACGAGTAGTCCAAGATGTTTGAAGTCACACTGTCTGTACAACGAGAACTTCACCACAGGCTCCCCAGTCTAACTTCTCGTAAGTTGAGTCAGTCTTAGGACAGGTCCTAGGTACCAACCACACCTGCCAGAGCTTCGACCAGAAGTTGCTCCCAGACCAAAGTCCAGAACCAAAGTGCTTCGCACCTCTCCAGATAAGTAAAAAATCCCGTTTTTCCGCACAGTATACGACCGACAACACCTTCCATTCCGTCTTGAGCCAACCACAGAGCTTTAGAGGCACTAAATTTCCCCTCCTACACGCCAGCACAAACTCACAACCAACCAGCAAAAGAGTTAAGAGACCTGCGTCTCTGGAAAAAAAAGAAAAGAAACAGCCAATTACTTACTTTTTTTAAGTTTTCGCCGTGGGAGAATGTGTTTTTCGCTGAAGTCGCGTCGCTTCCCACAGCAACAAGCGAACAGATACAATCTTACAGATCTTTATCTTAATTGCCTTTGCCTTGGAGGAAGTTAGTCCTAGCTATGTGGTGTAATAAAGCTTCTATTTCTAAACGTTTCCCAGACCACAGCGTCTCCTTTACGACGAAATCGGCCGATGGAAATGGGTTACAGGCCCATTTGCAGTTGTCAGCGAACGTGAAAACTTGTACAATTTTATTAGGCGTGGCGCAGTCCACAATACCCTGTTTACAGCTCCAGTGTGTAGACCCGTCCCTTCAGTCCGTCGCCCCCAGCCCAGATTTCTGCTGGCGCCGATGTAGGTAAAATGGACATTGTCCTGCTGGAAACCCGTCTCGACTAGGGGGTGCTCTGTCGATCCCTGTGCGGCTGTGGGCCTGTCAGGCAAGATTTACTGAGGGATGGCTCGCCGTCACTTGCTTTCAACTTCAAACACGCCATGTCTAAGAACTAATAACCAAAAAAATTCCTCATGCTTCTAGGCCAATCAACGCCCGCTTAGGCAGTTAACTTTCTGGGGTCTCACACCAGTTCCACAACGTTGTAACAAAAATGTTTATTTCATATAAAATATTTATGAAAAATCGGTGAGAGAGTAACTTGTCCTCTCTCACTTTCTCAGAAAATTTATCATTAATTACGACTCGAATTTTTGTTATGTCTTGAAAGATATCTTCGTATATACAAATCTGCCTTAGGTCCTCGCTTATTTGTTTCGGTTCTTTGTCAGTTTACTAAGTTCAGAATTTTTTTCATTCTCCGTAAGTCAGCACAAAAATATAATCATCGTTTCGTGATTGCTTCGCACTTGTTGTAGGTTTAATTTGATTAAGGATTTAAATTACATTTTCACGTTTTGGTTCTATGTATTTCCCACAGTCCGCCCCAATAGCTGAGTGGTCGATTCCCGGCTGAGTCGGAGATTTTCTCGGCTCATGGACTGGGTGTTTTGTTGTCCTCATTATCATTTCTTTCTCATCAGAGGAAGGCAACGGGAAACCACCACTGTAATCACTTCCTAAGACGCTCATGCGGTGGACCTCTCTGGCGAGGCACCCCCATGAGAACACCTGCCGTAAGGCAGAACACAAAGTTAAAAAAAAATTCCTATGTTATTGTTTTTTGATGTTTTTTGTGTAAGATCTACTACCAGTTGATAAGCTTCAGATGGGTAACGTATTTCTATTTCAATGAATGTATTGTAATGTCGTAGTCTTGCAATTTTTGACAGAAATTTTTTATTGAATTCGTTCTAAGTGAATTTATGCTCTTTTCTATGTCAGCTTCGAGATTTAGCTCTGCCGGTTCAATAGTGTAATCTAAGTGAATGAATTTGTCCACTAGGGACATTTTTCTGAATTTCTTGGTCCAAGTTGAATACTGGCATGATTCCTTCCATGTACTGCGTCTTTTCCCATGAGATTAGGAGTCCAACTTTTTCCGCTATTTCATGTAGATTCTCAACAGACTTAATTACATCTCATCGATTAATGTAGAGAGATTTGGCAAGAAACACGGAGTTTGGAACGTGGGCTGTATTGGATGATTACATATTGTCAAATAAATACTTTAAACACTTTGTTTGACACCCAGTAGCCCGAGATAAATGCAATGTCGCTGAACAATTACATCGTGCTGTACCTCATCACTGCTACTACTCATAAATTTTGATGAATTTATATTGATACTTTACAAAGTGCACTAACATTTGACAATTCTTACTGCATGGGAAACTACGAAAGCTCTCATCACGTTAGGTGTACACAAAAGCAAACACGTGAAACTAGCAACCTTGTCAAATCAAAAATGTATGAAATTGATTTAGCCAAATTTCTAAGAAATTCAAGTTGAAATTATCCTTACTCAAATAAGTTTAAAATAAAAACATTTACTGTTACTACACAGCAGAATGTTAAGTAAGGACTTGTTTTTATTAACCAGCTTATGTCAAAAGACAGTTTGAATATACATGTACATCCGGCCCTTCACCTTAACTTATAGAATAAGAAATTAAGCTGACTTCTTAATATCTACCTTCCCTTTTTGTCCTGTCAGGTTCCCGACAGTTGTAGTAGCCTCTCTCTCTGGTCTTACATTGAAGAGGTGTGGTAGTGAATAAGATGCTAAGTCCGGAAAAGTTCATCTTACTATCACTTTTAATTACTATTACACAGAGCACACAAATTCTTTTGTACATAGGTTACACTTGAACGAAAACAGGTCTGTAAGACAATTAAAATGTGTTTTTTAACATAAATACTTCCTACAACATCGATAGCCTTGCTTCAAAGTTTACAACGACATTTGAAGATTCCCAAGGTTAATGTGCCGTTTGCTTATGCAACATAGTTGATCGCAGCACCAGTGTTCATCATTCATGGTGGATGCATTCCAAATCCATGCAACATAATATCGACCTTTAACACTGTTACCAATGTACAGGAGTCCCTGCACAATACAGGCTGTCTCGCCTCCAGTCGCAGAATCCACGCACCGCCCTGTATTCCTGTGTCTGTATGCGGAGCGTTACAGCTAGTCTCACAGTGTCACACTCTCTTTCGGTCACCACTCTCACTTCCAGAGCGTCACTTCTTGTTGACTACCTGTCTCTGTCTTATTGACTACCTGTCTCTGTCTCCATCTGTGACTCTCCTCCTCCTCTTATTCTGCCCAGCGAACATACAGAGTGGGGCAAATAAAAGTAGCCCAGACTAGTGGATGCGATTGGACATGGATGTAAGCATATAACCATACTCCGTGACGCGCACACCACGTGTACGTCTGCCTCGTGATCCACACCGCTTCAGACAGTATTGCAGGTTGTGTCAATGTCAGTGGAGTAGCGCGAAGGGGAGGATGGTTTTCACAGTGGAGCAGCGGGTATTTGTCGTTGAAAGTTTCGTGACAATAAAGTCGTGGAAACGGCGTGATCACTTGTTTTTTGCTGAGGAGTTTAATGGTGTCAGTGCCAGCAAAGAGTGCCAAGCAGTGCTGAGTCTGCAAATAGCATCAGACAGGACCTGTTTTGAATAAGTCAGAAAACATTCCAAAACGTGCCCCCTCAGCAGAAAATGTGGCTGCAGTACACCAGAAAATACTTCAGAGTCCTATCAAATCACCGCAACACCTGTTTCAAGAGACTGGCATATCATGTTGATCATGCGGACGAATACTCCACATGTACTTGCACATGCATCCCTACTGAGCGTCTGTTGTTCATGCATTAAGCGATGGTCGTGCGGTTCTAGGCGCTCCAGTCCGGAGCCGCGCTGCTGCTACGGCTCGGCTCTGAGCACTATGGGACTCAACTGCTGTAGTCGTAAGTCCCCTAGAACTTAGAACTACTTAAACCTAACTAACCTAAGGACACCACACACATCCATGCCCGAGGCAGGATTCGAACCTGCGACCGTAGCGGTCACGCGGTTCCAGACTGTAGCGCCTAGAACCGCACGGCCACTCTGGCCGGCTGCTGCTACGGTCGCAGGTTCGAATCCTGCCTCGGGCATGGGTGTGTGTGATGTCCTTAGGTTAGTTAGGTTTAAGTAGTTCTACGTTTAGGGGACTGATGACCTTAGCTGTTAAGTCCCATAGTGCTTAGAGCCATTTGAACCATTTTTTTCATGCATTAAAACCAGCAGATGCTCCTCACAGCCTTCAGTTTTGTGAGTGGCTGTTCACTGCGAATGGCTTGGGCACGGAGTGTTCTCTGTATCTGATGAAGCCTGGTTTCACTTGAATGGTTATGTCAAATCACAAAATCATAGGTTCTGGGCAGTAAAAGTCTTCTTTCATCAGACGCTGACTTCAGCACATTACATTGCCAACATCGTGAAAACATTTGTGGCAGCATTGACGGAGGAAGAATAGGCCTGAAGTTACTTCCAACAGCCGGTCGGAGTGGCCATGTGGTTCTAGGCGCTACAGTCTGGAACCGAGCGACCGCTACGGTCGCAGGTTCGAATCCTGCCTCTGGCATGGATGTGTGTGATGTCCTTAGGTTAGTTAGGTTTAATTAGTTATAAGTTCTAGACGACTGATGACCTCAGAACTTAAGTCGCATAGTGCTCAGAGCCATTTTAAAAAAGCCATTTTACTTCCAACAGGATGGAACAGCTGCCCATACAGCAAGCGAACCCTGGAGCACATTTACACAATCTCCATTCCTGACAGAGGTGTTAGCAGAGGTCAGCCTGGTTGTGGCTCTAGTTGGCCCCCAGGTCACCTGATTTGTCAGTGTGTGATTACTTTATGTGGGAACCCCTCAAATCTAAGGTTTATCACAATAACCCTCCTAGACTTGAGGAACTGCAGTAGAACATTTCGGGTGAGATTGCAGCAATTCCACAGTGCAGCTTCAATCCACCTTCAGCAACTTGCTAACCAGGGCCCAAAAGTACCAAGACATGAATAGTGGTCATTTTCAACATCTGCTATAGTCAGGGATAGTACTGTGTTTCGTTTCTTCTGCTGTGATTATTTGTAGCCTGGAACTCTGTTTTATCTGTCCCACCCAGTATAAATGCACCACATACTTCATGTTTTTCAAAGTCGTCTAATGATGGCTCTATCAAAACTTAGTGTAACTGATGATGTGACATGGCTCAGAGAGTACTTCAGTATCATCAGCAAAAGCTAAGCAACGCAGATGATTTTGCTTTAGAGACCTCTACCAATAATTATACTCTTACATTCAAGAAGGAAGGCTATGTATGTTCTGGCTCACTTTCTTTACATTTTGTATGGCATATGGTCCAGATAATTAACCTCATGTGATGTCACAAGTCATACCCACTTTATCTACGACATCATCATTGTGATGTCAAGCTAAACGCCTTTTTCAGTGACATAGTCAAGATGACGTACGGTGGTAAATTTAAAAATAAAAGCTGGAGGATGGTGGAAATTTAAAAATCGAAAAATAATCCTGGTGGAAAAATTTTAACAAGCAGTCAAAGAGCAGTATATAGGATTCTTCTAAATGATGAATTCATTTTCAAGACTTCATGTTTATTCAAGTACAAATCCAGAATGAACAAGCTTTATAGCAATGAAAAGAGGAAGTTTCAAAGTTTTTCCATAGTGTTTGATATCAGTTTAATAAATTTAATAATTTGTAATTAGTTTTTATTAATTATTTAATAATTATAAATGTGATAAATGATATAAATGTTCAATATGGCCACCTTTGGCTGCACAACAAACATCGACACATGTAAGTATATCTGTTGTTACCGAGTACACAGCAGCAGTGATCCGGTTCCGCAGATCTTTCAGTGTGGGTGGTAGAGGTGGGACAGCTTCCTTCACATAACTCCATAAGAAATAGTCGCAGGGTGTGAGAGGAGGAGATCTCGGTGGCCAGAAGTGCAGAGCCAGGTCCTGAAGGCCCCTGCGACTGATCCAGCTCTGACGAAGGA
Source organism: Schistocerca nitens (assembly GCF_023898315.1). Taxonomy (NCBI): domain Eukaryota; kingdom Metazoa; phylum Arthropoda; class Insecta; order Orthoptera; family Acrididae; genus Schistocerca; species Schistocerca nitens. The sequence goes on from NC_064615.1 coordinate 772,788,361, forward strand.
AGTCATTCAAAAAGCCTCCCATCATGGTGCCAATGGGGCAGAGCTCCATCCTGTTGCAAACTGAAGGCCTGGGAATTTTCTATAACTTGAGGGAACAGCCATTGTTCCAACATGCCCAGGTACGTGATTCCCGTTACAGTTCTTTCTGCAAAGAAAAATGGTCCATAAACATTTGTACAGGATAGAGCATAGAACACGTTGATGTTCGGTGAGTCACTTTCATGTTTCAATGGTAAACGTGGATTTTCCAAACCCGCTATGTGAACATTGTGTCTGTTGACTTTTCCACTAAGGTGGAACGTCGCTTCATCGCTAAAAATTGCACGCTGTAGAAATGCGTCATCCTCCATCTTTGCTACCACATATCCACAAAATGCGAGACGCTTCTCTTTGTCATTGGGACTGAGAGCCTGTACAAGTTTTAATCGGTAGGGCTTGTACAGCAAACGCCATCTCAGAACTTTCCATACCTTTGGTTGGGGTATTCCAAGTTATTGACTGGCTCTATTGGTAGACTTACTGGGACTACGCACAAAACTTTCTTGAATCCCGCGGACATCATCCTGTGACACAGCCGATCGGCGTGTGCTTTTCCTTTGCACACACTCCCAGTCTGTTTAAATTGCTTAAACCAACGGCTAATGCTTTTACGAGTTGGTGGTTGAATACCGAATCTGTTACGAAATGCCAGCTGCACTGCAATTTGCGACTCACTTTTCGCGAAGTCAAGAACGCAGAAAACCTTGTGCTCCACAGTCGCCATCTCACAACTGAGTACTGACAGTGAAACGGAATTAGGGCCCTATTGCCGCGCGAACTCTTCCGGCCGCTTCTTAAACCACCACCGCCCGCCCGCCGCCGCCCGCCAAAAGCTTTGAAACTTTTCATTGGCATAAAGCTTGTTCATTTTCGACTTGTGCTTGATTACATACGAATTTTTGAAAATGGGTCCATCATTTAGAATAACCGTGTATATTACTTTGCTACAGCCTACAATGTTCTAAAGTAGCCACAGCGATATCTCACACTGCTAAAACGTCATTCGCGAGAGCGCTCTCTCTCTCTCTCTCTCTCTCTCTCATACACTTGCGTCAAAAATTGTGTCATGCTTAAAAGTTAAATACTGTAATGTCTTGAGAGTAAATTTCATCTCTCTCTCTCTCTCTCTCTGTGTGTGTTTTCATACTCCACTAATGTTAATGTCAGAACATGCGGTGCCTTCTCATCAGTATATTTCTTGTTTCTCTGTCTGCGTTAGATAGTGCACTGCATACTTACCTGTAAATTTCATCTGTGTATTTGTAATACATCACAGAAAGAATGGGAAAGGAAGAAGTCTCAAACAAAAGATATGAAGTTTATTACATCCCTAAGAAAATTACAAGCGTGCTTGGTTGACTGCGCACATTTACATAGGACAAGGGATGTTCAGAGTTCAAGCTGTACAATGTTTTCTACATCCAGTGTTTCTACATTTTTCACGCATACGCGCTGCAAAATAATCTAGATATTAAAAAAGATAACACATTCCAAAGAAAGTTAACTTGGCTGACTGCACACATTTGCGTACACTGTTCAGCGTGGCCTATTATTACTCACACCCTAACCATAATGAGGATTATTAAGAGTTTAAATTGTACATTGTTATTACATTCATTGCCGGCCGGTGTGGTCGAGCGGTTCTAGGCGCTTCAGTCTGGAACCGCGTGACCGCTACGGTCGCAGGTTCGAATCCTGCCTCGGGCATGGATGTGTGTGATGTCCTTAGGTTAGTTAGGTTTAAGTAGTTCTAAGTCTAGGGGACTGATGACCTCAGATGTTAAGTCCCATAGTGCTCAGAGCCATTTGAACCATTTTTTTTATTACATTCATTGTTTTCACATGTAATATTTTTAAATATTTGTATCCGATTGCGATGACCAGCTGGTAATTATGGCGCTATAATTCTGCCTGTGTTCAATTCTCCTTGAAATCAAACACAATCTCTTGCCACCTGTCCTCAAGGTTCAGTGTATGCTGTGCAACGTACAAACTCCCACACAATCATTGACTGAATGAACCGTTTCAAAATATTTCGAATTTGTGAAATCCAACTTTTGTAGATACCTTTCAAATGACAGAATGTTCTCAAACACAATTTCCCATTCCGCAACTCAGACTTCCGATTTAATATTTTTGGCAGATATTGTGAACTTCAAGCAATAATTTATGCTTCTTAAAACTCCTCTTCAACAGATATTATTTCATGATCATGCGAATTGTTACCTGCTGCCTTCATAGGTAGCAAGAAAATTAATCACGCCACCAATTCGTTCAAGTTATTGCAGTCGACATCATGATGGCGGCTTGTTGGAGACAAACTTGACATATTTACGGGCTCTGTTTTCTGTTGGCCTATATAAAAAAAGTTTGGTCATATCACTATTTTCGAAATCAACTGCGCCCATGTTGTTCAATCTCCCACGACAATTAGTGAGCACGGTGCTACTGTTGGGAAAGTCGAGCTTATATTCTCTGATCGCAGAGAATCTTGATGGTAGATTTACACTCCTTCAAATGGACCGGCACTGTCGCTTAATTGAGGTGTCGACATATCTTGCTCAGCTTGCGTGCTGCTCTCCCTTATCGATTGCCGAAAGTCCTCAAGATGCATACTGCGCTTCCACCATCAGCCAGGTGCTTCAAATTCTGTAAGGTGGAAGTAGAAAACAAATTATAAACAAATACAAATTTCATTATTAGCAGAGCTTATTAGACTTACATTTTCCCCCTAATCTGATGGTGCACGTACAGAGGGCAGCAGCAGTAGCAGCTGTACCAGTGACTCACTTCCTGCTAGTTGTCTGGTATTTATACATATTTTCCTGCTGAGGCAACAACTGCCAACCAGTTCCAGTGAACAAAAGCGCTTAATCTGCAAGTCAGTACATTTTGTAGTATCATACTACACCGATGCTACAAGCCAGCACAACCTTCACTTTATTTTCAACGAACACCACAAACTTCAAGCAAAAACCAATACTTCTCAAAGTCCTTTTTCAAAAGACAGCGTTTCATTATCATGTGAGTCATTGCCTATAGTTTACAGTCAATATCTGCAGGCGATTTGTTAGACACCGTCATCGTCATAATTCTTCGTACTATGCTTCCGTATCTCCGGATTCCGCTTCCATAATATCTTCGTCTATCATCTTCTTTCAGAATAGCCTCCTTTCTTGAAGCCATCTCTGAGAAACGGGAGAGAGGGGAAGATTAAGAGCACGATTTTTCAATCGATCTTCTTCTCCTCTGACAACACCTGGAGAGCTTTTTTTTATATCCAGCATTAGGTACACGGGATTATAATCTGAGGTTACGTTCTTCCCCCCTGTGTGTCATTATCTCTCAGTAATGGTTCATCAGATTTACCTAACGCAGGCTTAACGATACATGTATGTTTATAGCTTCTGTTGGGCTTTACTTGTCTGTAGGTCAGATATTTTTGGTTATGAGTATTCATAGTCCTGTTAATTTTACCATAATTTTGATGATCTTGTGATGTGTAACTCTATTTAGGAGGTTTAATTTTAAACAATAGATTATGCGCTTGAGGTGGCAAAAGTCATGGGATATGAATGAGATTTTCACTCTGCAGTGCTCATTCTGGAAACATCCACCAGGCTGTGGCTAAGCCATGTCTCCGCAATATCTTTTCTTCCAGGAGTGCTAGTTCTGCAGGATTCGCAGGAGGGCTTCTGTGAAGTTTGGAAGGTAGGATAGGAGGTACTGGCAGAATTGAAGCCGTGAGTCATGCTTGGGTCACTCAGATGGTAGAGCACTTGCCCGTGTAAGGCAAAGGTCCCGAGTTCGAGTCTCGGTACGGCACACAATTTTAATATGCCAGGAAGTTTCATGGAATATATCCTAATGTCGAGTCGGACCACCTTTTGTCCGGTGTAGTGCGGCAACTAGATGCGGCATGGACTCGGCAAGTTGTTGGCAGTCTCCTGCAGAAATATTGAACTATGCTGTCTCTATAGCCGCCCATAACTGTGAAAGTATTGCCGGTGCAGAATTTTGTGCACGAACAGAGCTCTGCATTATGTTCTATAAATGTTCGATAGGATTCATCTTGGGCGATCTGGGAGACCAAATCATTCGGACTAATTGTCCAGAATGTTCTTCAATCACGGACAGTTATGGCTCTGTGACATAGTGTATTGTCATCCATAAAAATTCTATGTTGTCTGCAAACATGAAGTCCATAAGTAGCTGAAAATGGTCTCCATGTAGCCAAACATAACTATTTCCAGTCAGTGGTCTGTTCAGTTGGACTAGAGGACCCAGTCGATTCAGAGGGCCCAGTCCATTCCATGTAAACACAGCCCACACTATTATGGAGCCACCATTGTCTTGCACAGTGCCTTGTTGACAACTTGGGTCTATGGTTTCGTGCCCCCTGCGCCATATTCAGACGCTACCACCAGCTGTTACCAACTGAAATTGGGACTCGTCCGTCTACGCCACGGTTTTCCAGTCGTTTAGAGTCCAACCGATGTGGTCACGAGTCCTGGAGAGGTGCTGCAGGCATCTCGTGTTGTTAGCAAAGGTATTCGCGTCAGTCGTCTGCTGCCATACCCCATTAATGCCAAATAATGCCGCTCTGTCTTAGAGGATACGTTCGTCGTGCGTCCCACATTAATTTATGCGGTTATTTCAGGCTGTGTTGCTTGTGTGTTAACACTGATAGCTCTATGCAAACGCCGCTGCTCTCGGTTGTTAAGTGAAGAACGTCGGCCACTGGGTTGTCCATGGTGAGAGGTGAAATTTTGCACACTCTTGACAATGTGGAACCAGGAATATTGAATTTCCCAATGATTTCCGAAATGTAATGTTCCATGCGTCCAGCTGCAGTAACCATTTCACGTTCAAAGTCTGTTAATTCCCGTCGTGCAGCCCTAGCCATGTAAGAAACCTTTTAACAAGAATCACGTGAGTACAAATGACAGCTTGGCGTACGCATCGCCCGTTTATGCACGAAGAGCCAAAGAAACTGGTGCATCTGCCTAATATCGTCTAGGGCCCCCACGAGCACGCAGAAGTGCCGCAACACGAGGAGGCATGCACCCAACTAATGTCTGAAGTAGTGCTCGAGGGAACTGACACTATCAATCCTGCATGGCTGTCCATAAATCCGTAAGAGAACGAGGGGGTGGAGATCTCTTCTGAACTGCACGTTGCAAGGTATCCCAGATATGCTCAATAATGTTCATTTCTGGGGAGTTTGGTGGCCAGCGGAAGTATTTAAACTCAGAAGAGTGTTCCTGGAGCTACTCTGTAGCAATTCTGGACTCAGGGAGTGTCGCATTGTCCTGCTAGATTTGCCCAAGTCCTCCAGAATGCACAATGGACATGACTGGTTGCAGGTAATCAGACAGAGTGCTTATGTATCAGGGGTCCCATATTATCCAAACTGCAGACGCCCCCCACAATTACAGAGCTTCCATCAGCTTGAACAGTCCCCTGCTGACATGCAGGTTCCATGGATTCATGAGGTTGTCCCCATATCCGCACACGTCCATCCACTCGATACAATTTGAAACGAGACTTGTCCGATGAGGCAACATGTTTCCAGTCATCAACTGTCCATTGTTGGTGTTGACGGCCTTAGGCGAGGCTTAAAGCTTTGTGTCGTGCAGTCATCAAGGGTACACGAGTGGGCGTTCGGCTCTGAAAGCCCATATCGATAATGTCTCATTGAATGGTTCGCACGCTGACACTTGTTGATGGCCCAGCACTGAAATCTGCAGCAATTTGCGGAAGGGTTGCACTTCTGTCACTCTGAACGGGTCTCTTCAGCTGTCGTTGGTCTCGTTTTTGCAGGATCTTTTTCCGGCCGCAGCGATGTCGGATATTTGATGTTTTACCGGATTTCTGATATTCACGGAACACACGTGAAATGGTCGTACGCTAAAATCCCCACCTAATCGCTACCTCGGAGGTGCTGTGTCTCATTGCTCGTGCGCCGACTATAATACCACGTTGAAACTTACTTAAATCTTGATAACCTGCCATTGTAGTAGCAGAAACAGATGTAACAACTGCGCTAGATACTAGTTGTTCTACATTGGCGTTGCCGATCGCAGTGCTGCATTCTGCCTGTTTACATACAGGTATCTCTCTATTTGGGTACGCATCCCTGTACCAGATGCTTTGGCGCTTCATTGTACATTGTGGACGCGATATTATCGTAATCTGTACGAGTGCATGTCGCTATTCCACGACTTTTGTCCCTCATTGTATAATCGTATCGATACTGGGAATCTCATATTGTGAATTATTAAATCAACCCCATCAACAACTATCAGTGGATCACAAACCATCCACACTTTCAATATTGGCTCAAACTTGCTACTGTATGCAGAATCATGCGTTTTGTCTGTTGGTCCAACAAACAAGGATGGTATCCGTTTACTCTCTGTCTTTGCCATAATTTTCTTACGCAACTCTTTTTCGTCTCCTCCTTCATCACCACCATCATTTTCCACATTCTATTTATCATTATCCTTCTTTTCTTCCTCCATTATCTGTCCTCCCTTTTGGAATAGCTGCTTCAGTCTCTGTACAGATTGAAAAATGGCTTTAAACATATTTTTCAATACAGACCAGCCTGAGGATACCTTTTTTCACAACGCCAGTTTCCTGTGGATATTTTGTCAAGGTTCCAACACCCGATTCTCAAGACTAAACTTCCTCTAACAGAACTGAGAGAAGTTTTGACAACGGCAATTCTCGATCAACAGCTGAACCAACTGTAATCAAACATTTCAGTTTATAAGTCTGCTCCCATGGGTAGACATCTGTACAGTTAAACGGTAGATGGTAAATGATGGAAAGGTAGACTAATAAACGTTACCTTTTCCCCATTCACCTATTACTCGTTTACCCATTTACCGGTTTTTCCCATTCAAGCATTTAACCAACAACTGTTCATCCGTCTATCCGTTTTAAATCTGTGAAAATTGTAAAAGTATTACATGCAAAGAAGACTTTGTACAATTTAAACTCTGAATATCCTCTGTTGAAGCTCGAGTCTATGCAAATGTGCACAGTCAACCAAGTGTGCATAATAATAGGTTTTATAGCTAAAGTATTTTTATTAGAGTTTCTTTCCTTTACCATTCAATCTGATGTATATACTAATAATGAAGCATCACGTTAGCGGAACATGAAAAAATTTACTGATGAGACAGATGTCAAATGAAATTTGCTATCAATGTAGCACAGTACTTGACATAAACGTTGATTCTGAAAACGAATAAAGCAGAAATGACTCATGACACTACAGTGGTGAAATTCATCACAGAACATTACGTTTTCAAGCAATAATCAGATTTCGCCATGTACCTCGCATGATGGAGCATGAAACTGTTCTTCAAGAAAATAGATATGAAAATACAATATAACTATTTCTGGGCCCTCTAAATATCTGGAACAAAATCGAGATATCAGTACTCAGTGACATGATTGTTGTGTTCCTGTGCTGAATTCTGCTTTAAAAAATTCCAAAACACTTGGTCTGGAATCGATATTGAAGTTTGGTGTAGTTGGAACTGTGTTTCTACAATCCTCTTTTCCACACAAACACTTTCGTACATCTAATATCTGACTGAAATCTTTTTCCTAAACATTTTCAGTCAAAATACACACCTAGTTTAATGCTGTTGTGTAAAAAACTAAAGCATTGACACAGAACTGAAAACTCCATTTTGTACTCAACTTTTCCCTGCTGTTTTCTGTACCAAGTTCAGCATTCGAAATATGAGTAAAATTACGAGTAGTGAGACACGAGTTTTGATGTGAGAATAACATTGTTTAATCTCGTCAGCAAGTGGTCTTTCAGTTATAAATTAAATCAGCACGTGTTCTTTGCAACGCGGCATGCATATCATACTAGGCAGCCAGGATGTCGGAGGGAGGGGGGGGGGGGGGAAGCAAGCACAACTACAGTCAGCAAGTTCACCCCTGCCAGTGTCTGCCTAGCTGCCTTGTGACTCTTGACATTAATCATAGAATACTTTAGTTTTGGAAAAAATTGAGGCTCTGTTCGAACTTTGCACGTACATAAGTGCTGCCTTACGTAGAGCGTTTGGTCGGCTTTGAGCTCCACGTGAGGCACTTGGAAATGCTAAAAGTTACGTCCTTTACTTAATTTTTTGGCTGAATATAGCGCAAAGAACATCAATGTGTTCGGATGCTTTTGAGAATTCTGTCAAGTACTTTGAAATACTGCAAGCTACACGCTTTCCGTATTTTTTTGGATAATTACATTTGACCATGGCGCTAATTCACATGAAGTTTGTGTGTGTGTGTGTGTGTGCGTGTGTGTGTGTGTGTGTGTGTGTGTGTGAGAGAGAGAGAGAGAGAGAGAGAGAGATTAGGTAATTTTTGATAAATTTTACCGTGGATTCTTATGAACATAGTGGGCTTCGACATAAAGTATATACTGCACTGTGACTAGTCGTAAAAATTTTCCCGCCAGCACCATCTTTTTGATTTTCAAATGTACTGCTATCCAGCACTCTTATTTTTTTTTAAATTATCGCCCTCCACCATCTTTAAGCGTTTTAAATTTCCCACCATCTACCATATTTAATATTCAAATTTTTGACAGTATACCATCTTTAATATTTAAATTTTCCACCATCTGCCATCTTCAATTTCTAAATTTAGCCTCTTACTTCATATTTAATATTGAAGTTTCCTATCATCAGCCATATTTAACATTGAAATTTTCCCTCCATTTATCATCTTTAATTTTTTTAATTTGCCGTCATACGCCATATTGACGGTAAAAAAGGATGTAGCGTGTGAACGTCACAATAGTGACATCGTAAATGGAGCTTCATGAGGTCATCGAAGGAAGGGGTATGGCTTTTGACGTCATTATGATGTCGTAGATAAAAAGCGTGGTTTCTGACGTTATGGGAGGTCAATGACATGGGTTACTTGACGTCAAAAAAGAAAAAAACCCTCATATGCACATATGTAACCTTCCTTGTGATCTGTTCACTGCTTACAGAACAAAACTGAACAGTAGTGGCCATAAACCAAAACTGATCCAAAATTGTATAGAGAGTTCTTCCAAAAATTTAACTTTTACGTTGTACCATTCAGGTTATTTTTTTTATCAATACCAGTTTTTTAAAAATCAACTTGGAATGCCTGTAGCACTATTAACAGATGGTATTTTCAATCGTACGATATTCTGAATACAGCAGATACGATTGGTGTTTTGATTTTGCAGATCTTAAAGATAGTTTTAAGATTTAGGGTTTGGCAGACACCCGATTCGCTTTTCTCAAATAATAATTGGTATTTTACAATTAAGTGATTGGTTTTTCTAACTAATTCAGTGGCGAATGAACTAGGTATTTGTCGCCTACTCTCCTCCACAGATGTCTCCCCTGTAGCTGTTACACACTGATGAGCCAAACAGTACGGCCACAGCGCACCACGTAATTGGACGCTGATTAGTGGAGATGCGGGCATGTGACACCATAACGAAAGTATATGAACGGAGCAGAGACGAGGGGAATCAGTCCAGCGACCCGTCGGGCCCAAACGGGATAATCCACTGACATAATCGACTTGATAATGAGCAAGTTGTTATGGCCCAACACCGGGGAACGAGCATCTTGGAAACTGCTAACCTGGTCGGTTGTTCGCTAGCTTCTGTCATGTGTGTCTATTGAAACTGGTTGAATGACGGTTAAAGCTCGAATAGGCGACAACGAGGTAGGCTTCCATGTCTCATAACAGAACGTCGAGATTGGAGGCTTTCCCGCTCTGTAAGGCAGGATAGGTGGCTTCCATGGGACTTGTGGTAGTAATCGAAGACACTATAACTGCTGTGCACTAAGTGATGCGGACCGCTTGTATCCCTGCACGGCTGATGTGTCCCCAAACGGCGATTGCATCTTCCAGCAACAAAACTGTACTTGTCACTAGATCAGAATGGTGCTGCAGTGGTTTGAGGAGCATCATAGTAAACTCACTTTGACATCTTGACCACCAAATTCGCCTGATCTGAAGCGATGGAACACATATGGGACGCTATCGGGCGCCATCTCCACACCGATAAACCACCAGCCCATAATTTACGGGAATTCGGTGACCAGTGTGTAGACATTTGGTGTCATAGGTCTCCGGAAACTTAGCCATGGCTTGTCGAATCCATGACACACAGAGTCCCTGCTGTAATGTGTGCCAAAGGTGGACCAACATGGTCTTAAGCAGGTGTTTGTTATGTTTCAGCTATGCAGTGCTGCAGATTGGCTCCATTTCTTGTGAAGTGGGAAGTTTCCTCAGTTTTCCAGACGTCCTGTGAAATTTTTCAAAGCGTTTTGGGCACTTGTCACCCCATTACTTCGTTTTCGTAATTATTTCTGTTTTCCTCACTTTTGTTTTTTCCTAAATATGCGTCGTAAACTTTCAACATAGATCGCAAGGAGTCTGCAATAAACCAGGGTTTCCCAAACTGTGTTTCGCTCTACACTGGTGTTACGATGGAAGTGAATAAATGCTCCGCCAAAAACTGTTGGCGTTTTCTTCCTACATTTTAATGACACTAATTATTCTTTCAGAATTAGATTATGATTTCTGTGTCACTAGCTGTGGTTTAAAATTGAAGTAATCACTGAAAGAAAAAGGTTTTATCATTTTTAAAAAAATTTATTAGACTTCGAAGTAAATTTACTGTAGAAGCTTCGTATTTACTCTGCTCTGATGGTTTTGCATACTGTTTTTTACTTCTGAAGTACTGTAGCCAACTGATTCCTGATTTGTGAGATTTCCAAAGTTTGCATGTTTTGTCGTGACAGAGATCATTTAGTCGCTATACTATATTCATGACACGACATTAATTAAACTGATTATTTGAACCCTCCCCCGCCCCTCCCATGCACTGTGGACCTTGCCTTTGGTCAGGAGGCTTGCTTGCCTAAGCGATACAGATAGCCGTACCGCAGGTGCAACCACAACGGAGGGGTATCTGTTGAGAGGCCAGACAAACGTGTGGTTCCTGAAGAGGGGCAGCTGCCTTTTCAGTAGTTGCAGGGGCAACAGTCTGGATGATTGACTGATCTCGCCTTGTAACACTAACCAAAACGGCCTTGCTGTGCTGGTACTGCGAACGGCTGATAGCAAGGGGAAACTACAGCCGTAATTTTTCCCGAGGACATGCAGCGTTACTGTATGGTTAAATGATGATGGCGTCCCCTTGGGTAAAATATTCCGGATGTAAAATAGTCCCCCATTCGGATCTCCGGGCGGGGACTACTCAAGAGGACGTCGTTATCAGGAGTTCTACATATCGGAACGTGGAATGTCAGATTCGTTAATCGGGCAGGTAGGTTAGAAAATTTAAAAATGGATAGATTGAATGGATGGAAATGGATAGGTTAAAGTAAGATATAGTGGGAATTAGTGAAGTTCGGCGGCAGGAGGAACAAGTCTTCTGGTCAGGTGAATACAGGGTTATAAATACAAATAAAATAGGGTAATGCATGAGTTGGTTTAATAATGAATAAAAAAGTAGGAGCGCAGGTAAGCTACTACGAACAGCATGGAGAACGCATTATTGTAGCCAAGATAGACACGAAGTCCACGCCTACCACAATAGTACAAGTTTATATGCCAACTAGCTCCGGAGATGACGAAGAGATTGATGAAAATTATGATGAGATAAAAGAAATTATTCAGATAGTGAAGGGAGACGAGAATTTAATAGTCATGGGGGACTGAAATGCGATAGTAGGAAAAGGAAGAGAAGGAAACGTAGTAGGTTAATATGGAATGGGGGTAAGCAATGAAAGAGAGAGCCACCTGGTAGAATTTTGCACAGAGCATAACTTAATCATACCTAACACTTGGTTCAAGAATGATGAAAGAAGATTGTACACATGGAAGAAACCTGGAGACACTGGAAGGTTTCAGATAGATTATATACTGGTAAGACAGAGATTTAGGAACCAGGTTTTAAATTCTATGACATGTCCACGGGCAGATGTAGACTCTGACAACAATATATTGGTTATGAACTTTAGATTAAAAGTGAAGAAACTGCAAAAACGTGGGAATTTAAGGAGATGGGAATTGGATAAACTGAAAGAACCAGAGGTTGTTTAGAGTTTCAGGTAGAACATTAGGGAACGATTGACAAGAACGGGGGAAGGAAATACAGTAGAAGAAGAATGGGTAGCTTTGAGAGATGAAATAGTGAAGGCAGTAAGGGATCAAGTAGGTAAAAAGACGAGGGCTAGTAGAAATCCTTGGGTAATTGAGAGATTGAATTTAATTGATGAAAGGAGAAAATATAAAAATGCAATAAATGAAGCAGGCAACAAGGAATACAAACGTCTCAAAAATGAGATCGACGGAAGTGCAAAATGGCTAAGCAGGGATGACTATAGGACAAATGTAAGGATGTAGAGGCGCATATCACTAGGGGTAAGACAGATACTGCCTACAGGAAACTTAAAGAGACCTTTGGAGAAAAGAGAACCATTCGTATGAATATCAAGAGCTCAGATGGAAACCCAGTTCTAAGCAAAGAAGGGGAAGCAGGAAGGTGGAAGGAGTATATAGAGGGTCTATACAAGGGCGATGTACTTGAGGACAATATTATGGAAATGGAAGAGGATGTAGATGAAGATGAAATGGGAGATATGATACTGCGTGAAGAGTTTGACAGAGCACTGAAAGACCTGAGTCGAAACAAGGCCGTGGGAGTAGACAACATTCCATTAGAACTACTGACAGCCTTGGGAGATCCAGTCCTGACAAAACTCTACCATCTGGTGAGCAAAATGCATGAGACAGGTGAAATACCCTCAGACTTCAAGAAGAATATAATAATTCCAATCACAAAGAAAGCACGTGTTGACAGATGTGAAAATTACCGAACTATCAGTTTAATAAGTCACAGCTGCAAAATACTAACGTGAATTCTTTACAGACGAATGGAAAAACTAGTAGATGCCGACCTCGGGGAAGATCAGTTTGGATTCCGTATAAATATTGGAACACGTGAGGCAATACTGACCCTACGAGTTATCTTAGAAGCTAGATTAAGGAAAGGAAAACCTACGTTTCTAGCATTTGTAGACTTAGAGAAAGCTTTTGACAATGTTGACTGGAATACTCTCTTTTAAATTCTGAAGGTGGCAGGGGTAAAATACAGGGAGCGAAAGGCTATTTACAATATGTACAGAAACCAGATGGCAGTTAGAAGAGTCGAGGGACATGAAAGGGAAGCAGTGGTTGGGAAGGGAGTGAGACAGGCTTGTAGCCTCTCCGCGATGTTATTCAATCTGTATACTGAGCAAGCAGTAAAGGAAACAAAAGAAAAATTCAGAGTAGGTATTAAAATCCACGGAGAAGAAATAAAAACTTTGAGGTTCGCCGATGACATTGTAATTCTGTCAGAGACAGCAAAGGACTTGGAAGAGCAATTGAACGGAATGGGCAGTGTGAAAGGAGGATATAAGATGAACATCAACAAAAGGAAAACAAGGATAATGGATTGTAGTTGAATTAAATCGGGTGATGCTGACGGAATTAGATTAGGAAATGAGACACTTAAAGTAGTAGACGAGTTTTGCTATTTGGGGAGCAAAGTAACGGACGATGGTCGAAGTAGGGGCGATATAAACTGTAGACTGGCAATGGCAAGGAAAGCGTTTCTGAAGAAGAGAAATTTGTTAACATCGAGTATAGATTTAAATGTCAGGAAGTCGTTTCTGAAAGTATTTGTATGGAATGTAGCCATGTATGTAAGTGAAACATGGACGATAAATAGTCCAGATAATACCGTCCATTAACAGTTCATCACTGCGGCACGAATTTACATCTACATCTACATCCTTACTCCGCAAGCCACCTGACGGTGTGTGGCGGAGGGTACCCTGAGTACCTCTGTCGGTTCTCCCTTCTATTCCAGTCTCGTATTGTTCGTGGAAAGAAGGATTGTCGGTATGCTTCTGTGTGGGCTCTAATCTCTCTGATTTTATCCTCATGGTCTCTTCGCGAGATATACGTAGGAGGGAGCAGTACACTGCTTGACTCTTCGGTGAAGGTATGTTCTCGAAACTTTAACAAAAGCCCGTACCGAGCTACTGAGCGTCTCTCCTGCAGAGTTTTCCACTGGAGTTTATCTATCATCTCCGTAACGCTTTCGTGATTACTAAATGATCCTGTAACGAAGCACGCTGTTCTCCGTTGGATCTTCTCTATCTCTTCTATCAACCCTATCTGGTACGGATCCCACACTGCTGAGCAGTATTCAAGCAGTGGGCGAACAAGCGTACTGTAACCTACTTCCTTTGTTTTCGGATTGCATTTCCTTAGGATTCCTCCAATGAATCTCAGTCTGGCATCTGCTTTACCGACGATCAACTTTATATGATCATTCCATTTTAAATCACTCCTAATGCGTACTCCAAGATAATTTATGGAATTAACTGCTTCCAGTTGCTGACCTGCTATTTTGCAGCTAAATGATTCGCAGCAAATTACACTTGTCTACATTGAGATTCAATTGCCATGCGTCAATTCGCTGCAGATCCTCCTGCATTTCAGTACAATTTTCCATTGTTACAATCTCTCGATACACCACAGCATCATCTGCAAAAAGCCTCAGTGAACTTCCGATGTTATCCACAAGGTCATTTCTGTATATTGTGAATAGCAACGATCCTACGACACTCCCCTGCAGCACACCTGAAATCACTCTTACTTTGGAAGACTTCTCTCCATTGAGAATGACATGCTGCGTTCTGTTATCTAGGAACTCTTCAATCCAATCACACAAATGGTCTGATAGTCCATATCCTCTTACTTTGTTCATTAAACGACTGTGGGGAACTGTATCGAACGCCTTGCGGAAGTCAAGAAACAGGGCATCTACCTGTGAACCCCTGTCTATGGCCCCCTGAGTCTCGTGGACGAATAGCGCGAGCTGGGTTTCACACGACCGTCTTTTTCGAAACCCATGCTGATTCCTACAGAGTAGATATCTAGTCTCCAGAAATAGTTGTTATACTCGAACATATACGTGTTCCAAAATTCTACAACTGATCGACGTTAGAGATATAGGTCTATAGTTCTGCACATCTGTTCGACGTCCCTTTTTGAAAACGGGGATGACCTGTGTCCTTTTCCAATCCTTTGGAACGCTACGCTCTTCTAGAGACCATGGTGAACTAATCCTTCAGAGTCAAACAAAACTATCAGCATGGTTATGACATTTGACCTTACCTGAGGAGCTCTTTTTCATCTTGGAGAACCTTTCCTGGCCGGCCGGTGTGGCCAAGCGGTTCTCGGTGCTTCAGTCCGGAACCGCGCTGCTGCTACGGTCGCAGGTTCGAATCCTGCCTCGGGCATGGGTGTGTGTTATGTCCTTAGGTTAGTTAGGTTTAAGTAGTTCTAAGTTCTAGGGGACTGATGACCTCAGATGTTAAGTCCCATAGTGCTTAGAGCCATTTGAACCTTTCCCGACCCATTGTGAAGAATGAATCTTGGTCTCAACATCATCACCGTAGATCCACATCTCATGACCAGTTACGATTCTCTTAAGCAAAGTCTTGTTCTCATTTGCGCGATCCAAAAGCTCTTCAAAGATTGCGTGGCGAAGATCTTTCTGCTCTTGACTTGAGCCGTGGGACGAACTTGGCGCCAACACGATGCATCCAAGATGCTGTATCAGGATATCATGACATGATCCAACTGAAATGCTGCATTCTTCTGCAGTCTCTCGCGTAATCAGCCTTCGACTGGCACTCACAATTACGTTGACGTTACTGACACGAGCGACGTCGGTAGATGTCAAAGGGCGTCCTGAACGAGAATCATCTTTAACTTCCGTCCGGCCATTTTTAAACCGTCTGAACCATTCGTAACACAGAGTATGGCTTAAGAACTCATCACCGTAGGCTTCCTGCATCATTTGTTGTGTGTCTGTAAAGGTTTTCGTGAGTTTCACGCAAAATTTAACGCAGACGCGTTGCTCCTCTAACTCTGCCACATCGAAATTCGCAAACTCTGCGACACTACGTTCTACTCAGTACTGCACTGAAAAATACCTAACAGGCACATAACAATGAAACTTCCGGCAGTTACACGTTAAACACAAGCGTGAGCAGGGACGCAAAATGCATTTCGCCCCTATATACCACTGCATGAAATTACGGATGTTACGGAATTTCTTGAACAGATCTCGTACATCCGACTTTGACCAGCCATTTCGCGAATTGGCCAGAGACTCCTGGCCAAAAAGTGATGTGATTGCACATAAGTCGGAAAATCCCGGGCTAAACCGCACTGCGCACTGTAATGAGGCAACAGTTTGCGGTAGGAATCACTTATCTCTCTTTCAGTGCCAACTGTGCCGTGCACGCGGTAGCTGCTGCTTTTCGGAGAAGGTCCTGCCTCTGCGCTTGGTTTTTTCCTGAAAAAACTGGATTAATTGTGGGTACTGTTACGTTGTCTGATATTTGTGCATCTTTCAGATGTGGTAAGGGAACGTCGGTTGATTACGCTAGATGCATTTTTTTTGTTTGTCTGTTATCTTTTTGCTCCCTCTTCTCCCATTTCTGAAGCTTCATGAAATGTGATATAGCGTCCCCAGCCTTCACTTGAGGTCTACCACTAGCCTTTGTAAATAGAAAATTTATTCACTAAACATACTTAAAGCTTGAATTTCATGTATTACATTTTTTTCTTTGAAAACAGACGACAAAATGATAATTACATTATTTTAAGGTTCATTATAACGAGTGTGATTATATTGATTGTTTTGACAGCTGCCAAATGACTCTCTACGATCGCCGTTTTTTTTTCAAAATAATTTCTTCAAATAAGTAAATACAGATTAGGCGGCGATACCGTCTTCCCTGATTCCTCATTCACTCCATCGGCATTTGTGTTCTTCCTCTACCGTAATCTCTGCCAACAGGACATACACGTAGGCTGAAAAGCCTTTTATTTGTTTCAAACATTGATTAAAAACACTTTTGTAAAAAGATGTTTTTATAGAGAAACTGTATTAAACTATTTTTAAGACGTGAAAACACCTTGCTTCAAACACACCAACCTTAGTATTCATTTTCATAACCGTCAAACAGACCGACAAAAAGGTACCTGAAAACAGCAGGCCTAACTGTTTTAAAAGTTCGTTAAAAACTGACATTTTACTGATATAGACTGTCACTGAACTTTGCTATTCATATGAAAAACAACATTGTTTGTACCGCCTTCTGAGCCTTACTGTTACGTACCTTCTCAATTTCTAAATTTATGTGATCACTAAGAGAATTCTTGTCGGTGAACTCGAGCGTAGCTTCCTTAGACAAAAGATTAACCTGTCTCTGGGACATTTATTTCGACTTGCCAGCAGGCCAGTTAACTGACACATTATAAAAGTTTTGGTACAAATTCATTTCAAACACAATAACGTACATTTGTGAGTTCAGATTATCGCGACTCGTTCTCAACTGACATGCGTGAATGCGGGCGCTCTGGCAGGGAACTTTCCAAATGAAATGTGGCACTTGTGCGGCACGCCTTTCAGATCGGGGAATCCCGGGCACACATACGTAAAATCCATTCACTTCAAGTCTCAATCTGCTTAAAGACTGGTGCATATTTTAATATTGCCTATGCTCGGGATTAATGTTATAACACAAAATGTTATCTTTTATAATAATGGAGGTTTCCTGAATTGAACTTTTAACGTGAGGTTTTAATTGCCCTCCCCCTTTAAATGAAAGCTGGTGTGGTTTTGCCGGACTAATTTCCTCTATTTTGAGCTCACATAATTAATGGATGTACCCTAAATCGGTAATCGAGCATACCGGTGCTAATTATTTGTTAGTAAGACCAAGGCTGATCTCATGGAATGGCATTCGATTTTCCTTGTTCGTATCATTCTTCTGTAGGCGACTAATGGCTACTTCACACGAGAACGACATTTACGATGAAGGTGGGATACATGAAAATGTGGAAACGACATTAGATATGAAAAGTGCGAGTTCCTCGACATTTTGAATACCCTGCTGCAGGAAAAAAGCAAATAGCAGTGGAATAATCATAAGTGATAGATACTGTTCTTTTATAGAGGACGTTAAATAAGCCAAAGTAAGCAGAGAAATGAGAGTGTTGACTGTCGTCGACTACGAAAATACGGCGTTATTAAAGTCGTCGGAAAAGAAAAATTTATTGCACCAGTAACAGGAGACAACAGCGCTGTTTTGTACTATGTCTATACAGAAGAACTGTTCGAAATACTGCACGATATTCACTTGAAAATAGGACATGGAGGTCGTGCACGGATGGAAAAGAAAGTGCAGTTTAAGTACAAAAATGTCAGCAAAGAGATCATTACTTTGTATCTTCGCTTATGCAAAAATTTCCAGACTAAATTGTCTAACTCAAAGAAAGGTGTAGTTTCCAAACCTCTAATATTCAAAGAATTTAATTCAAGATTCCAGGTAGATCTGAGAGACATGCAAAGTAGCCCTGACGGGTAGTACAAGTTGATACTCAATTACCGAAACCACGTAACCAAGTTTATACCATCGTGACCCCTGAAAAGCAAAAGAGCAGAAGTTCTTGGCATTGCTTGATATCTTTACGACTGTAGTGCTCCAGATGTGCTGCAGTCAGATAATGATAGAGTGTTTTCGAACCAAGTTATAAACGAGCTTAATAGCATGTGTCGTGAACTAAAACTGGTACTAGAAAACCCAGAGATTGCCAAAGCCAAGTTTCCACGAACGGGCCAAACAGAATGTACAGAATATGAGAATGCCATGGATGCACACAAATAGCTCAGCACTTTGGGCTGAGGGTCTTTGATTCATCAAATTCATGAAAAAACGTTCTTTTCATAAAGGAATGTAGCAGTCGCATTACGAGGAAATGTTTGGGTGTAAAGCAAAAGCTAGGCTTAGTATTTCAAATCTGCCTAAAGAAATGATTGATAATACAGCGACAGAGGAAGAGCTTGAGAAAGTCTAACGAGGAAGGGAAGATGTTGTAAATATAGGGACTACTCCGAACAATGAAACTGCCGCCGTGGAGCTCGTACCATCTGAAAATCGAGACCCGTTGCCTGACAATAAGAAGATGAAAATATACTGTGTGGTTTGTGAAGAAGAGTGTAGTGCAGGTCATTGCTGTATAACCTGCGGCAAATATATGCATGCAATTTGTGGAAGAAGTAATGAAGCAGAAGAAAGATATGGAGGGAAAATTATTGGCAAACTATGTAATAATAAACAAGAAATCAGAAAGAAGAGGGCAGCAGCTCACGACAATTTGCACCCACAAGGTGCAAAGTTGCTTAAAAATTCAGGTGCAAAATTCCACTTGCAAAAGTTGGAGACAATGTCTGCACATGTGTACCAGATGTTGACAGAGGGCGCGGGCATTCCAGAACCGTTCTCGCCGTTGTCGCGCAGGTCAAAGACACTTTCTACAAGCTCGGAACAGAACATGGTGTTGTCAAGCATCTATATTCCAGAAACGAGTTCTGTGTTCCGCGTGAGAAACTGCTCGCGCTGGAACCCGTGGCCACAGAAGAAAAACCATTACGATCCATATTGTCTTCAATGTGTCTGACTAGTGGCCAAGGATACAATAGATGCAGTTGCTCTACTAAATGCGCCACAAATCGCTGCAAATGGAGAAATAAGAAAATATTGTGAAATTTCAAATGTCATAAAACCTTAACTTTTGTAACAAGTGAAGACCGGTTGTATTAAAAAATTTGTAAAGTGAATAGATTGTATAAAGTTTATATTTCTTATAAGTGAGACTGATAAAGTAAATAGATTGCATACGAAACTTCCTGGCAGAATAAAACTGTGTGCCGGACCGAGACTCGAACTCGGGGCCTTTGCCTTTCGCGGGTAAGTGCTCTACCATCTGAGCTACCCAAGCACGACTCACGCCCCGTCCTCGCAGCCTTACTTCTGCAAGTACCTCGTCTTCTACCTTCCAAACTTTACAGAAGCTAACCTGCGAACCTTGCAGAACTAGCACTCCTGAAAGAAAGGATATTGCGGAGACATGGCTTAGCCACAGCCTAGGGAATGTTTCCAGAATGAATTTGCACTCTGCAGCGGAGAGCTTCTGTAAAGTTTGGAAGGTAGGAGACGAGGTACTGGCAGAAGTAAGGCTGTGAGGACGGAGCGTGAGTCGTGCTTGGGTATCTCAGATGGTAGAGCACTTGCCCGCGAAAGGCAAAGGCTCCGAGTTCGAGCCTCGGTCCGGCACACAGTTTTAATCTGCCAGGAAGTTTCATATCAGCGCACACTCCGCTGCAGAGTGCAAATCTCATTCTGGAGATTGCATACGCTTGAAATTATATTCATACACTCTGTATTTATCTTCCGATTCTGGCCGATCTGCCTACGCCACTTCGCAAACTGGCCGACCAGATCCCTAACTCAAGAACACATCGGACATTGGCCGGTCAATTTACAGCTATGTTGGCCATTTCCTGGCCCAGAATTTGGTCATTCGTTCCCAGCCACTTCGCGAACTGGCCGGCCGAATCACGAAATCACTCTGTATTTATCTTCCGATTCTGGCCGATCTGCCTACGCCACTTCGCAAACTGGCCGACCAGATCCCTAACTCAAGAACACATCGGACATTGGCCGGTCAATTTACAGCTATGTTGGCCATTTCCTGGCCCAGAATTTGGTCATTCGTTCCCAGCCACTTCGCGAACTGGCCGGCCGAATCACGAAATCAGGAACAGATCGGAGAATGGCTGACCAATGTAAAGCGACATTGGCCATTTCACGACTTGGTCGGCCAGTTCAGAGAGAGAGAGAGAGAGAGAGAGAGAGAGAGAGAGAGAGAGGGGGAGAGATGAGGGGTGAGGGAGGGCCAGATTACTAATTAAAGACAAACGGTTCAGCTTGTAGCTTGCACTTGACTGTGTGTAATTGATGGTACGCTCAGTAGAAGGACGGAGTGAAATACTGTGTATGTGGACTTAACAGCACAAATAGGCCGACAGAAATGCAACTCTGCGAATACTGTTATAGATATTTTATAGATCAATGTGTGAAGTTTAGAATATTTACAAACGTCCAAGAGCAAATTTCAGGCAAAATCCTTAAATACGAAAATTTTTGAAATTAAGGTAATGCTTGTTAAACATCATTCAGAGCACATGTATCAACAAATAATGAATTATTAGAAAAGGCAATATCTGTCCTAAAAGTCGTCAGGCGCATGTATCAACAAATAATGAATTATTAGAAAAGGCAATATCTGTCCTAAAAGTCGTCAGGCGCATTTTCTCTGAAGTTTAGGTAGGTATTTGCAGTTCAGTTTCCGCAGTGTGTAGCTGGAGCCGACACAAACAAATACGTCTCAACATGTTTCGTGCAACGGCCAGTGTCAACGGAATGAGTCGGTTTGCTTCCTGTTATAAACAAAACGATTTTTAAGGGAGAATTTTAAGTCCCCATTCGACGGAGCGGTCTAGTGCGATATTCGTTTTGTCGATGTGTATTAAAAGGGACTGTAAAACAAGGAGGAATAACCAGTAGGCCATAGTCCAGGAGCGAGCGAGAGGCGCTGCCGCAAGGCCGCAGCAGACTGTACTGGACAGGACAGCACACGAGTTGCTGCTGCAGTACTGCTTATTTTTCGTGTTTCACCGTCCCTGTTAACAAATACCGACAAAAAAAATGTCGCACTGGACACCACAGAAAATGCGTCTCAGGACTCTTAGGAGAGACAGCCGGTCTTTTTACATACCAGGGCGTGCTGAAAAGTAATGAAAAGTAAAACTGCCGAATTTATATGTGAAAGCTCTTCAAGTTTTTAAAATGAAACAAACGTTATCAATGTTCGACATCTTTATTTTTGACGTCTACATACCTACAGCCTCCTGTTGCCAGAGTTCTCCGAATTGTAGCGCGTAACATGGCGGTGCGTAATGAACTATGTTGGTGCGTGATAAACAGCATGTTGTAATTAGGTTTCACGAATTCGAAGAGTTCGTCCATTCATAGAGCACCCTCTCCTTCAGCGTGATAATGCCAGACCACACACGAGCGCTGAGACCTCTTTGCTTCGCTGCCTGCACGCAGTCCTGACTTGGCCCCATCAGATTCGTCCATTCATAGAGCACCCTCTCCTTCAGCGTGATAATGCCAGACCACACACGAGCGCTGAGACCTCTTTGCTTCGCTGCCTGCACGCAGTGCTGACTTGGCCCCATCAGATTTTCATCTGTTTCCAAAACTTTAGGAACGCCTTCGAGTAATTCATTCTGATAGTTATGAAGCAGTGTCTCCGTCAACAAAGCACAAACTCTACAGTGACGGTATCAAGGAACTGATCACTCGTTGGGAGAAATGCATTCAACAAATCGTCCCCGAACACAGTGCAGAGCTGCACTGCATCCACATCAAAATAAAGGTTGTAAGTGGCCTCCATGGGATTGCAGGTGACAGGATACACATAATCGTACTTTGGCTTACAATGTGTTGGCGGACCACTTGCCTGGAGCTTGTACTAGGGTGCGTCTCAATATGCTGTAGAATCCGCTCCTCCAAACCTGGTGTACGCACGTTCGTCTGTCTGAAAGGCCCCATTATCACACAAACGTCCAAACGAGGCTTGAAACGTATGATGTGGTTGGTTTCTGTGAGGTAAATTGTTTTGGTATAGTCGTGCTGCCTTTCGACCGTTTTCATCTGCTTGGCCGTACATAGACAAATATCGGTTCGTTCCCGACGTCAGTACGAGACCATTCTGCTGCTTACAGTACGCTTGAAAGGTGGCTACACTGAGCCACAGCGCCAGAGATCGCGCTAGAGAGTATTGTTCCGCCGCCTCCACTGGCAGTGGTTGTTGAGAACTCGTAGTAGTCAGTGCTTGTTAAGAACTCGTAGCAGACAGTGTTTGTTGAGATGTGCTAGTAGGGAGTGCTTGCTGAGATGTGATACTGAAAAGTTTTTGTTGAGATGTGGTAATAGCGAGTCGGTGTGGAGATATATTGTAATGATTAGAGTGATTTTGGTCAATATATGAAGGTAACGAAACTTGATTTATTTTTCATTGTTTAATGTCGTAAGTAATGCTTCATTACAGGTTCAGTCAACAAAGCATCTGGCTTGTGTTCTTGGATTAGAGTGTAATTCTGGTTCTCTTGAGTAATTATGGTATTTTTATTTTCTTTAATTAATTCAGTATAAATGATATTTAAAATTTCTTGTGTTATTGAAGAAGAACCGTGCCAGATGCGTACGTTGAATCACACTTCCACACACAGAACAGTTATACTTGTGCTTTGGTTTCGTAGGTTTTATAGTTGCTGGGGACTTAATTAATTGTGTTAATGAAAATTTCCATTTCATTCTTTGTTGTTGTTCTATGCAGTCAGATTGCGTAATAATACTAGTCAGGGCCAACAGTTTACGAGACTGCGTAAACGGACAGACAGCTACTAAATCAAAAAATTAAAATTATTTTCATTGTATTTTAATTAAGCCCCCATGCACGTGGTGACCGCTGTTTCGGATCGTCCCTTGGAATCTTCTGATTGTAAAAATAGTAGACAGTAGTATTGTTGTAGTAATTTGTAGTTTAGTAATTGTAGTCTATTTTGCATGTGTAGATTTGGTAATTGTCATTCTTCTAATGGTATTTTTTTTTTTTGCAAAATTTCATTTCTGTTGTCTTGTCTACGGGTTTGACAATTAGTGCAATTATTTCAATTGTTCGATTAATCGTGTTTGAGGGAAACATTTCGTGTGAATGGTATTGTTGGAGATAAAGTGTCATTGTGTGTAATTTTCATATAGTGACGAGTTTTGTATGTTTTGTAAATGATTACACGATCGATGAAAAAGGCAAAAATGATGGATAGTGAGAATGACGAAATTGTTAACATGGCGAACTCGCCAACAGAGGAAAACAGTATCATGAATAATGAAGTGGAAAACAATTTAATAAGTCGGGAAAATAGTCCGGAACCAATTCAAAATTTTTCTCAATCAGAAAATTCACAGAATACGAGATTAACGATAGAAGATTCTGAAATAGTATCGAACACAGATAGCTTTACAGCCATGACGAAAGAAGTTGGTTTCGCGGGAAATGTTAGGGGCGAAAAGAATTTCGAACCGGCTATTATGGAGCAGTTGATGGGTGCAATATTAAATTTGGGATCTGAATTAAAAACAGTGACAACACGGTTAGACTTACAAAGGGGAACAATGGAAACACGGTTAGACTCACTGGGATCACAGTTGGGATCACAAATAGGAACAATTAAAACAGAGATGGGAACTTTGGGATCTGAATTAAAAACTGATATGGGAACAATGGAAAAACAGTTTAGATCTGAATTAAAAACACAGATGGGGACAATGGAAACACGGTTAGGATCCGAATTAAAAACAGTGGCAACACGTTTAGAAACAGAGATGGAAACAATGGAAACACGGTTAGACTCACGAATAGGGACATGTTTCAAAAATATGAAAGATGAATTAAAGAAAGAAATCAGAGAAGAAGTACAACCAATTTTGAATTCTCACAATAATAGATTAATTGCAGTAGAGATTAGACAAAGGGAACAAGATAGAGAACAGGAAGAAAGAGATCGCGTGATAGTACAAAAATTTTCAGAGTTAAATTTACAACGTGCACACGATAAGGAAGAAATATTTGAGAGAATCGAGGAATCCGTACCAAATGACAGATTAAATAACCTAACACAACAATATGAACAGTTAACTACCAAATGTGTCAACACTGAAACCCGAGTCGCGACGCTTACGGAAGACGTAGGTAAACAGAAAGAAAAAATAAGTGACTTATCGGAAAGAGTTGAGGAGATTTCAGATAAATTGACAAATTTTAGTTTACATGGGGACAGAGATTCGGATGATACAGCTCCATTACCATTTGCAGAAACCGAAGAGTACCAGAACATAAATAAACATGTTGAAAATCAGGGAAAATTTAATGAACGCGTTAAAAGGGAATTTGAGGCATTACGAATGCAAGTCAAACAAATTGAAGGCGAAATCGTAGGAAAAGACCCCAAAGGAAATTTAGAATTACAGATACCAGGGGGGT
This sequence comes from Schistocerca nitens, assembly GCF_023898315.1. Taxonomy (NCBI): domain Eukaryota; kingdom Metazoa; phylum Arthropoda; class Insecta; order Orthoptera; family Acrididae; genus Schistocerca; species Schistocerca nitens. The sequence goes on from NC_064615.1 coordinate 772,813,516, forward strand.
TTGAAGAAGGTAATTTGTTTCATTTACGGGATGCAACAAGAGAGCGCCAGGCGCGCGAACTTGACAATAATCAACACTGGGACTGGGACAGACGCGGTAGGTCTTTGTCGCCACGAGGCGAAAACTTTGACTATAAACACTTTTTGACTGTTCGGAAATTTAAGATCTTTCGTAATTCTAAGAATGACATACATCCATGTGCATGGTTAGATCAATTTATGTACGCACTTCCGCCAAATTTGCCACTAAGTCACAAACTGGAATTTATGTGCGGCTATTAAGGTCCTCAGGGGATTGACTACACTAAGTGAATATGTGCCGTAGCGAGCATAGGGCCCCGAGCTGTAGTGGTGCTATTTCCCTTTTAGTTTTCTGCACCGCTGCTTACTCTTTCACTATTCTTTGCATCTATAAATAACAATTCTTCTACTATCCATCTATCTAGACCGTAGGTAAAGAATAACCGGATTTGACTGTTTTACCCGAAAGTGACTTTGGAAATTACCGTTTGGACTTACTGTATCTTCTGCAGCATTTATTCGTAGTTTAAACGAAATCTTACCTGTTTATCTTCGTGACAATATTACTTCATATGTTGACGATATTCTTATTGGTAAACGTTCTTGGAGTGAGCACAACAAAATTTTGGATTCATTATTACGTATTTTTGCAAGAGTTGGCATTACAGTGAACTTGGAAAAATCTGAATTTGGTCATTCTCAGGTGAAATTTCTCGGTCACATTATTTCTACAGAGGGTATTCTTCCTGATGCAGAGAAACTAGACGCTATTCGTAATTATGCTGTTCCTACCATAAAACGTGATGTTCGTAGTTTCCTTGGTGTCTGTAATTTTCTTAGACGCTTTGTTAGATTGGACAATTCGGCCACACCTCGTTTTTGCGATCTATCTGGAAAATTCTTTTTAAATGAAAATCGGTCGACAACTCTGTTTGGTTAGTTTGTATTCCTGATGAGTGGGTCAATAAATTGATTTGGTACACACATTTCAGTTATGCGCACTTTGGTCCCAGAAAATGCTTTCATAAATTACGAGAAAATTGTTACTTCAATAATATGGAAAAACGTATTCGATTTGTTCTTGCCAAATGCAAATTATGTCAAGAGGCTAAGCCGCCAACTGTTTCTCACAGAGCACCGTTGTTTCCTATCATTCCAACGAAATTAAAGGAGATGGCTGCAGTTGATTTGTTCGGTCCAGTGGTTCGTTCTACTAATGGTTTTGCGTACATTTTCGTAGCAGTGGAATTGACATCAAAATATGTGTGTTTTACACCTTTACGCAAAGCAACAGCTCGTTCAGTATCTAATGCTTTCATCAAACATTTTCTTAAAGAAGTTGGTCATGTTGATAAGGTTATATCAGATAATGGATCACAGTTTCGCTCTAAAATTTGGCTTCGTACTCTACGGCGTCGTAAGATTAAACCAATTTTTATTTCACTTTTTCACCCTCAATCTAACGCTTCAGGGAGATGGATGAAGGAAATCAATAAATTGTGTCGACTTTATTGTCATCAGAATCACAGAACTTGGGATCAGTATCTTCATATTTTTCAAAACATTCTGAATGAACTTCCTAATGACTCAACTTCTTTACCACCTATACTGATATTAAAAAACAAAGCACCGACAAATCGCATTTCTGAAATCGTTCCTTTTCCACCTACACGGAAACTGCGGCATTCTGAAGTTGTCAACCTGGCTCTACGAAATATTGAAAAAATGGCTCTGAGCACTATGGGACTCAACTGCTACTACGAAATATTGCATCTGCGGCTGCTAGAAGAGAGAAATCAGCTAAGTGTCCTGGTCGTTTAAAAACTTTGTCAGTTGGTCAGAAGGTGTTAATTAAATCTCATCGTTTGTCTCATAAAGGAAAAGGCTTATGTCGCAAATTTTTTCTGCTTTATAACGGTCCATAGAGAATTCGCAAAATTATCCATGATAACATTGTTGAAGTAGAAACTCTTAAATCTCGGCGCTCTAAGGGAATACATCACATATCCAACGTTAAATTTTTTGTGGAATGACATACCTTTGAGAAACCAACAGTTATACGTAAACATGCGGAGAATGCAAGGATACCGCGCCGTGTTCCGGCGGCGGCAGATACTCAAAGCAACAGTCAGTCTGCGCGCCGCACAAGGCAGTCGTTGACCGCAAACAATCACTTCCTACGTCACGCGCCTACAGCTGATCGAGCGGTCAGTGCGAATGCACTGACAGACGTAAACAAATACACAGTCTAATTTCTCCGACTAAATTCTGTATAAAGCTATGGTGACTTTATAAATTATGTTATTAACGTTCAGTATTTTTCAGGATACGGTTGTGTAAAATATTTAAGACCTTGAGGTAAATTCTGTGCGTGTCCGACGTTAAGACGACTTGCTATGGAGAAAATTTCAGGAAGAATGTAATTTCGAAGAAAAAAGTAATAAACTAAAAAGGGTAACTATTAATTGAGTTTATTTTTCAGGTAACATATTTCCACTTAGGTACGTACTTTAGACGTAATTTGCTGCTTGCGATTACGTGACTCATACTTTGTCCTCAATTTCATGTTCTATGAATTTACTTGTGAAGCGACGTGCTTGTGTACATTTACTGATTTTGACAATGTTTTATTAATGAACAGTGTTATTACTTGCGTATATTATGCATCGCTTGGCTGCTATGCTTTTTCACTGATGTCATATTTTTTTATTATGTGCCTGCTGTGCTTATTTATTTAAATTGTAATTGTCAACTGATTAATTGTGCTGACTGTGGTTATGTATGTGAGTTATACTTTGTGATTTATCTGCTTGCGCCTTCATGTTTACTTATTAAGATTACGTATGAACATTTATTTGCTTATGCTGATATGATGATAATGGCCTGTTTATTATGTAAGATACATATTTGCTGCATTGCGTATGTATTGCATATTAACACATTTCCTTTTGTTGTCATAAGTACTCTTTAATTTGGTGAATAGAATTGCTGATATATGGTGTACGAACATGGAGTTTAGGTTACACTATGGTATTAATTGTAGATTGTTCGCTTGGCAGAGCCTCGTTGTAGGGATTGTGCTGCATCCACTTGTTGACATTCTGTTCTCTACTGGTATATTTACTCGCTATTGCATGTTTTGCTTACGCTCAGTGCCTTATATTTTTAAGATAAGAAAATGAACTGCTATAATTCGACGAACGACATTAGTACAAGAAACTTCATAGAAGTCACATGAGCTGGAGGTTTTATGGAAGCTGTATAAATTTATGCTAATAGGAAGGAAGTTAACGACATGACATACCAACACTAGGTTAGACCATTGACAGTTATTAGACTGCATTCTTCGTGAGCAATTGAAATAGGACACTTGACACAAGAAATACTCCACATGTTTGCTTCTGTTTGCCATAATTTTTGAAGTGGTGTACACAGTGAAATATCACGATCATTAACACTTCGTAATCGTACTTAATTACTGAGAGTTATTCGAACTAAGTCTGTTAGAAGTCATGTATGCATTTCTTTTATTTAATGATGGACAAGGAACCAAAATGTATCTTATAATTTATAATGAGTAGCAGATTTGGATCAGATGGATTACACGAGAGGTTGTGTGTTGACATTGTGTCTTCGGATTGTATGAGATGATGAATTGAGGTTTGCATTAGGATTTTATCTGTACTTGTTCGAGGAGACTGACTAGAGGAAAGAGTTGTTATGGAAGTGAAATGATATTGGTGCTAAGGTTTATATGTTTCGACGTATTGAAGAGGTGTTATTGAGATTATGTGAAGTTGATGATAATTGGAGTTTTAGTGGACAAGAGGTAAGGTAAATGATATGTGATGCTGATGATTATTGGAGTTCTGGTGGATAAGAGGTAAAGTAAGTGAGGAGCATATTTTTTTTTTGTTGGTCTATATGGAACAAGGAGGATGAAGATGGCAGACTAGAACACTCAAGTAGAAAGAAGATTGTCTACACACACACTTTGTCAAATCACTAAGCAGTATATACTTTTTTTTGGAGAGAGGAAGTAATTGCATATCTTGGCTCACTGACAGTTGTTCAGCAACTGTACATTTTGATCTGGCTTGGCAACATTGGTCTTGACATGATGACTATGACGTTGACTAACTATTATTGACTGTTATACATTGCTGCCACTACTACTTGATACACATGATGAACATAAAATTTTGACAGAATTGCATTTACACAGTTAACACTATTCAATTACACAGTAGCACTAATGTGGATGAAAGATGAGTGAGTGTGTTTTGTGTGTTTCCCTTTTATAATCCCAGAGAAGTGATCCCAACCTATCTCCTAGATATTATTTTACTTGTTTGTTGTGGTTTGCACTGACACCCATAAATATTATAGGTTTACTGTTATTTGTGTACTGTAATAGTTAATAGGACAATTATCTGATTTCATTTGTGTGTTTGTTATGATTTGTATGTTTAGTGTAAAAGCATTTGTATGTGTATTCAAACTATTGTTCATGCCTGAACTGTCTGATTAGTGATGGTGCTGCACTTTTCAACATGATGTGTGACACTAGGACACGTTTAATTTCTGCTGATGAACTGTGTGATTAGTGATAGCGAATATTATGGACTGTTATTTGCACTTTTTCTACATGATTGGTGCCACTAGGACATGTTTAATTTCTGCTGATGAACAGTGTGATTAGTGATAGTGAAATTTATGGACTGCGGTCAGCACCTGGTCAACATTACTGGGTGCCACTGATGGACTGCTTCTACCGAAATGATGTCACTTGTTGCTGTGTGCACCCGTTCAACATTGCTGGTGCCACTAGTAGAACTGCTTATACTGAAATGGTGTTACTTGTTGGTGTCTGCACCTATTCAACATTACTGGGTGCCACTGATGGACTGCTTCTACTGAAATGATGTCACTTGTTGGTGTCTGCACCTGCTCAACATTGCTGGGTGCCACTGATGGACTGCTTCTACTGAAAAGATGTCACCTGTTGATATCTGCACCTGTTCAACATTGCTGGTGCCACTAATGAAACTGCTTATACTGAAATGGTGTTACTTGTTGGTGTCTGCACCTATTCAACATTACTGGGTGCCACTGATGGACTGTTTCTACTGAAAAAATGTCACTTGTTGGTTTTTGCACCTGTTGACCATTGCTGGGTGCTACTGCTGGAACTGTCAACTACTTGTTTCTTGGGCTATGGAAAGAGTTTATGTGAATATTTGTATAAACTGATTTTTTGTGTATTACTGTTTGTGAAAAGTTATGAGACTCTTACCTGCACATATTCGTCATTGCTGACGCTATTGATTGAACTGTTTAACCACATAATACTTGTGTAAACTATTATGTAAAGTCACATGTATGAAAGAATTTGTATTGCTTACTGTATTCTATATATTAGGTTATTGAAAGGTCAGTGCAAAGCCAAAATTTTATCTAGTTATATGATATTTACGCATTAATATTATCTTTTATTTTTGTCTGTATTTTTTTGACGAATTTGGTGGTATTTTCACCACCAATGCTGGCAAAAATACCATCAAATTCTAGCCCGTGGAGGAAGGGCATATGAAAGGTGGCTACACTGAGCCACAGCGCCAGAGATCGCGCTAGAGAGTATTGTTCCGCCGCCTCCACTGGCAGTGGTTGTTGAGAACTCGTAGTAGTCAGTGCTTGTTAAGAACTCGTAGCAGAGAGTGTTTGTTGAGATGTGCTAGTAGGGAGTGCTTGCTGAGATGTGATACTGAAAAGTTCTTGTTGAGATGTGGTAATAGCGAGTCGGTGTGGAGATATATTGTAATGATTAGAGTGATTTTGGTCAATATATGAAGGTAACGAAACTTGATTTATTTTTCATTATTTAATGTCGTAAATAATGCTTCATTACAGGTTCAGTCAACAAAGCATCTGGCTTGTGTTCTGGGATTAGAGTGTAATTCTGGTTTTCTTGAGTAATTATGGTATTTCTATTTCCTTTAATTAATTCAGTATAAATGATATTTAAAATTTCTTATGTTGTTGAAGAAGAACCGTGCCAGATGCGTACGTTGAGTCATACTCCCACACACAGAACAGTTACACTTGTGCTTTGGTTTCGTAGGTTTTATAGTTGCTGGGGACTTAATTAATTAATTGTGTTAATGAAAATTTCCATTTCATTCTTTGTTGTTGTTCTATGCAGTCAGATTGCGTAATAATACTAGTCAGGGCCAACCGTTTACGAGACTTCGTAATCGGACAGACAGCTACCAAAAATTTAAAAATTATTTTCATTGCATTTAATTAAGCCCCCATGCACGTTGCGTCAATCACACAGACTGAAACACACAAGGAACACACGGGGTGTGGTCAGAGGAACTGTCATTCGTCTGCGCCATCTACCATGGCAACGATGGATTTCCGGACACATGTTCCTAGAACCTTTTTTCCTCCATTTCCAGGCAAGAATCCATCCCCGCAGTTTCTCCGTTTTATTAATGGTCAGCCTATGTACACACAGTGCGAACAGGCCTTGAAGGCTTAACGGGACCGACCGGCCGCCGTGTCTTCCTCAGCCCTGAGGCGTCACAGAATGTGGATGCATGTGGTCAGTACGCCGCTCTCCCAGGCGTTGTCAGTTTTCGTGAACGGTGTCGCTACTTCTCAATCAAGTAGCTCCTCAATTGGTCTCACAAGGGCTGCAAGGCCATATTGTTCGGCGTATGGTTCTATCACATCATACTGCATCTGCAGCACCGCAGTTGCTAACAGCACTCGGCAAACCCGGACGGTGACCCATCCAAGTTCTAGCCAAGCCCGACAGCGCTTAACTTCAGTGACCTCACGGGGATCGATTTTTAACACTGCACCATGGCTGTCGGCGTTATCTTTCCTACGAGAAGCGATGTATCAAAGTCTTTGCATCAAACGATTAAGGGTGATAGATGACATCATGAGGTACAACTTTTGTTAGAGAGACAAAGTTTAATGCCGCTTCTCGGAGACGCTAGACGTAATTTCGTATTCCCCTGATTGGCGGCAGCGCATAGCCCCTCTAGGAGATGCATATGCCTTGTGTGTTCGCTAAAATTCGATCAATTACTCCCTATGGAGGAGGGTAGGCCCATAAAAATTTTAGTACCTGATTCGATTATAAAATATTTTTCCCCGGTTGGACACACTCGTTCTCAAGGTATTCTAATTGAAGCAGCCCTATCAGTTTACTGGGCAAGGTACACTCCTGGAAATTGAAATAAGAACACCGTGAATTCATTGTCCCAGGAAGGGGAAACTTTATTGACACATTCCTGGGGTCAGATACATCACATGATCACACTGACAGAACCACAGGCACATAGACACAGGCAACAGAGCATGCACAATGTCGGCACTAGTACAGTGTATATCCACCTTTCGCAGCAATGCAGGCTGCTATTCTCCCATGGAGACGATCGTAGAGATGCTGGATGTAGTCCTGTGGAACGGCTTGCCATGCCATTTCCACCTGGCACCTCAGTTGGACCAGCGTTCGTGCTGGACGTGCAGACCGCGTGAGACGACGCTTCATCCAGTCCCAAACATGCTCAATGGGGGACAGATCCGGAGATCTTGCTGGCCAGGGTAGTTGACTTACACCTTCTAGAGCACGTTGGGTGGCACGGGATACATGCGGACGTGCATTGTCCTGTTGGAACAGCAAGTTCCCTTGCCGGTCTAGGAATGGTAGAACGATGGGTTCGATGACGGTTTGGATGTACCGTGCACTATTCAGTGTCCCCTCGACGATCACCAGTGGTGTACGGCCAGTGTAGGAGATCGCTCCCCACACCATGATGCCGGGTGTTGGCCCTGTGTGCCTCGGTCGTATGCAGTCCTGATTGTGGCGCTCACCTGCACGGCGCCAAACACGCATACGACCATCATTGGCACCAAGGCAGAAGCGACTCTCATCGCTGAAGACGACACGTCTCCATTCGTCCCTCCATTCACGCCTGTCGCGACACCACTGGAGGCGGGCTGCACGATGTTGGGGCGTGAGCGGAAGACGGCCTAACGGTGTGCGGGACCGTAGCCCAGCTTCATGGAGACGGTTGCGAATGGTCCTCGCCGATACCCCAGGAGCAACAGTGTCCCTAATTTGCTGGGAAGTGGCGGTGCGGTCCCCTACGGCACTGCGTAGGATCCTACGGTCTTGGCGTGCATCCGTGCGTCGCTGCGGTCCGGTCCCAGGTCGACGGGCACGTGCACCTTCCGCCGACCACTGGCGACAACATCGATGTACTGTGGAGACCTCACGCCCCACGTGTTGAGCAATTCGGCGGTACGTCCACCCGGCCTCCCGCATGCCCACTATACGCCCTCGCTCAAAGTCCGTCAGCTGCACATACGGTTCACGTCCACGCTGTCGCGGCATGCTACCAGTGTTAAAGACTGCGATGGAGCTCCGTATGCCACGGCAAACTGGCTGACACTGACGGCGGCGGTGCACAAATGCTGCGCAGCTAGCGCCATTCGACGGCCAACACCGCGGTTCCTGGTGTGTCCGCTGTGCCGTGCGTGTGATCATTGCTTGTACAGCCCTCTCGCAGTGTCCGGAGCAAGTATGGTGGGTCTGACACACCGGTGTCAATGTGTTCTTTTTTCCATTTCCAGGAGTGTAGTATACAGCACACCCGGTTAGTAGACCGTGCTAGGTTGGTGAAAGGTCGTCTTCTTCAGGGCCAGCGAATACAAAAGGGTGTCAAGTGTCGCCGGGAAGTGTCAGCGAACATTTTATCTCCGACAACAATTGTTTCCCGTGACGTAATCTGTGACTACCAAACGTTTGATGCAAAATTTTGAAACAACTCGTTATATGTGTGTGTGTGTGTGTGTGTGTGTGTGTGTGTGTGTGTGTGTACGCGCGCAGGTGTTTGGACAGTCGGTTTACACAACTTAAAAAAGGAACAAAAGTGATGGAGCATTAACATATTGCTAAAAATTAAATGGAATTTTAACTATAAATTTGAGTAAATGTGAAAAGGAATGGAAGTTATGTTCCACACTGTTATACTTAAGAAAGCTCTTTTGTTTGGGAGTTCTTAAGGAAGTGAGTATAAATTGCACTACGAAAAAATTCGTAACATCAAAAAGTTATGCGACATAAGAGAAAGTTGGTAGACGTGTTTCACAATATGAAAGATGATGTCTGTTGCAATTTCGCGCCAGTCGCATAAGAGTGGCGCTACTGGGGCCAACATGAGCATGCGAATGAGGTTTGCTTTAAATACACACTGTAACGGTCGTGAGCGTTAGTTTGCTTTGAGATTCGACGTGCTGAGTTGATATTAGTCAAGGATGCCCTTAAGGCGACAAAGATGCCATTATCAACACCTCACTTAAACTGAATGAGGTCGTGAAATAGGGCTACGAGAAGCTCGAAATTCCTTCTGCGATACTGCAGAAAGGCTTGTCAGGGGTGTAGCCACTCTTCGTGGCTGCTGGCAGCGGTGGTCACGAGAATGTATGGTCGCAAGAAGACTGGACCCCGGAAGGCCACGTGGCACTACCGAGAGGGAAGACCACCGTGTTCGGCGACTGGCTCTGGCACGTCGTACTGCATCTGCACCAGCGATCTAAGCAGCAATTGGCAACACAGTCATACAACGAACTTCAAGGACAGTTCCGAGCCGGACGTCCACTAGCGTATATTACGCTGACCCCAAACACAGCCATTTGCAGTTTCAGTGAAGTCAGGCGAGAGGCCTTTGGAGGGTAGGGTGGAGGTTTGTTGTATATTCGGCTGACAGCTGGTTCTGCCTGGGTGCCAGTGAAGACCGTTTGTTGGTTAGGACCAAGCCAGCTGGGGGCCTGCAGCCACCCTGTCTGAGTGCAACACACTCGACGTACACTTCTAGTTATGATCTGAGGTACGATTTTCTATAACAGCAGGAACATTCTCGTGGTTACCTGAATGAAAATTTGCCATTCTTGAGCAGCATTCCACGGGGTGTTTTCCATCAGAATAACGCTCTCCCACACCCCGCTGTCATAACCCAACCCGCCCTAAGTGTGTCGCCATGTTAGCTTGGCCTGCGCGATCACTAGATCCGTCTCCGACCGAGCACATCTCGGACATCATCGAACGACAACTCCAGCGTCATCCACAACCAGCATTAACCGTCCCTGTATTGACCGGCCAAGTGCAGCAGACATGGAACCACATCCCACAAACTGACATCCGGCGCTTGTACACCATAATGCACTCACATTTGCATGCTTGTATTGAACATTCTGGTGGTTAAACCGCTTATTAATGTACCAGCTTTACACATTTCCAATGGCTAACCTCGCGCTTGCATCAACCTGTGATCTTGCACTGTTTACAGAGACAAATGTCTTCCCAAAATTTCATTACTCTACATTAATTATTTTTTGTTGTTGCAATTTTCTTCTGTCACTTTAATAGCCACCAAATGAGGTATTTACCTTCTTTGAGGGGGGGGGGGGGGGGATGAGCGTATACAACTCAATGGCACGCAGAAGGAATTATATGTGGGCTTCCACGTAACAATCTAAATGGAACTTGCTTGATACTGGTTGGCCCGAGAATATGTTTAATATACAGGGTGATTCAAAAAGAATACCACAACTTTAAAAATGTGTATTTAATGAAAGAAACATAATATAACCTTCTGTTATACATCATTACAAAGAGTATTTAAAAAGGTTTTTTTTCACTCGAAAACAAGTTCAGAGATGTTCAATATGGCCCCCTCCAGACACACGAGCAATATCAACCCGATACTCCAACTCGTTCCACACTCTCTGTAGCATTTCAGGCGTAACAGTTTGGATAGCTGCTGTTATTTCTCGATTCAAATCATCAATGGTGGCTGGGAGAGGTGGCCGAAACACCATATCCTTAACATACCCCCATAAGAAAAAATCGCAGGGGGTAAGATCAGGGCTTCTTGGAGGCCAGTGATGAAGTGCTCTGTCACGGGCTGCCTGGCGGCCGATCCATCGCCTCGGGTAGTTGACGTTCAGGTTTCATAACTAACCTTTTTCGTAGGACTCTCCATATAGTTGATTGTGGAATTTGCAGCTCTCTGCTAGCTCTGCGAGTCGATTTTCCTGGGCTGCGAACAAATGCTTGCTGGATGCGTGCTACATTTTCATCACTCGTTCTCGGCCGTCCAGAACCTTTCCCTTTGCACAAACACCCATTCTCTGTAAACTGTTTATACCAACGGTTAATACACCACCTATCAGGAGGTTTAACACCATACTTCGTTCGAAATGCACGCTGAACAACTGTCGTCGATTCACTTCTGCCGTACTCAATAGCACAAAAAGCTTTCTGTTGAGCGGTCGCCATCTTAGCATCAACTGACGCTGACGCCTAGTCAACAGCGCCTCAAGCGAACAAATGTACAACTAAATGAAACTTTATAGCTCCCTTAATTCGCCGACAGATAGTGCTTAGCTCTGCCTTTTGTCGTTGCAGAGTTTTAAATTCCTAAAGTTGTGGTATTCTTTTTGAATCACCCTGTATAGTGTCCTAAAATCGACCTCCAAGGAGAAGACATTTGGTGTTCCCGCGCACACTCTTGACACTGTCGATTTCGGAATATTGAATTTCTTAACTATTTACGAAGTAGAATGTCCGACGCGTCTCGCTGTTTACACCACTCCGCGTTCAATGTATTCCCGTCGTGCGGCCATAGTAACGTCGGAAACCTTTTCACATGAATCACCTGAGTACAAATTACAGCTCCGCCAGTGCATTGCACCTTTATACCTTGTGTAAGCGGTTCTACCGTCATCTCTATACGTGCATATCGCTATCCCGTGACTGTTGTCACCTCTGTGTTCCTTAGGACATATCTAATCGTCGGTTACGTGTTAATTTCGCCGGCCACAACATCGGTAACCACCCTAGGTCCTCAACACCGTGCAAATGACACTGCATCCGTCCTTTATCCACCGTGAAGGCTCGAAATTGATGATGTAATAAAATTTGTAACCCTCTAACTGTAGCCTGAGGCTCTTTCGCTTATTGTTAACACCTCTTTCATTGTTCCATTACAGGCTCAGGAGTGACAAAATCATGTCTCTTGCGTTCGTTGTAGCTTACATGCAGTAAGCCGCGCGTCCTTCCTGTTCTAACAGCAGGTGTTAGACAGCTTATGTCCTGCGGACTCCGCAAGTTCGCAGGATTATGTCATTCGACGGAGTACAGATCAAGAGTTGGGTCCCAATTCGGGCCCCGGGCGTGCAAAGAATTAGTCGCAGCTCAGTAACGGAATGATACGGATGAGTGATCGTCGTACATACGCGCAGAACTCTGTGAGCTTAGTAGAGCTGATTCATGTTAAATAATCAAATGTTTGTAATCAAGATGTTAGGAGACAACAAAAAAAAGTAATGAAACCAGTCGAAAATATAGCCAAAAGATCCAAGTAAAAGGGCAGGACACCTTAATAACGAGAAAGGGCCCGATCCAGTATAGCAATCTGAAGACAAATCTAAGAAGACAGCTGTAAAAGGAATGAGACAGTTGCGCAAGAGTAAGGCAACGGGTGTAGTAAGTGAGCCGGGAATCACTTCACAGGCTATGGCTGTAGACACGGATGGCGAGCATGACTCACAGAGCCACAAGCAATCGCTCGTTGTTAATAAGAGGCGCTCGTTCATTTCTCTTCACATTTCGAATCCAATAGCTCAAATTTTTAACAGAACGAGTCGAAACGCTAATTTAAGAGATAACTAATGGAAAGAAAAGACTTTCATGCTTGTTCATATTCCCCGATACTAGCAATGAAATGAGTTTCCTTCTCAACAACCTTATTATACGCTTTTCCTTCTGCGCAGCTTGGTCTCTTCTGTTAAAAACGTCTACCATATATGACAGTCATTGAGTTGTTATGATCACCCGATAAAGCAGCCAATCACTACCAGCGAATAAAGAAAAAGATCGGTGTCCGCAGTCAGGAGCCGCACCGTAAATTTTTCGTGGAAACGTCGCGATAAAATGATAACAAGTTTTTCCTATTACTATGTAATTTAATTATCAATGTGTTTAATACGATGGTTATACACAGTAATAGCCCGGTTACAGAATACGATAAATCACAAGTTTATCTCATGTAGCGTCATTTGACAAAGTGACGATATTTGGTGGTTGGGATACATACTCGACTGGCGCTGTAACGTTGTCATCTATGTCTATAACTGTTGTCTTTATTGTCTTTCAACGCCACCTGCACAAAATCGATAGAGATTTTGATTGTGTTTGGCCGCTGCACAGGGGATGGACAACAGTATGGAAACACCAATAACAAAACACATTACCGTGCCTAATACGGTGTAGGAAAACCGTTGGCGTTCAAAACAGCTTCCAATCGTCTCGGAATGGATAAATACAGGTCCTTTATCGCTTACAAAGGAATCTTATACAATTACTCGTGCAAAATAATGGCGAATAACGATGATGAAGGTGGGTAGCGATTATGCATCCTTACCTCCAAAAGGGGATCACAAAGGCTCAATAATATCGATTCTGGTGACGGTGTTGTCAGGGAAGATGCTGCAAATGATCCCTGCGCTCAAAAAATCAGTCCTGCGCGTAGGGAGCTGTATGGACAGAGCCCCTGTCGATTTGGAACACAGCGCCACCATTGGGGAACAAAGACTGTACCATTGTATGGACCTAATCAGCCAAAATGATCTGATTATCATTGAAATTAGTGCGATCTTGCAGAGTACCCATGGATCCTGTGGAATACCACGATATAGCTGCCTAGCTCGTCACCGAACCCCTGCCTTGTTTCACTCTTGGGACGTAAAAGTGGCCAGAAGTTGGAAAGAGTATGCAAAAAGACCCATCTGTTGAAATGACTTTCTTCCATTACTCCATACTCCAGGTTTTATGGCTTCGTCACCACAGTTTCCTGTTACGCATCATTGAAGAGTGATTTTGAAATCCCAGGCGCCTTGAAGTTCCCTGCTTATGGAGGTCGGTTAGTGTTGTTTTGGTGCTGACAGGGTTTTGTGAGTGCGACTTTCAGTTCTGCGGTGATTTTTGCAGCCGTCGTCCTCTTATTTTTCGTCACAATCCTCTTCAGTGACCGTCTTTCACGATCACTCAACACACGCTTTCGTCCGCATTATGATTTAGCAAATGTTGCTTTTGCGCTTTCCCTGTATGTGGTATGAATCTCTGATACGGTGCGTGTTGAAGCGCCAAACAATTCGGCCATCTTGGTCTTGGAAGCACCCACTATACGAGCACCAACAATTCGCCCAAGTTAGAACTCACTTAGCTCAGACATAATGCACTCTCAACCACACAGAACACTATTCGTGTCACAACTCAACTTGCAACAAGTTGAGGACATTGCACAGGTGCTGTTCGTGGTCAAGCGCAGCGCAACCTGCAGGCCTGGCTAGCAGCTGCATTTATATTGAGGCATGCATTTCCCACAGTGAGCTTTATTTTTGTCCAACCGCTGTGTCTCCGATGGGCCAGCTACACAATCGTTTTGTGCCGTTTTTTTCGTTTCCTTTTCACCACTGCCGTAGCTCTCGCAGTCGCTTGGCACTGGTCTTCTCACGTTTTTCGGATTCCTTTTGATGCGAGCTTGCCTCTGACTTGTTTTTTGTGTAGATCCGAGCATAGGAGACGGCACCTTCCTCTGTTGTGTAGTTTTCAACTTAATACAAATTTTTACCTTTATGCCGGCGAATATTTCTGTTACCTCACTTTGGGAGCTAGTAACATTCCGCAAGCTCTTCACAATGTCATCCGAATTTATGTCCCAGCTAAAGAAGTTTCAGCATAAGTTTATAACTTTACACAGAGCTATAGGCGCCCACAGTGGGTAGCCTTTGCAGTGCAGCATTAAGATGAAGTGGTAGGTTAAAGTCAGAACGTCATATGGTAGTGGCTCAAGAAACCATCATCAACATTCACACATTTCAGTACAAAACAAGCCGCAACATAGTGTCGATCTTAATAGTACCATCTGCTTGGTGCATGCCGACAGCATGAGACTGCGGTGCAGAGGCAACAAGCGACCAGCAGGCAGTTGACGGGTGGACTGGAATGCTGACGCGGGATGCACGCGACATCACATGGAACGTCCCGTTGTGACCCAGAAATCCTGGGCAGGGTGCGTTTTCAGACACGGAAGACCACCGTGATTCTTGCAGAGGAACACAGCCCCCATCGGTAGTGTCCGCAAATGGTGTCTGCAAGTGGAGGCACACAGCATCCATTTCCATGCACAAGTGTAGGCCAACGGGCGACTGCACTTCCATAATCACAGACTGCCCTCCAAGACAGAAGTCCAGCTGTGGCTGAAGTGCGCCTGAATATGATTCACCAGCTGGAAGGTGCCAAGTCCACGGGAGTAACAACAACCTGCGTGTAGCGAGCTGTGTAAACAGAGCCGCTGTCGTCTTGGAACACAGCGCCACCATTGGGGAACGAACACTGTACTATTGTATGGACCTGATCAGCCCAAATGATCTCATTATCCTTCGGCGATGGAGCCTGTCTCATGGTAACAACTTGGAAAATCATACCCCGTTGTTAGGTGTGGACCTCCCTTCGTGGTTGGTGCTGCAGGCTGTGATACCTTTTTTACTAAAGATGATGTGTATTTATATAGGTTTGGTGACCACTTGTTATGTCGATACGTCGCTTCCACCCTGTACAACAAAATAAGATGGGTGCCAGGAGGTGTGGCAACTGGCCTGCTGTCGCCATGGTCGGCCTTCTTTCTGTTCTGTCGTCAGTTCTGTGAGTTTTGGCACCTGACACGCGATGTGGAAACCGGTTGGTTGCACAGCTGCATCTCATGCAGTGGTGTTTTGGTTCATTCTGTGCCTACTGGCGTCCAGGGCTAGCTTTCCAACAGCCATGGGAGCGCTACTACACACATCAAAAACAGGTTTGCATCACCTCAGCTCCCATAACTCCTGAAGATAGACAGACACTGACTGTGGATGTTGCTTCACAGACGCAGTCCCTTTGACTCTTCAGAGATGTCACTGTACCCGCCCAAAGATGTAAACAACCATGCATGACCAGCGCCTATTAGACGGAGGGGGTCCAACAGCTGATCAGTTCCAGTCATTCCACCAGGAAGGAGGTTCATGGCTCTTGTTGTCTGTAGTTAAACCACACCTAGGCGGTCAATACCGCGGTTAGATCGCATCTGCATTCTTATTTTGTGCCAGGAAGGACTCTCAACAACGGAAGTGTCCAGGCATCTCGGAGTGAACCAAAGCAATGTTATTCGGACATGGAGGTGATGAAGAGAGACAGGAACCTCACTCAGGACGCCCAAGGGCTACTACTGTAGTGGATGGCCGCTAGCTACGGATTATGCCTCAGAGGAACCCTGACAGCAAATCCACCATATTGAATAATGCTTTTTGTGCAGCCGCGGGACGACGTGTTACGTTGAAAGTCAACCCTGTGGGGCTGTTATAAGTGAGTGAGAATGTAGGCAGAAGTTTTAGAGTTCTGACAACATTTATTGTTTTTAAAGAAAAAAAAACAGACATAAATTATGCTAAACAAGCTTTGATTGAGTACTGTAAACAATTAATAGGTGGTTTAAGACCACAATGGATAAGGACCCTGGGTGGCAAAAGTGAGTCAAGTACTCTGGCCCTATAAATGTGGATAACTCAATCTGAATTGATCTGACACTGAGCAGACTTCGATTTTTCAAATCTACAGAAGTTTCTCTATATAGGTGCAGCTGAGAGCAAGTGGCTATTGAGATCTGTACGCCCTGACAATGCCGGAGCAGTAGTACATCACCCTGTTTCCTTTACATGGCGATATAACTTGCAGCTGGCGAGATGTGTGCAGCCGAGGCGAGACGTGAGGCGGCACCTGTGAATCGATTGTGGCTGCAAAAGAAATGTAAAAATTTCACGACCTAGCGATCAGGCGGACAGATCGCAATTTACTCTCTACCAGAGCCCTGAAATCACATAGATTTCAATATGTGACACACCCATTCACTGGTCGTACCAAGGACCAATTTGGCTCACTTACACGACAGAGCACACAAGAGTACTAAACATCAAGACTGGTAAACCAGAAATGGCGAACACGGAAACTTGTCAATTTTTATTACACATGGCTCTGCACACAATGCCCAGTTTATGACACCGCTGTGTGGACATGTTCCTTCAGTGAATTGCGCCCAGCCCAGGCTTTAGCTGGCGCCAATGCAGGTATCACAGCATTGTTCTGCTGGAGACCTGTCTCGATGAGGAGATGCTCTGTCTGCCCTGTATGGCTGTGGGCCTGTCTGGCAAGATTTACTGAGGGAAGGGCACGCTGCCAATTGCTTCCAACTTCCAACATGCCGTTTTTACGAGCTAAGAACCATAAAAATATCTCATGCTGTTAGCGCCCTACCATGATCCGTCAATGTCCGCTCAGGCCATTAACTTTCTATAGTATTGCTCAAGGTGTGTTAGGTTGTAACAAAATCTTTAATAATTTTCCACATACGAAAAATAGGTGAGAGAGTAACTTTTCCTCTCTCACTGCCTTCTACCTGTCATTGATTTCTGCATGGGCAGTGTCTCACTTGAATATTGCTTAGTGTGACATGAATTAGAGGAAGTCATTGAAAATAGTAGGAGAATCTCATCCTTATAACCGATATATATGTGGAAAAAGGTAACTGTGCCAATCAGTATTGCCCATGGCTGAAACACAGCCTACTTTGACCTCATTCATTCCAGGGGTGATTCACTCACATGAAACTGCAAGCCAGCAAGAGTACATATGAACGTTGCTGTGAGTAGTATGAATTATGTTAGACCCAGGGGTCATTGCTACATCACAGACTTCTGATAAACATTTTATATCGGGTTAAAAGGCCTTGCAGCAAAGAAATATACCCATTCACACCCTATCCTGAGGTCAGACATGTCCCTAATCATTTACAATGTCTTGGAATATGAACTGTTCTCTGCTCATTGATTTACCCCCCTTCTGTCACTCATTTGGTCTCAATCATCAAACACATACATTCTCAAATTCTCAATGAACAAGGAAATCACATGTGTAATCTGTTTGTCTTATTAACTAAGTTGCGTAATTTGTGTATTTTCTACGACATGAAAGCAAATACAGGCACATAATCAAAGCATTAATAAATGTGCCGAAAAAAATATATCTCTCAAAATCAGGACAGTTCAATTGAAACATATAAAAACACAAAAAATATTACATAATGATATTACAGAAAGGTATCCTATCGCTCTCTCCTCAAGGGTCCCTGGCGGGACAAATTTTACAATTGAAAATGTCACATGAATTGAAAACATGGCACTCATGCACACACACAAACCATGACTGGTAGGGCTGAAGAACAGCAATTTGCGCCAGAGTGGAATGGCCTCTCACTCAGCACATTAAGTCGCAGAAGTGGCAGCAGGCATCTCTGGCGTTCCCTCTCGTCTCAAGGCAGCATTTGGCGACTGGGCAGCAACTGGTAAATTTGGCAGCTTCTGGACCGCAGCTGGACCCGTTGGCATCATCCTGGTCAGGCAGCAGTTAGCCATCAGCAACTGGCATGACAGCATTGCATTTGACGTGCAACCCGCCCCCTGGCATAGAAATTCATTCAGCGTTAGTGGGATGTAGGGCAGCCCTGCTCTTCCGTTCACCTATGCATTGGAACGCGCCTGCCAGCTCGGGACATTGGATTAGCTCGCCTGTTGTCGGCAGGCCTCGTCACTCTTGCCATCCCACTGAGTCGGCTAGGCTCGGCGCGTATGCCGACTGTGGTGCCGCGCGGCTCGCTTGTCCCTCGTTTAACGGCCTGGTGGGTCACTGGCCACTAGGGGGTTGCTGCTGGCACGTGGTGGCGTCCCAGTGTCTGAGCTTGCTTGAGATGTGCCGCCTGCAGTGGTAAATGACTGGGCTGCGTGATGCAGGCGTGTCAGCTGGTAGTGGCCCGGTTCTGTCACAGCAGGCGGTCTGGCCCCCCACTCACCTGGGCTGCCACAGCTGACTCATTACGGCTGCCCACTCCCTTTGCCCCTCACTGGCTGGTGTGGCCTGTGATGTCCAGTCTGCCATGTTGGTTCTTGAGCCTGCACAATCCTCAAGGGTGGTCAAGTGCCATATTCTCTCACAAATGTCATTACATCGATATAATCCATTTACATAAAAAGAAAATGACGAATACAGTTTTTTTCTTTACTTAATATGTTCATTTATTTTTTTATTACTAAGGACGCAAATCCAAAAATAAATTTAATGACTGCAGGGCCCGGTTAACGTTGTATGGACGTAAATCATGTGGTGTGAGGTGTTTTTGTTTCTGTGTGCTTAGGGGTTTGTTAGTTTTTGGTTAGTTCTATGCCTGTCAGACACACTAATTTTATGCTGGCGCTACCTCTATACCGCCACCAAACGTGCAGACTTCTCTCAATACTAAATACTAAGTTATGGTACTACTTTATGCTTTGCTAATACTACCAAAGCGAATTTCGATGCATTTCATTCCTTGTATACTCCTCTTTTACTTTTCGATGTCCGGCGGTTTTATCTGCTGGCGCTGAAGTCGTCAGGAAGTGCGTCTACTCACTCAGGTGCTGGTGATTTGCCTGAAATCTTTTAAGTGGCATTTATAATTATGTACACAGTCTCCTCTGTCAGGATTGCTGCTGCTGAAATGAAACATGAGCATTACGTATTATTTATATACATAAATATTTGTCTCATTTAAGTCTCATGCATGGTCCATCATTTCGTTTCTGGGTCTGGCGTTCGCCACTCTACCATGACTTGCACTTGTCCGTGCTAATTCCCTATACACAATATTTCACCTACGGCGCTCACATGGCGCTGGCAGAATTCCACCACGAGTCAGGCTACATCACACGACAGGTGGTGGCTCATATCACACCGAGTCTTACCGTCGACACGCGCCCAAAACGTGGACCGCTAACAACCATACGAAACATATCCGAAGATCGAGACGCACATGTTCATAACACAATGAGTCTTAGCGTCGACACGCGCCGAAAGCGTGGACTGCTAACCCCATACGACACACATCCCAAATTCGAGACGCACATGCTTTATGACACGATTTACCGTCTGGGCACCACGAAGAACATAAAGTGAAGTGCATCCGTCCCTTGGACATTCTACAAGAAACCACGGGAAATAAACAAAAACAATATCATCGACATGGTGATAATCGTGAAGGCTCATCTACGAGAACGCTATGACAGAGTACGATGCTCAATTGCGGAAATCGGACAACAGTTGTGAGGTCCAAAGAAATAACAGCAGTGCTCAGTTGTTTGGAGTACTCAATATTGCAACGTGCCTGGCTCTGAGCACTATGGGACTTAACATCTGTGGTCATCAGTCCCCTAGAACTTAGAACTACTTAAACCTAACTAACCTAAGGACATCACACACATTCATGCCCGAGGCTGGATTCGAACCTGCGACCGTAGCAGTCGCGCGGTTCCGGACTGAGCGCCTAGAACCGCTAGACCACCGCGGCCGGCGCAACGTGCCTGGTTTGGTATGTCACAAAAAGTGCCAACTGCTGATGACATATAACTTGCAACGGAATTTCAATTCGATCTGCCACCTGCCAGTAAATGTTGGCGCAGTTACCCTGCCTGGATGCTGCTGCTGCTAGCTGCAGCCCTACTGCGGGTGCCAATTCTAGTGCTGTTTACTTCGCGCCTTCCAACCGGTGGGCCACCTGGGGGCCTACTTCAGCTGCTGTCAACTTGCTACCCTAGAGGTCTACAGCTCGAGCCCAAGGTTGCGCAGCTGTTTAAATCTCATCGGCCGTGCAGGCAAATTACCTGCTGCCTCACTCTGCTTGTCTCAGCAGACACTGCTGTCGCGAGCTGCCTCTTCTACAATGGGTCTACGGTTTGATCCCGCGCGCCATGGAGCACCTTGTCCAGGGCTACATGGCTGCTTCATTGTACATTGAGGCGCTAAAAGTCGTGGAACAGCGATATGCACATATACAGATGTGTTGGAATCGCGTACACAAGGTATAAAAGAGCAGTGCAATGTCAGAGGTGTCATTTGTACTCAGGTCGGAAATGCCGTGTGGCCAGGGCCTCCTTTCGGGTAGACCGTTCGTTGGTGCAAGTCTTTCGAGCTGACGCCACTTTGGCAACTTGCGTATCGATGGGGATGAAATGACGATGATAAGAACAACACAACACTCAGTCCCTGAATGGAGAAAATCCTTGACACAGCCGGGAATCGAACCCGGGCCGTTAGGTCGACATTCTGTCGGCTGACCACTCAGCTATCAGAGCGGACTGTACTCAGGTGATTCATATGAATAGGTTTCCGACATAATTGTGGCCGCACGGCGGGGATTAAGAGGCTGTGAACGCCGATTGGTAGTTGGAGCCAGACACAAGGGATATTCCATTTCGGAAACCGAAAGGGAATTCAGTATACCGCGATCCAGCGTGCCGAGAATAACACATTTCACGCATTACCTCTCACACGCAGCGACCAGAGGCCTTCACTTAAAAACCGAGAGCAACAACGATTGCATAGAGTTGTCAGTGCTAACAGACAATCAACAATGCGAGAAATAACCTCAGAAATCAATGTGGGACGTATGACGAACGTATCCGTTCGGACAGTGCGGGGAAGTTTGGTGTTAATGGGCTATAGCAGTAGACGACCGACGCGAGTGCCTTTTCTAACAGCACGACATAGCCTGTACCGCCTCTCCTGGGACCACAGACGAGCTGGAAAGACGTGATGGTAGGGCTTGAGTGTAGTAGAGACCCCACAGAGCCATGGATCTAAGTTGTCAATGAGGCACTGTGCAAGCTGATGGTGGCTCCACAGTGGTCTTACAGGGAATGGAGTGGATCCCATGGATGTTCGCTTACTTGGAGAGCATTTTCAGTGACTCATGGATGTCGTGTTCCCAAACAAGGATGGATTTTTATGGATGACAATGCCCCTTATCACTCGGTCGTAATTGGTTGAAAATGCTTTGACGAACATTGTGGACAGTTCAAGCGAATGCTTTGACCACCCATATCACCGAGATGAATTACATCAAACATATATGGGACATAACCAAGAGGTCAGTTCATACACAAAATCGTGCACCGTCAACACTTCGCCAATTATGACAGTGTAGAGGCAGCATACCAATGGCATTGTCGCAGTGGTAACTGACGCGTACAGCTCATCTGGCTAGAATGGCTCGCACACATTGTATTAGGTTTAGGTGCTCTGAGGTGGACAGCGGAACTGTGACATGATGGAAACAAATTAGTGGCACACACACACACACAGTATATATATATATATATATATATATATATATATATATATATATA
The DNA here is from genome assembly GCF_023898315.1 of Schistocerca nitens. Lineage (NCBI taxonomy): Eukaryota > Metazoa > Arthropoda > Insecta > Orthoptera > Acrididae > Schistocerca > Schistocerca nitens. Next base: position 772,835,922 of record NC_064615.1, read on the forward strand.
TATATATATATACACTTTATTTTGCTGTGATACTTCAGTTGTAAAGCAACTTGTTGCATGTGCTTGCGACAGATGCAGTTCAAATGGTCCAAATGGCTCCAAGCACTATGGGACTTAAAATCGGAGGTCATCAGTCCCCTAGACTTAGAACTACGTAAACCTAACTAACCTAAGGACGCCACAGATGCAGTTAAGCTGTGGCTTGCGTTACTAAATACAATGTCAACAAGACTACGTTCATCCTGGGCACCACACTGTCAAGCCCTGTAGTAAAAATCTGTCCCTATGTGAAGGCTATAGGCGACCCCACCTGTGGACTAAGTCTTGCAGGCTGACCTTCCCTAAGAACTGTAGCCACAAAGAGCAACCCTGGAACTCTGAACTAGAACTGTCATACTCCAACGGCGAACATGAACCGCCCGTTGCTGCATATAACCGCAGCGGCGCGGAGGTTGCTGATTGGGCCGGCCTGTAGTTGATGGTGAACTTCAGAGCGCCGCCCGTGGCGCCAGTCGGAAACTGTCTCGGCGCGCCAGCTCCAGTTGCTTCCATTGGCGAGGACACAACAGCAACACTGGTTCCCGTCAGGTCACCGAAATTAAGCGCTGCTGGGTTTAGCTGACACATGGATGGGTCACCGTCCTCGTCTGCCGAGCACTGTTGGCTAGCGGGTTGCATTCAGCACTTGTAAGGCCAACTGAGGAGCTACTTGACTAAGGAGTAGCGGCTCTGGTCATGGAAACTGACAACGACCGGGACAGCGGTGTGGTGACGACATGCCCCTCCATACCCACATACCGTGAAACCTATTGGCAGAGGATGACACAGCAGTCGGTCGGTACCGATCAGCCTTACGGGGCTTGTTCAGACTGAGTTTAGAGTAGTTTACAGAGGCAGCATGGCTCAGTATTTCTGAACGGGACTTCCAACGACTTGTCAAGTCCGTGGCGTGACGAGTTGCTGCGCTACGCCAGGCAAAAGAGGTCCAACACGATATTAGTAGATATCCCATGATTTTTGCCACCTCAGTGTATGCAAACGGCAGCCGCAAGGGGCGCCGTGTTGCTGGTGTGAGGAGCCTTGCCTTGATTGCCGTTGGCCTTGTCGCTTCCTCGCCTCCACGACGCCGCCTGCTGTCTTTGACCATAAACTGCATGCTGACCGCAGCATCTTCCTCGCAGGCTATGTACGGCCTAAGTCCTGCCGGTGTTAAGCTCTGTGGACATCGCTACGGCTATTGGTGTACTGATAATAAATTAATGGTTCCTTGATGACATGTCATACGATAACCTCGCATCCACTCAGTGCTGCACCGCCACCCCGTCCAGGTTGGTGGACTATCGGCACACTGACCTCCAACTACCCTGATTCACCACCCACGACAGGGGCGTACCAACGCAGCGTCTGTATATAGTTGATAATACCTTTTTCTTTAATTTCCTGACATTAAAGCGGTGTCTGGTTTTGGCTTGCCTTTTGTGGGCACTTTGCTTGTCATTCGAGCACGCTCCTAGTCCTGACTCGAAGTGTAAATCTGCTAGTATCTACTTCTGTGATTTACTGTAACGCAAGAAAAATACACCGAAGCACCAAAGAAACTGGTATAGGCATCCGAATTCAAATACAGGCACAATACGGCACTGCCTATATAAAACAACAAGTGTCTGGTGCAGTTGTTAGATCGGTTACTGCTGCTACAATGGCAAGTTATCAAGATCTAAGTGAGTTTGAACGTGGTGTTATAGTCGGCGCAAGAGCGATGGGACACGACATCTCAGGGGTAGCGATGAATTGAGGATTTTCCCGTACGACCATTTCACGAGTGTACCGTGAATATCAGGAATCAAGAAAAACATCAAATCCCCGACATTGCTGCGGGAGGAGAAAGATCCTGCAAGAGCGGCACCAACAAAGACTGAAGAGAATCGTTCAACGTGAGAGAAGTGTAACACTTCCGCAAATTGCAGCAGACTTCAATGCTGGGCCATCTCAAGTGCCAGCGTGTGAACCATTCAAAGGAGCATCTTCGAAATGAGTTTTCGGAGCCGAAGGCTCAGTGGTGTACCCTTGATGTCTGCACTACGCAAAGCCTTTACGCCTCGCCTGGGCCCGTCAACAGCGACATTGGACTGTTGATGACTGGAAACATGTGACCTAGTCGGACGAGTCTCGTTTCAAATTGTATCGAGCGGATGGACGTGTACGGGTATAGAGACAACATCATGAATCCATAGACCCTGCATGTGAGCAGGGGACTGCTCAAGCTGCTGGAGGCTCTGTAATGGTGTGCAGTGTGTACAGCTGGGGTCATATTGGACTCCTTATACGTCTAGATACGAATCTGAGAGGTGACACATAAGTAAGCATCCTGTCTGATCACCTGCATCCATTCATGTCCATTGTGCATTCCGACGGACTTGAGAAATTCCAGCAGGAGAATGCGACACCCCACACGTCCAGGATTGCTACACAGTGTCTCCAATAACACTATTCTGAGGTTAAACACTTCCGCTGGCCACCAAACTACCACATATGAACATTATTGGGCATACATGGGTGCCTTGGAGCGTGTTGCTCATGTATTGCTGCATTTGTTCGTGTTCGCGGGGGCCGTGCACGATATTATGCAGGTGTACCAGTTTCCTTGGCTCTTCAGTGTATATCACCATTGGAGAAAAGAGAGCAAAGAGGATGGTATATTATTATAGCGATAGCGGCTTCGCCCATTTCGAGATAGCGAAAGTGAGGCTCAGATGTGTCCAGAGTGTCGTCGCACGAACAAACCCCCGAGGGCACATAAGAAAATCGGACGAGCACAAATTATTCCTCGAGATTAATTACAGCTATTAAACCGTGCGCTGCAGACAGAAAACGCCTATACTAGGTCAGGTCTCACACAAAACAAAGGCGATCTATTTGCCTCACTGCGTCATAAGTTGCTTGGCATATGTTGCGTGCGTTTCAGTTTCAACTCTTTATCATCGTGTTATCGCTTTGAATCAAGTTGTCATATTTCTTGTGAGTCATTAAAATGTAACGGAGTACAGTCTGTATCTCTGTGACTCCATAATGATCACCAGATACGTGGATACGTGCAAGTTCCCTTATTTTATCGGATTTTCAAGTTTTGTGGTATGTAAGTACTCTCCACCGTTACCGAAGTCTGTAGAATTATTGAGACATCTTCTCAATGGAACTGAAATATATTTGCACCGATAAGCCACTGATAATGCTTTCGTATCTCATTGTCTTCGCTTTCGTGTGTTGAACAACTGTACCTAAGGACCAGCATGTTCCTTGTTTGCTTTTATCATATTTGTTGTAAATATAAAAGATGTAAGAGACATTTACACACTATTTCTAAGTACCGGTATCTCACGGAACTGGAGTGAGCATAGTGTCGGTAACGGCCGCAGAAACCCTGCAACATCTACTCCAGCAGCGCACCGTGTAATTTTGTACGGGAGGTCAGAGTTACGGAAGGATGTTATTTCGTGGAGTAACATCATCGATACGCAAATTTTTCGTACATACATGGAATAATTCCTTACTTGAGTAAATCATATTTCTGTTATTTTCGAGCGGTGCTATTCTAATGATGGAGAAACCTCTACGTATAACTGTACAGACGTGACCATGGAGTCAGATTTAAAAATTTGGGGGGTGGCTTAGTGTAATTGTAAAGCGAAGGTTCACGAAAAACGGGAAATCGAAATTAGAGTTCTCCTCCGGGAACATTTTTTCAACTGGAATTCAGGAACACTTCGTACGACATAATTCGTAAGCTGCATCGACCTCAAACATTTAATAATTGCGCTGTCCAGGTATTAATTTCGTCGACAGTAAGCGAGATAACCTGAAATCTGTTATCCCATGTAATTCTGTAGGCAGAACATTCCGATCTAAGACAACAAATGACACTGGATATGGAACTGATTTAGTTTTAAATAAGACTATTTCTTTTCCTTATGCAATGTTTTGTAATCTTTGCATATACTTGCTTTTTCTTAGCTTGAAACATATTGTACTGGTGAGAAAAGTGACAAAAGTAAAAAACCGGCAGTTTTTAGTTTTTGTCAACGAAAAATACTTGTGAAGTGCCCCAACGTGCACGAAAAACGTCACGTGTCTATTTCGCAATTTGTCAATTTCTGGGCAAATGTCAGCTTTGTTGTAGGCTGCTTCGTGATGCGTCACGGCAACAACAGTCTCACTCAGCATTGCTATTCGCAGGTGTGCATGGGTGGGTCATTTGCTAAGAACGGCACATTCTGAGTTCCGCAACTTTTCATATATAACTTAAGCTGAATGTAATGAATGGTCAGAGCCATTGATTACAGCAATGTGTGTGTTTGTACAGATTAGATTAGTTTTTTGTTCCATAGATCCGTGCTGAGGAGATCCTCGTGGATGTGGAACATGTCAATTTTTTTTTAAAGCTGAAATAACAATACTAATAGTATGAGTATATCCAATACATCATTTGTTTCTATTTAAAAAATTCGTCAATGGAGTAGAAGGAGTTGGCCACTAGTAAGTCTTTCAGGCTCCTTTTAAACTGATCCTTATTTGTAACTAAATGTTTTATGTTTGCTGGCAAATTATTGAAGGTGAGTGTTTCTGAGTAGTGGACCGCTTTTTGAACTAAAGTAAGTGCTTTTAAGTCCTTGTGCAGATCAAATTTGTTCCTGATACTGTATCTATGGTGAGTGTTTCTGAGTAGTGGACCGCTTTTTGAACTAAAGTAAGTGCTTTTAAGTCCTTGTGCAGATCAAATTTGTTCCTGATACTGTATCTATGAACTGAGCTGTTTGTTGGAAAAAGAGATATATTATTTAGGACAAATTTCATTAGGGAGTAAATATACTGAGAGGCAGTAGTTAGTATACCCAGTTCTTTGAAAAGGTTCCTACAGGACGTCCGTGAATTTACTCCACAAATAATACGTATTACACGCTTTTGGACTCTGAAAACTTTTGTTTGACTCGAAGAGTTACCCCAAAATATTATACCATATGACATTATGGAATGAAAGTAGGCAAAGTATGCAAGCTTTTTCATTTTTATATCGTCTATGTCTGCTAACACTCAAATTGCAAATACAGATTTGTTAAGGCGTTTCTGCAGTTCTGTGGTGTACTCCTCCCACCTGAATTTATTGTTGTTGTTGTTGTTGTGGTCTTCAGTCCTGAGACTGGTTTGATGCAGCTCTCCATGCTACTCTATCCTGTGCAAGCTTCTTCATCTCACAGTACCTACTGCAACCTACATCCTGAATTACTGAATTTATTATCAAGTTGTAATCCCAGGAATTTAAGACTGTCAACCTCTTCTATCTGCTCTTCTTCATGCTTTATGCTTATGCTGGGTGGAAACCTCTTACGGGTTCTGAATTGCATATAGTGAGTCTTTTCGAAGTTTAATGTCAGTGAGCTGGCTTTAAACCATTTATTAATATTCGTGACAATATCATTAGCAGATCTTTCTAGAACTACACTCAACATACTATTTATTGCAATACTTGTCATCTGCAAACAAAACGAATTCTGCTTTTGACAGAGTAGCTGATGAGAGATCATTAATGTACACAAGAAAAAGCAATGACCTAAGATGGATCCTTGTGGGACACCACATGTAATTTCTTCCCTTTCTGATGATGACTGATGACTTAATTCACTAGTACCTAGCACTGACACCCTTTGTTTCCTGTTAGCGAGGTATGACTTGAACCATTTCGCAGTACTGCCTGTGACACCATAGAATTCTAATTTATTTAAAAGGATGTTGTGGTTCACACAATCAAATGCCTTTGACAAATCACAGAAAATACCTGCTGCTTGTAATTTGTTATTTAATGAATTAAGTACATTTTCACTGTAGGTGTAAATAGTCTTCTCGATATGAGAGCCCGTTAGAAATCCAAACTGTGTTCATGATAATATGTTGTTTGTGGTCAGATGGTTGAGAAGCTGCCTGTACATTACTTTTTCTAAAATTTTTGAGAATGCTGGCAAAAGTGAAATCGGTCTGTGGTTTAATGGTATCTGTTTATCCCCTTTCTTGAATAAAGGCTTAACATCTGCATATTTCAGCAAGTCAGGAAATGTCCCAGTTATAAATGACTGGTTACACAAGTAACTTAGAATTGTACTAAAATCACAAGAACATGCCTTAATTAACTTTGTTGATATTTCATCTTTACCACTAGAATGCTTTGTTTTTAAAGATTTTATTATAGAAGTTATTTCTTTAGGTGAAGTGAGTGACATATTCATGTATCTGAGGCTATTTGTAAAGGCTAGTTTCAGATATTCAAGGGCATTATTTACTGATCCTGACAGTCCCATTCTATCAGTAACGGATATAAAGTACTTGTTAAATAGATTTGCCACACTATGCCCATCGATTACTGATGTGTCACCTACCCTTAATGCTATTTGCTCCTGTTCCTTTCTGGGTCTACCAGTCTCCTCTTTCACTATATCCCATATTGTTTTTATTTTGTTTCCTGACATTGCTATCTTCTTCTTGTAGTGCATTTGTTTAGATGTCTGAATTACTTTTATTAATACTTTACAGTATTCCTTGTATTTAACTAAATCATCAGCATTGGAGCTATTCTTGATCGACAGATACATTTTCCTTTTTGTCTTACAGGAAACCTTTATTGCTTGTGTAATCCATGGTTTTATTATAGACTTCTGTTTAGTTCTTGGTCGAAATATATATTTTCCTTTTTGTCTTACAGGAAATCTTTATTCTTTGTGTAATCCATGGTTTTATTATAGACTTATGTTTAATTTGAGTAACTTTTAGAGGAAAACAGTTTTCAAACATGGTAGTGACATTGTTCATGAATGTGTTACATTTTTCATTCATGTCATGAGCACTATAAACATCTCTCCAGTTCATATCTTTGAGAAATTTTCTAAAACACTCAATTTTTGGTTGATTGACTGATCTCCTGTACTCAGATTTAGCAGTCTTGATAATATGCTTAGAACTTACACCTAAAACAAGGAGCTACATGTCATGATCCGATAGTCCATTTATTACAGGTTTTATGATATGATTTTGTTCCTTTGATTTGTCTATAAAAATGTTATCAATGGCTGTCCTTGAGAATTTAGTGATCCTAGTTGGAAAGTTTACAGTGTAAGATAGATTCAAAGACAACATTACTAACTGCAGTAAATGTTTACTGGAAGATTGCATTAGAAAATCTGTATTAAAAGTCACCAGCAATCAAAACTGCCTTGTTTCTTCCTGTTAAATAACCCAAAAAAGCTTCTAGATGATTTATGAATAGATTATAATTTCCTGCAGGTGCTCGGTAAATAGTTACTATTATGTAGGATCTGTTATGGAACTCTACTTCTGTTGCTCATGCTTTAAATGCAGCTCTAAACAGAATTATTTATGTCAATGTTCTTGAATTTTTGGCAGTTTTTAATAAATGTGGCAACTCCTCCTCCATCCATATCTACTCTGCAGAAGTAGGAAGCTAGCTTAAATCCTGAAATGTCTAGCATATCTATGCCAGTGGTCACTTGATGTTCAGAGAGGCAGATTATGTCAATTTGGTTCGATGAATTCATTTCATCAATACAAATGAGTAGTTCATCAACTTCATTTCTGAGTCCCGGAATGTTCTGGTGTAATAAAGATAACAGATACTGCATAATAATGGAATTATAACTGCTTTGGCGAAGATGAACTGGCAGTTTCTGATTACTTTCTGTTAAACATTGTTTAAATGGAGGCTGTATACTAAAATCTGATCCCTATTCATCTGTTTTTTCAAACTGAGTGTGTCTGCCAATCTCTCTTAAAACTCGTTTTCTTTCCCCCTTCCCTATCATAAAAAATGCATTCCTCTGACACCTGTGAACACTGGAATTTTACCACTTGTGACAGTGTCCCCCCTTGAGTTTTCTGCAATCAACCCAGACAGTTTTCCCTTCCCTTTCCTATAGAGGTGAAGGCCATACCCAGTTAGTCCCACCTATCGATAGCATCCACAGGAATCAAACCAGTATGGGCCCTATATCCGTCCTAGGTAGCCACGCCATCTGCAAGTTCACCCACCCGACAGAACAGTTCAAAACAGGCCGATCATGGCGTCTCAACACAGACACAAATCCCACACTCGTATGCTTCGTTGCTGATGCTATCTTCACCAGGTCACTCTCTATGGAATATTCAGAGTCTCTGTCAATGCTATTTTCCGGACCACCCACTATAACCACAGCGTCCTCCTTTGTGAAATCCTTGCATAAAGAACCTACATCCTCTGTTACCTGACCCAGATCTGCACTAGGCTTGAAAAAGTTTGTGAGATGGTACTCTGGACCTAGATTTTCCTGCAGTAGTTGGCCAACACCTCTACCGTGGGAACTACTTAACAACATAACTTTCTCTCTCTTTACAAATTTCCCTACCTTTTTCAAGTCCTTGAAAGCTTGTTGTGCCCTTTCTACAGCTTCAGCTACATGAGGCTCATACGATTCTGACTGAGACAACAGGTCAAATCTATTTTCAAGATTTATGACAAAGCTGTCTGATGCTCTCCTTTGCCTGTTTCCCCTGTTACCTGTTGCCACTTACCACCTCTGTTCACCCTTCTCCCTCTTTAACCCGTCCAGATCCTCCCTTGCCTTGTCTAGGTCAGCTTGAAGACCGGCAATTTTCCCTTCCTGTTCCAGTAATTTCCTATCTCTACTGCAGATCATACAATACCATTGGTGAGCCTCATTTATGTCCCCATTTCCCACGCCACTACATTCACCCAAATGAAAGAAACTACAGCACCCATCACACCATACCCCGGAACTAACGATCCTACAGCATGTCACACACTTCTCACTCATGGTAAAAACAGAAATCGTATAAACTGATTTAAGTACTGAGTAAAACGTAAACAAAGGACCCTAGAAACTATTCAGGCAGATATAAATAAATTGAAAGAGTACTTAATAAACAAACTGGAGATTACATATAAGTGTAAGTCACTGTTCACTTAGGATACGCGCGCGTGAAATTAAGACTAAAATCCGTACTATAGGCGCGAGAAGGAAAATAAACTTCTTACCCCGTTTAATCTTCTTTAACACTTCACTAACACCTCCACTAATGTAACAACACTTATATTGTATTTATACCAATACAGTGTCTGTATTTTGTATTACAATGTCCTACGTACATGCAAGAATAAGGAACAGACACTGTTTTGACGATTACAGATGTTGAAAATTTTACTAAAATGTGAACGTTGAAGCGTACAAGAAAAAAAAGACATTTCTGCTATAGAGGAAGTTCATATTGAATCCATCTTCTCGCCTAAAAGTATTCCAACATTGTATAAACCCATTTATGATTTTAAATTTTCGTAAATTGTGTTCCTTACATTGTACCTCATGGATGTTGCTTATTAAGCTGTATTAAGTTTCATAAATTACATTTTGCACTTTGTATTTTTCTAATACAAGAATTTCAAATTATTTTTCATTTTTTGTTTTAACTTGCATACTAATTTTGCCTGATGGAGGTTCGAATGTGGCATAGAGTACGTAAAAACAATGTTATCTACACTCCGTACGTTGAGGAAAGAACTCTGACAACTGGCAGCGCAGTTGCTAGTATTCAACAACGGGCAGGAGCCTGCGTGGAGCGGGGGGAGGGGGGGGGGTGACACCTTCCCGTCCCACCCTTCGGTCCGCAACACTCGGTTCCTTCAGAACCTAACAATGCCGCCTCATTCGTTGCAGCATCCCTGTAGGGGCAGCATTCTGTGTTCCTTGATGGGATATTTTGTCACATACACTACCAGTGTTTGTCACCTTACACAAACACACACATAAATATTTTCTTTAATGATGTTGCACCCACTTGACTGCAACGATTTTTATTTTATTGTTATACGGTTCAGATTTCACTGTATTTCATCCCAGTTGATTTCTTTTGACATGTAAAGAAGTTACTGTACTTGAAAATGGCCTATGGCCAAACTCTGGATATTATAACAATAAAAAAAATTTGTTATCGTCAAACGGCGGTAACATCAATAAAAAAAAGTTTCCTTGACTATGGTTCCAGCCAAAATAAAAATTACACACAATCAGATTTTCAACATTAGCAAGGTAAAGCAAATTGCACAAATGTTACGTGTAAAATATCGAATAAGGACATTACCTCTATGTTTTGTGCGGGATAACGGAAACCCCAAGATCATCGTCATCTGATTGGTCATCTCTCTTCACGACCTCATAGTCTTCGTTATCTACGCTGCTGCTGTCCTCATAATCTGATAAAGACATTACAATATTATGAACGGATTCTTTTCTTACATCTTCTTCTATGTTTGACCTTGTAATCCCTTTCCACCCGTGGTTCACGACGTTCTTCCAATTTTCTGGCGTTATTCGCGTGACAGCCTCATGTACCAGCCTCTCTGTGTCTCGCAGCGTAATGATTTTGTTTCGCTCCGTAACATCTGCTTTTATTTGAGCCCAGATGAGTTCAATTGCATTGTAATGGCAGTGGTACAGTGGAAGACGTATAAAATTGTGGCCGTGGTTCTCTGGTAATGTATCAATCACATAATGTAGCAACTGTGGCTTGTATCATTTCACGAATTCCAAAAGGTTCGCTTTCCGCATAGTCTGTTCAAAGCCTATTTTATTATCTTTCAGCCAGCTGACTATTTCGTCTATCCTTGCACCAGCCTTTGGTAACTCATGTAATTTTACAGAATCGTACAGCACATTGTCCATTACATAAACACTCCCAGAACTGACGTTTGGTAGCAAACGAGTAACAAACCAGTCTTTGAATGTATCTGCATCATTTTCTCCTGGTAGTCGACAGTTTTGTTTGACTGAAACATCATCATAGCACCGGGTACAAAATCGTTCACAGAGCCACCCTGAACTATAATTAGTCACCCTCCCTTACCAGTTGGCATACACATAGCTCCGTGGTGCGTGTCATCCGTCCATGCGACGGAACTTGCATGACGCACATTGACCCAAGTTTCGTCAATCCATATTACATTTTCCTGATTCACTGCTAGCAACTTGGACGGGAAACGACATATCCATGCTACAATGTCTCTGTGTTCCATTAATACCTTTCGTCCTCAGAACTTTTTCCAAACGGAAGCCAATTTTTTTCAAAACAATGGAGAGACTTGTCATTCTGTCTGTGAACAAACCACTGTTCGACAGTGATACCAAATCCATTTTAAGTGTCGGATATTCCTTCCTGCTGTAGTACATATATATATGTTGCCTGATAGAACTTTCGTCGAAGTTGTCTGTTTCAGTCACACGACACGATATATTCCTCGACTTTCCAGGTGTCACAATAACAGGGCTCGCAGCTGAATTGGCAGCCTCTTTATCATTTGTGCCTCAAATCACTGTCGCTCTAGAGATGTTAAATGATTCTGCCACTCTGTCGACCACTTTACTCACTGATATCAAAGGCCCACCATTGTCCCTTTCCCTTCCAAAGCAAACACGCGATCTGTATATAAATTCGCGTGCTTGGGGTTTAAGTGTAGCTCCTTTCTCAAATGCCCTCTTCACTGCACTACAGGGAGCCATTTTCCACTTATACACACTTTTCCACTTATACACACGGCAAGAAACTCACAGAAGTAGCGGAATGCACACATATACACAAACCTGAGCGTAGCACGTGGCGCAACTGACTGAAAGCAGCGGTCGCCCAGCACTACAGTAACACTGGGGCGTTGCCACGGTAACGTAAACAAAAGTTCATGATCTGATTGGTCGTCGTGGATGCGCGAAGCGATGCGACACGCCAAGGCCGCGTCATCTGTCGGAGGTCTTCTCTCGCCTTATGGAGGGCAGAGTGGAAAAGTGGCAAAAGTATTACATGATAGGTCGCAACAAAAACATAGTACTTTTTTAGAAAATCAAGAAAAGTGACACAACTCAAAGAATTGATGGATAATTACCTGATAACACCTCACATTGGACGAGATCAGAACTGCATGTCAGTGTCACTGTTATATAGAGTATAATGGAACTGACTGACAAAATTACTTACTTAAAATTTAAAGGACGCTTATAATATTGCAAATTCTTTAAGTCGATTTATCTCACGTAGCGTATTTTGAATTGTGTCAGTGTTCTTGCCAGCGTGCAATATAAAAAGGCTTGGTAACCTTTTCAGATCACCCACTAATCTTGCTCTAAGGGATACGTAAAGTCATATGGTTTAATTGATATGTGACTTGTGACAACGGTACGATCAGTGATGGAGAAGAAGGGAGCTGTACATAAAAGTGTATGATAGCTGTATTTCTTCAACTAATTCAGTCCACAGTCACGGATGTCAACCACCATTAACATGGATAAATTAACGAAGTCATTCCTGCAATAGATGAAAGAGGCCTTGGAGAATCTCTGAGCTGGTGAATATAGGGGCAAAGGGAAGAGGCGATGGCTGTGGCATGAAAATTTTTTATTTCCATAAAATCGGGAAAAACACAAAAACTCCAGTAACTCTAACAAAAATTAATTTTTTTCAGACGAAAATTGAGTATGTCGTTAGCATCGTAGTGTTTTACGAAATTACCATAGAAAAAACGTTTTTTTGTACAGTGTGCTTTCAGCATAAGTACAGAGTAAAGAACTTGAGGCTATGAGAATCGATTAAGAGAGGTGTAGGACAATAGTTGAGTTTGCGGAGGTGTCGCTGTGGATAAATACTCGCGGGTCTCTTTTTAGTGCGGGGTCAACAACGACGTCCAGTGAAGGGATAAGGCATGATACAGTGGCGAGTATTTTTTGTCATGCACTCAAAAAGAACCATAACCTACATCTCACCAAAGGTTCGTCCGGACCGTTTGAAGATGTATATTGGGCCACAGAATAAGGGCGGCTGTTCTCCATGTGTGTCCATACTCTGAAAAGCACTGGGAAGTGCATGGCAGGAGGCTCTTCCCATTGTACCAGATATTGGGTTTTGTTATTATTCCTCTTACACATGAGGCACAAGACCCGTCAGATTCAGTGACCTCTTCCTTATTCTGGTATTACACTATCATATTTCTTTGACACAGATTTGATCAAAGATATGATCAAATATTCGTCAAATTTGTTCCACAAAGATATTTAACGTAGCCCTAAAAAGGGGTATTACACTGTCATCGTACTTTTAGTCAAAGTTCAAGATGGCTGACAACAACAACTTATTATGAACAGCAGTTGCATGTACCACAATTGCTCTGTGTGCGCATTTGAAAGAGAAGCGGGGGAAAAGAAACGCATCTGGGTGAAGTCTTGGGTTTTATGACGAGACGATAAAAGCACTGAACAAAATTTGTCACTTGAGCTTCTAGTGGAGGACGTCAATTCGTACATAAATTGCTTAAGAATGGATGAGCCATACATTTCAGTATTTGCTCAATGAAGTGTGTTGTCATATCACAAAGCACAAGACTCACTTCAGAACTGCTATGTATGCAGAAGACAGGCTCACAGTAACACTCCGATTTCTTGCTACAGGAGAGAGTTACTCTAGCTTACAGTACAGCACTCGAATACCACAGTGCACATTAGCTAAAATACCTGAAACGTGTGAAACAATTTATAAAGCACTAAAGGACCAATGTCTGAAAGTAAATAAATGTTCAGTACACTTTAAGTGCATTGAGAACTATTTTTATTGTAGATCAAAGTAATAATTACATTTTATGTCCCACAACTACAAAATTAATAGAAATATTTGAAGCTGATGAGGCGCTTTACAATGTGAGGCATCCTTAGTACAAAAATAGATTAGGAAAACTGAAGAGCTCAGAATATATATATGACGTAAGTATGTCGATACGTACTTTCGCTTTCCCGTGAGAGTAGCCTGAGTGGAGGCCATTAATTTTCTTTTTTATGTCGTCAGCCGTGCACCCGGGCTATATCTCACGGCTAATTTTTTCGTAGCTTTCCAGTCTTTTGTACTCAGGGTGCCTCACGTTTTAAAGCATCTCATCATCTTCATACATTTCTATTAATTTTGTAGCTGACAGCACAAACGAATTAAACTTCGCAGGCATATTTACAAACACACTACTCGTGGCAGAACGCTGCAAGGCTGCAGCGATGCTAGCGCTGCATGTGGTAACATTTCACATTGCAGTGACAAGCGACTTTTATGATAAAATCTACAGCGAGACCCTAGATTTGATCAAATTTATTTGACGACGGGCGAGATTTGACGAAGTTCCCTATCACACCATCAAATTTCATTGACATAAATATTTGACATATCAACTGTGACGAAGAAATATGATAGTGTAGTACCGGCCTTAGTAAGTGACTTTGTTTCTCTAATTCTTTCTCACTTATTTCTATACGTGTCAGTATCACGTCCTTGCGAAGATCTAACTGTGTTGTATGTAGTCTTCGTTTAAGTGATTTTGGAAGATAGACTTTCCTATTTCAGCATTCATTGTATACATCTAGATCTACATGATTACTCTGCAATTCACATTTAAGCGCTTGGCAGAGGGTTCATCGAACCACAATCATACTATCTCCCTACCATTCCACTCCCGAACAGCGCGCGAGAAAAACGAACACCTAAACCTTTCTGTTCGAGCTCTGATTTCTCTTATAACATAACCTTATGACATAACCTTTGTTATTGTCATAACCTGTGACCGTCTGAACACATGATTTTTCTACATACGACGAAAACGTGTAGGGTTTTTTCCAAGTCTGGCACAAGATATTCCTTTCGATAACATTGAACGCTTCAAGCATGCCAATACAGAGGTCAAATTTGAAACTGATATAAAAATGGGAATGTTAAATAAGTTAATGGAGACGGCTTTACATCAGCGCCGCGTGCTGTTCCGTAATGCCAATTACACTGAGGTGACAAAGCCATGGGATACCTCCTAATATCTTGTCGGACCTCCTTGTGTTTGGCTTAGTGCAACAACCTGACGTGGCATAGACTCAACAATTCATTGGAAACCGCTTCAGAAAAACTGAGCCATGCTGCCTCTATAGTCGTCCATAATTGCGAAAGTGTTGCCGGCGCACGATTTCTTGCACGAACTGACCTATCAATCATGTCTCATAAATGTTCGATGGGATTCACGTCGGGCGAACTGTATGGTCAAATCATTCGCTCGAATTTTCCAGAATCTTCTTCAGACAATCGCGAACAGTTGTGGCCCGGTGATGTGACGCATTGTCATTCATAAAATTTCCATCGTTGTCTGAGAACATAACGTCAATAAATGGCTGGAAATGGTCTCCAAGTAGCCGAACATAAACATCTCCACTCAATGATCGGTTCAGTTGGACCAGAGGACCCAATCAATTACATGTAAACACAGTCCACACTATTATGGAGACACCACAAGCTTGCACAGTGCCTTGTTGACAGTTTGGGTCTATGGCTTCGTGAGATCTGCACTACACTCGATCCCTACCGTCAGGTAACTGAAATCCAGACTCGTGCGACTTGGACACGTTTTTCCAGTAGTCTAGGGTTCAAACACAGTCCACACTATTATGGAGACACCACAAGCTTGCACAGTGCCTTGTTGACAGTTTGGGTCTATGGCTTCGTGAGATCTGCACTACACTCGATCCCTACCGTCAGGTAACTGAAATCCAGACTCGTGCGACTTGGACACGTTTTTCCAGTAGTCTAGGGTTCAAACACAGTCCACACTATTATGGAGACACCACAAGCTTGCACAGTGCCTTGTTGACAGTTTGGGTCTATGGCTTCGTGAGATCTGCACTACACTCGATCCCTACCGTCAGGTAACTGAAATCCAGACTCGTGCGACTTGGACACGTTTTTCCAGTAGTCTAGGGTTCAAACACAGTCCACACTATTATGGAGACACCACAAGCTTGCACAGTGCCTTGTTGACAGTTTGGGTCTATGGCTTCGTGAGATCTGCACTACACTCGATCCCTACCGTCAGGTAACTGAAATCCAGACTCATGCGACTTGGCCACGTTTTTCCAGTAGTCTAGGGTTCAACCGATAGGGCCATGAGCGCAGGAGATGCACTGCAAGCGATATCGTGGTTTGGCAAAGGCACTCGCGTCAGTCGTCCGCTGCCATAGCCCATTCACGCCAAATATCGCGACCTAACGGATACGTTTTTCGTACGTCCCACATTAATTCTTGCGATTATTTCATGTAGTGTTGCTTGCCTGTTAACACTGACAGCTCTTTGCAAACGCCGCTGCGCTCCGTCGTTAAGTTGTTGTCCGTTGTGAGAGGTAATACCTGAATTTAGGGTTACTTCAGACACTGTTGATACTTTGGATCTAGGAATGGTGAATTCGTTAACGATTTCTGAAATGGTATGTCCCATGCGTCTAGCACCAGTTACCATTCCCCATCCAAAGTGTGTTATTTCCTACCGTGGGGCTATAATTACTTCGGAAACCATTTCACATGAATCACCTGGGTACAAATGACGACTCCTCCAGTGCACCGCCGTTTTGTACCTCGCCTCCCTTTACTGTGCATATTGCTATCCATTACTTTTGTCGTCTCAGTGTATATGTATTATCCTCAACATGGTTTTCGTTGAAGAACTGTTTCCATTTATAGTGTTCAACATGAAATATTGTCGATCCATTGAAAAACTGCTGTTGCAAGGTAACTGGATGATATAAATAAATGGTTCGGAGCACTATGGGTTCAAAAATGGCTCTGAGCACTATGGGACTTAACTGCTGAGGTCATCAGTCCCCATAAGTAACCTAAGGACATCACACACATCTATGCCCGAGGCCGGATTCGAACCTGCTACCGTAGCAGTCGCGCGATTCCGGACTGAAGCGCCTAGAACCGCTCAGCCACCACGGCCGGCGTAACTGGATGCT
The DNA here is from genome assembly GCF_023898315.1 of Schistocerca nitens. Taxonomy (NCBI): domain Eukaryota; kingdom Metazoa; phylum Arthropoda; class Insecta; order Orthoptera; family Acrididae; genus Schistocerca; species Schistocerca nitens. Next base: position 772,852,817 of record NC_064615.1, read on the forward strand.
TGGTAGGGCTACTATAATAACCTTCCAGTCTGAAATTTCATTGTCTGAATGACTGAACTTGTGGATTACGTACTGCTAGCATTTTGGAAGCTTCGGTGAGAGAATCGGTATGTATTATGCAAGTAGTCATGCTCTTGAGGTGTACAGCCAATATTAGTAAGGACACATGAGAGCGTACGTCACTCTGTTTTCAGAAAATTACCTTACCAGAAGAGATTAAAGTAAACTGCTTTATTAACGAATTTTATAAGACTGTGGGTAAAGATGTAGGAGAAAATGTAGAATCTTCGTCTTCTCAAACTCTAAAAGTAAAAAGTATTTCGAACTGTGTGATTGAACTAAGGATATAGTAATTTTGTGTGTTAGACATGGATCAAAACCATACATCTAATTAGCGTTTCAGCTCTGTTAATTATCAGTTAAACTTTCTGAAGTAAGCGAAATGGGAAGCTCGATTACGAATTCATCGACAGTCATCTTTTTATATTACCGTTGTTGGTTTTTCATGTGCTGGAATGGACAGCAATTTCGTTTAATGGAAGCTTAACCATTGCAACTGAACGAAACACTCGTGAACTTTAAGGAAACACGCAAGCAACCCTGATCAACCTCCGAAATATTGTCGCTGGAGTTCGGATTCAGACTATACGCTTACTCCAAGCGTGTAAGTGAGGCCACTGGGTACTGACAAAAAGTGAAGTGAATCGCATTTTCCCAATAACTGCGAGTGCTTTTGTTCATGTTTGAAGACAGGTTTTACGTATAGTTGCTGTAATTTCTTTTCTAATTGTACATTTTTGGAGAGGTTTGACACAATGCTTGTTTACATGAAATGTATTCCGCTTTTGCGAATATGGACAACCATCAGCTGTTTAACGGAATGACAACAATGACAATTTGTGCTGGATAGGGACTAGAATCCAGATTTCCCGCTTATCGCGAGCGGTAGTCTAACAATAGGGTATCCAAGCATGAGTGACGGCCGTACCCAAACTTCCATATGTCATCAAACAAGTGTCTACAACTTGCAGTTATACAGGGTGTTCGAAAAGTCTTTCTCTGATTACATAAATTGATAACTCAGGCTAGAAGTAAGATACAAATATGAAACTGGTGTCTAATTGTTTACAAACTATCAAAGTTACACATCAGTAAACTTCCACTTGAGCACCCTGGTAGCACGTAGCACATCTAGGCGATATTCAATGTCCGTCCACACATCAGCCAACATCACTGGAGGGATCGATTCAACGACTGTGGTTATCCGTTGCCACAGGGTTTCAAGATCTGGTACACGTGTTCGGTAGCCCTCGTCCTTGACATAACCCCATAAAAATAAGTCTAGTGGGGTTATGTCAGGAGAGCGTGGAGGCCAAACCGTTGGCCCATCACGACCAATCCATCGCCCAGGAAAGGTCATATCGAGATAGGCACGGACATCCAAACCCCAATGAGGAGGTACACCGTCTTGCTGAAACAAGACATCGGGGTGATACTGAAGCAGCTGAGGAACAGCATACAGTTGCAACATGTCCAGATACACTGCAGATATGATGGTAGCCTCAGCGAAGAAGAATGGCCCGATAATTCGATCGTGCAATAGCGCGCACCAAACGTTCACCTTTGGACTGCCTCTGGTGCACTCCGTGACCTCGCCAGGGGATTGTGAACCCCAAATGCGCACATAATGGCGATTCACTACTCCACTGACAAAAAAGGTCGCTTCGCCGGAAAAGGCAATTCGTCTGAGATAACCATCATCGTCCTCAATACGTGATAGCATTTCGACCGCAAAGTCATATCGACGTGTACTGTCATTGGGCAGCAAGGCCTGAACGATTTGCACTTTGTATGCGCGAAACAATAAACGTTTGTGTGAAATGTCATGGAGAGAGCTTTTTGGCATCTGTAATTCACGTGAGGCCCTGCGCACCGATTTCTTCGGACTTCGCAGGAAAGACTTGCCTTACAGCTTCCACCCTGTGTGCTGAGGTTCTTGGTCGACCAGACCTCGGAAGGTCAGCAACTGATCCTGTGTTCTTGAACTTCTCATACCAGGCTTTAATGCTCTTGACATCAGGTGGATTCCTTCCAAAAGGTCTGGAAGTGACTCTGCACTGTGGCTGGTGATCGTGTCTCATGGTACCACAGGACACACTGTGCCTTCTCCTTATTGGTTAACATGGCTTCTTGGGCACTGCACCTCATCCACTACTTACGTACTGCGAACCTAAAACAGAAAAAAACTTTGATAGTTGTAAACAATTCGACACAAGTTTCATATTTGTATCTTATTTATCTATCTTATCATATTTGTATCTTACTTCTAGCTTGAGTTATCAATTTATGTAATCAGGGAAAGACTTTTCGGACACCCTGTACATTCATTACGTATATTGTTGTATTGGGGGAGGGGGGGGGGATAGTTTTATTGAAAATCGCTCGCAGATAAATACGATACTGCGGTGCCTGTGTTGTCCAAAAATACGCTGCATCGTATTTGTGAACAACAAAGGCACTGCGGTATCGTTCTTTGCTTTTTTGCAGAAGAATAATGAAAAACTTGAAGAGCACAGTGGAGCAGTATAATTAAACACATACCAGGGGACTGAGGCCTCTGGAAAGATCGTGTGTCAAGGGAAATTCCCGTTAGGAGATTCGCTCCGCAGCGGGCTGCTCGGAAAGTCGATGCGTATCGAACCGCGTGTCCTTAACCTCTGGCCTTAAGAAAATAGCATCTGTCCGCCATCTTAGGACAAATAGAAGGACGCGGGCCAACTCCCCTGTCGGAGTCTTTCGCGTAATCGAGTTCATGGCTCATATCTGGCGAGATTGCTTTTGGATTCTTTGAAAATTCAATTACGCGGAGACGGCGCCCGCGACATCTGCACAATAGGAAACAATGGGTGCGACGACAAAGGCGGCTACAGGTGAGCAAATGGGGCCGCGCCTCGCGCCTTGGGTCGCGCCGAGCTCGCAGTTAACGCCATGTCCCGGCAGAGGCGCCGGCGTTGAGGCTCCCGGGTTCCGAGCTACACCGCAGCGCGCCGAGCCAATAAACCACTCGAGCTGCTGTTTACGGCCGCTTCGTAGCGTTGCCATAGCATCTTCACCTCACAATACCTCGTACGACATGTGAATTATTAGTTTTATTGATGTATTACCAGAATCTGTCAGACATTTACAACCAAAGATTCTACACTGAAGAGCCAAAGGAACTGGTACTCCTGTCTAATATCGTGTAGGGTCCCGAGAGCACGCAGAAGTGCCGCATGGCATGAACATGACTGATGCCTGAAGTAGTGCTGGAGGGAACTGACACCATGAATCCTGCAGGGCTTTCCATAAATCCGTAGAAGTGCGAGGGGGTGGAGATCTCTTCTGAACAGCACGTTGCAAGGCATCCCAGATATGCTCAATAATGTTCATGTCTGGGGAGTCTGGTGGCTAGCGGAAGTATATAAACTCAGAAGAGTGTTCCTAGAGCCATTCTGAGCAATTAAGGACGTGTGAGATGTCACATTGTCCTGCTGGAATTTCTTAAGTCCGTCGGAATGCACAATGGACATGAATGGATACAGGTGATCAGACAGGATGCTTACGTACCTGTCACCTCTCGGATTCGTATCTAGACGTATAAGGCGTCCCATATCACTCCAACTGCACACGCCCTACACCGTTACAGAGCCTCCACCAGCTTGAACAGTCCCGTGCTTACATGAAGGGTCCATGGATTCATGATGTTGTCTCTATACCCGTACACGTCCATCCACTGGATACAATTTGAAACGAGAATCGTCCAACGTCGCAACATGTTTCCAGTCATCAACAGTCGAATGTTGGTTCAAAATGGCTCGGAGCACTATGCGACTTAACTTCTGAGGTCATCAGTCTCCTAGAACTTAGAACTAATTAAACCTAACTAACCTAAGGACATCACACACATCCATGCCCGAGGCAGGATTCGAACCGGCGACCGTAGCGGTCGCTCGGCTCCAGACTGCAGCGCCTAGAACCGCACGGCCACTCCGGTCGGCCCAATGTTGGTGTTGACGGGCCAAGGCGAGGCGTAAAGCTTCGTGTCGTGCAGTCATCAAGGGTACATGAGTGGGCCTTCGGCTCCGAAAACCCACATCGATGATGTTTCGTTGAATGGTTCGTGCGATGACACTTGTTGATGGCCCAGCATTGAAATCTACAGTAATTTGCTGAAGGGTTGCACTTCTGTTGCGTTGAATGATTCTGTTCAGCGTAGTTGGTCCCGCTCTTGTAGGATCTTTTTCCGACCGCAGCGATGTCGGAGATTTGATGTTCTACCGGATTCCTGATATTCACGGTACATTCGTGAAATGGTCGTACGAGAAAATCCCCACGTCTTCGCTACCTCGGAGATGCTGTGACCCATCGCTCGTGCCCCGACTATAACATCACGTTCAATCTCACTTGAATCCTGATAACCTGCCATTGTAGCGATCTAACAACTGCGCCAGACACTTGTTGTCTTATGTAGGCATTACCGACCGCGGCGCCATGTTCTGCCTGTTTACATATCTCTGTATTTGAATACGCATGCCTATACCAGTTTTTTTGGCGCTTCAGTGTAAAACATGGAAACAGTAACTATACATACATACATACAGCCTGACAAAAATTGATGCATTCAGAAAACATGATTGGATGTTCATAAATGTAAATTCGTACATGTGCACGCTATCAACGGCTATGTAAACGATTAAGAGTTGCATTTCCAATGCCCGCATCTCGCGGTCGTGCGGTAGCGTTCTCGCTTCCCACGCCCGGGTTCCCGGGTTCGATTCCCGGCGGGGTCAGGGATTTTCTCTGCCTCGTGATGGCTGGGTGTTGTGTGTGATGTCCTTAGGTTAGTTAGGTTTAAGTAGTTCTAAGTTCTAGGGGACTGATGACCATAGATGTTAAGTCCCATAGTGCTCAGAGCCATTTGAACCAGTTGCATTTCTCTGGTGCAGGTAGGACAGCCTCCAGAATGCATTAGGGATGGCGGTTATCGCTGAAACAATCGGTTTTAGGTTACATAGCTTCGTTTTCAACTGCAGTGTAACCTTACTGTTCAGACCGCTCCAAATACTTGGTTTCTGAAGTAACCGATTTCCGGTTTTTGTTCCTACTATTTCGTATACTAATGTAGAACTCGAGCAAAGATTGAAAAATTTTGTCTGTCTCAGTTTCAAGACGCAAAGAATGAAGATATTAAATTAAATAGGCAAGTAAGAGAAAACTTCGTCTGTTCACCAGCCGCTGCCTTTCTCGAAAAGTGATAAATGGTTTAATACTACAGTAAATCGTTTCCTCGTCCCCTTTGGGTAGTTTGGTGTTTTTGGGCAAGCAGTGTAATTCAGATGAGCAGACAAAAATACTTTAAAAATACGTGGAGACAGCAGATGACTGATAATGTTGTGATGTATCTACTTAGATGACGATGATGTTGATGACTAGAGCCTGGTCTTTAGTGTCCATGCTATAACCTTTTATGACACAAGTTTGGTCAAAAGTGATAAAGCCATAAAAATTCATCAAGAATAAAATATACGGGTGGATCAAAAAGTGTCTGTTCGAAGACCGTACAGTCCATAATCGGTATGCCAATCAGGCGAAATCACCGTGGGCATTGAGGCAATCATCACGCCGGATTGATGATAATCATTTGGTAAAGCACGGTGTCCTGCTGCGTGAAGAATTCCGTAACTGTCTGCTGCACATCCCCTTTCCGACAGGATTAGTGGACCCTTCGGGGCCTATTTTAAGAGACCGAAAACGCGCTATTCACGTGGGGAGAGATCTGGACTCTCTAACGGGTGTTCGAGTATCTCCCACTTGGATCTCCCATTTGGTGCTGGCCTCCCACGTCGATCGGCGTCGTGCGTCGAATCGCGTCCAGCATGGAACTTGGTGCACCATTCCACAATGGTGGTTTTCGACAGACATGTTGCCCCACAAACTTTCTTCAGTCTCCAGGAGATGACTACCGGTGTTTCATCTTCAGCAAACAAGAAAAGGCTAACAGCACGTTGGTCCTATCAGGACGCGTTTGGTGATGCACGTTCCCAGAGTTCACATTTCCCCTTTGGCAGACACACGTTTGAAGACACGAATGAAGACACATAAATACCTTGCCTACATGTCGGTGCTTGTATACCCACATCGGTGTCTCGCTGCTTTGCATGTACTCCGTATCAACGCTCTGAAAAGGAAATTTTTTGATCGTCCCTTGTATATAGATTCAAAGAAATGTTTACCTTCAGTTTTAGAACTAAAGAAAGAGAATTTAATTCGAAAGATCGAAACACTGGAACATGTGAATGTGGCTAACTGAAGCGGATTAAAACAGGTTGATCCAGCCGCTCTACAGCACACTCAGCCTAAAAGCTTAAGCTGGAGTCCAGTCACCGTACGAAATTTTAAACGTTTTATCACACTTCTCGTCAGTTTGGCCAAGTTTTTCTTCACAGACTGTGGTATCATGCAAAAGTCAACGTGCCACATTCTGTGTAGCTGCGATACTTTCGATCTCGTTTATTTCCACTCCTAGCAGATGTTAAGTGCATAGGTGTCCCTTCTTACGTGCTTATTCGCGGTGGGAACATCAGTTTTTACCAATGTCGCCATTCGTCACTGACATCAATCACTTAGGCTTACAGTTTTAGCCTAAACTGCAAACATGTGGATTTCACTAGCAGCTCTGCCTTACTTGTAATCATTTGCTGAATACATTACAGGGGAGATGAAACAAGGGAACTGCTAAACATAGAACTATACGAAGCTCCTCGCAGTTTGAATTACCTTACGCATATTTAGAAATTTTTAAGTGAGTAACGCATTTGAATGTAAGAAAATTTTTCAAATTAACTATGGAATCTGTCTTCAACAAATGTAAAACAACAAGGAAGTTAGAGTGGGAGAGAGAGATACGGGGCTGGACCAGATCACCGAATGACAGCATTGGCGGAAGAAAATGCAGATTTCTCTGTGCCAGAGCATTGTATTAGAGCCCAGACAAGCTGAAGACGATATTGCTATCGCTTGACAGCTTTGAGCACACGCGAAGTTTTTTTTCTGTCTGCAGCCTAGAAATCACCGGCTACATTCGTCAGATGTATGTCATCATTCATTATACGGGGAGATTTGTTGGCCAAGGCTCGTACAACGTTTTACGACAAACATGATTATGTGTCTGCTCTGTTTAAAGCTTCCTGCTCGAGATGAAATACAATTCATGTGTAGACTTTACAGACACACACAGTCAATCATTTAAAACGAAGTGAATAATCATAACCGGCCAATGTGGCCGAGCGGTTCTAGGCGTTTAAGTCCGGAACCGCGCGACCGCTACAGTCGCAGGTTCGAATCCTGCCTCGGACATTCATGTGTGTGATGTCCTTAGGTTAGTTAGGTTTAAGTAGTTCTATGTTCTAGGAGACTGATGACCTCAGATGTTAAGTGCCTTAGTGCTCAGAGCCATTTGAACTATTTTGAATTATCATAAAAACAACTAGTTATATCTGACACAAGACTCATTAACACTGTTCGTTCACATGCAGCTCAGTATTTATCTCTGTAGCTGCTGTGGCACTGATCCGATTCACAGTCATGCTACAGGTCAATTCATTACGTATTCGCATAGTAGAGAAGTAGACATGCTGTAGTAAATATTTGTACACTGCTCATTCTAAATTAACTAAATCAGTGTCATTCTATCTTTACATAGCTTATGCACCTAAATTATCAAAGCAGAAAGTGCTTTCTACTTTTCAATTGATAATGACTACGGACGAGAAATTTAATTGCAACAGATCCACAAAAATCCATTTGCATCTTACAATAAAAGTATTTTGGTTTCGAACAAGCAACTCTGAACCTACAATTTGTGATGGATCACGAGTGTATGAATTCTTACAGTAATTCGCTTCATAAAATAGAAACTAGTATGACTAAAAATCACAGGACTGTCAAAACCAAGATGTTTTAAGGGTCCAAGCCTGACGCCTCAGCAGTGTGTTTACGTTTAGCGGCGTGCGGTTGCAGCTGTAGCGGTTATAAAGCTAAGTACTGATAAAGTTATTTGTGGACTGTTATAGAGTTATTAAATTTAATGGTTTTCAACTGTGTTTCGTGCTGTTAGTATACTTTTGGAAACATTCGCCCCCTGTGTTTTTTAGAGTTTTCTGTGCGTTGAAGTCATTTAGTAAATTTCGTGCTTTAGTTTTCAGCTGACGTTTCTTATTATTTGTAGTGAAATATTTCAGTAAAATTTTCATTCAGTGTTTTAACTTCGTTGAGTGTTCCAGTGGCCGCTTGAATTTTCGATTTTAGCTAATAATTTTGTGACGTTATGTTGGTTTTGGTATTAGTAGTGGTTTAGCAGCATTAATACAAGAAGTTGCTTTCTTAGTAGAGAGAGAATTTCGAGACCACTATTCTTAGTTCTATACATAGTTCTACTGGTGTAACTGAACTTAGGTAACGTAGACGTATAGCTTTTTCACTAACTGTAAAATTTTACCACGAGTGAGAGCTGTGGGCTCTGTAGTAGGTTTGTCAGTAGTGGGTTACGGTGTGGGATGTGTTCAAAGTATTTTCATTGGGGGGAATGCAGTGGGGAAGCCAGTGGGCATTCTAGCAAGATCCTCTCCTCGGGATGCAGAATCTGTAATAGAAGTAAGTTGATAGAGGAGCAGGAGCATAAGATATGTGCCCTTCCGGTGCAATTACAACACGAAAAAGGAGGAACTAGATAGGTTGAGGAGGGTGACGGGTGGTGAGGAATGGGAACTGGCAATTGGCAAGAAGACAGCTAGAAGGAGGAGGTATTCAGACAGTTATATATTGTATAGATGCAATAGATTTGACCAACTGTCAGAGTTGATTGGAGAGGAGCCTCTTGTAGCTGAATGTGTAGGGAACATGCAGCAGTCCTCAGCAGTTAAGTGGCCTAGGTCAGTTGCAACGTCTAACAGAAAGAAGAAGGTTCTGCCGCTAGGTAGTTCGCACAGTAGAGATGTGGGCCAGCAGTTGCAGGAAGTGTTGGGGAGTGAGTACCAGGTCACCAGCATTGTGAAGCCTAGTGCAGGGTTGGCTCAGGTGACTGACAGCATAGGGGAGTTATGTGCGAGTTTTACAAAAGAGGATCAGGTAGTGATAGTAGATGGAGCAGGGAACAGTCTTGATAGGGACGGGGAATATGATGTAGGTGGTGACCTGGTAAAGATAGCTACTCAAACTGGTGGCACTAATGTGCATTTCGTGCAACTGTTTCAGCGTCATGATCGGCCTCATCTTAATGCGGCTTTTAGGTGCGTTAACATGGGGCTGGGGAGGGCACTGATGGCAGAGGCCGTGGGTCACATTGCAGTGGTGCCAGATGAGTCTGTCAGTAGATCGGGTTTCTCTAGGTATGCCTGCACATCAATAGGTTTGGGAAGCAGAGGCTGGCAAAGCTTATAGGTGACAGTGTGGTGGGTGGTGGTGGGATCACTCATGGAAAAATTCCTGTAGTAGTTGGTGTTAGAGTTGCACCTTTTTTAGATTGAAGTCAGCTGATAGGTATACCTACTTAAAGGAAGTGTCTCTAACTAAGGGCTCATCTTCACAGTACATCATGTTTCCAAGTAGAGAAGGAATTAGCATATTTCATCAAAATCTAAGAGGTATTAGAGATAAAGTTAGTGAACTGCTTACAGATGGTGACTCTGAAATTATTGGTATATCGGAGCACCACTTAAATAATTTAACAATTCAGAAGCTTCCTTTACCAGGATACGGATTAGCTGGCTGTTTTTCAACGAGTTCCTTGCGGAGTGGGGTAGTGGCTATGTACGTAAAAAACAGTATTTCATTTGAGTCCATAGACGTATCACGGCAATGAATGTTGTGCAGCGGCAGTTGAATTAAGTGAAACTAAACTTCTAATTGTTGTTGTTTATAGGCCCTCTAACTCTGACTTCAGAGCATTTCTGCTCAAGCTAGAGAGGGCTCTTGATTCACTTTGTAGGAAGTACCAGAAATTGTTTATATGTGGTGACTTCAATATAAATTTTGTATATGATGGTGCAACAAAAAGTATGTTGTAGAGTTCTAAATTCAATATGAGCTGACGCAGACTGTGTTTTTTCCAGCTAGGGTGCAGGGGAACAGTAGCACAGCCACAGACAATATTTTTATTAATTCTTCATTACTAGATGGGCATTCTGTTAGTAAAAGGGTGAAAGACCTTTTAGACCATGATGCACAAATTTTAACACTAAAAGGCTTTTGGCCTCAAACAAAAATCACATATAATTACAAACTATGTAGTAAAGTTAACCCAACAGCAATAGAGAGTTTTTTAAACCTCGTCAAGGGACAAGAGTGGCAGGATGTTATAGTGCCGGTAACATAGATGACAAATATAATACTTTCCTTAACACATTTCTCATGCTCTTTGAGAATTGTTTTCCATTAGAACGTTTTAAACAGGGTACTAGCAGTAAAAGGCATTCCGGGTGGCTGACAATGGGATAGGGATATCGTGTAGAACAAAGCGGGAATTATATCAAAATGTTAGAAGTAGTCACAATCAAGCTACAGTAACCCATTACAAACACTACTGTAAGGTGCTTAAAAAAGTTATTAGGAAGACAAAGAGTATGTGGTATGCAAATAGAATAGGTAATTCACAGGATAAAATTAAAACCATATGGTCAGTTGTGAAGGAATTGTCTGGTTTCACAATTAAAATCACGTAGTAAAAATATTTCTGTTACTGATAAATCAGATATACGTACAGTATTTAACAATCATTTTCTGAGCATTGCTGGCGAATTAAACAAAAATTTAGTTTCTACATGTAATCGTATAACTCTCGTGGCAACTGCCTTCCCGAGATTGATGTCTGAAGTACCCCTCTTGATACAGACAAGGGCGAGATTGAGTCAATATTTAAATCACTGAAGACTAAGGACTCTCATGGATATGATGGAGTGCCATATTAAAGCAGTGTGGTGTACATGTTAGCCCTGTACTTAGCCATATTTGTAATTTTTCCTTAGGAATGTTCAGTTTCCTGAACGATAAAAGTACTCAGTAGTAAAGGCGCTTTATAAAAATGGAGAAAGGAATAATGTAGACAATTTTAGACCTATTTCTATGCCATCAACATTTGCTAAAGTTATTGAAAAGGCTGTGTATGTAAGGATAATTGATCATTTTATATCACACGATTTGCTATCAAATGTACAGTTGGGCTTTAGAAGTCGTTTAACAACTGAAAATACTATATTCTCTTTTCTCTGTGGGGTACTGGGTGGCTTAAACAACAGGTTTCGAACGCTAACCGTATTTTTTTATTTAACTGAGGCGTTTGATTGTGTTGATCACAAAATATTGCTCCAGAAGTTAGACCATTACAGAATGTGGGGAGTATCTCACAATTGGATCACCTCCTATTTTGGCAACAGGCAGCAAAAGGTAATTATTCACAGTGTTGAGAATGGCTGTGATGTGGAGTCTGAGTGGGGTACATTCAAGTGTGGGGGAGAGGGGAGGGGATTGCCCCAGGGATCAGTGTTGGGGCAACTCCAACTCCTGTTCCTTATTTATATAAACGATAGTATTATGAGTAACTGTAAAATATTTCTGTTTTATGATGACACTAGCTTGGTAGTAAAGGTTTTTGTGTGCAACATTGGCTCGGTATCAAATCGTGCAGTTCATGACATAAATTCATTGCTTGTGGAAAATAAACTAACGCTAAATCACAGTAGTACTCAGTTTTTACAGTTTCTAACACACAATTCAATAAAACCTGACGTTTTAATTTCACAGAATGGTGATATGATTAGTGAAACTGAACAGTTCACATTTCTAGGTGTTCAGACAGATAGTAAACTGTCGTGGAAAGCCCACGTTCAGGATGTTGTTCAAAAACTTAATGATGCCATTTTTACTATTCGGAGGGTATCTGAAGTAAGTGATCGGGGAAGTTAACACGGCAGGTTACGCCACAATGGAAGTTAACCTGTTTGGGGGCTATACAAAAATGATTGAGAATGTATGCAAAATCTAGTTTACTGACAACATTTATTATCCCAAAAACAAAGACTAATATAATTTATGCAAAACACCTTATGATAGAGAATCGTAAACAACTTACGAGTGGTTTAAGACCACAATGGAAAAGGATCCTGGGTGGCAAAAATGAGTCAAGTACCGGCCCTAAAAATGTTGATAACGCAATCTGAATTGATCTGACACTGAGCAGACTTTGATCGATAATCTACAGAAGTCTATATAGGTGCAACTGAGAACAAGTGGCGATTGTGATTTGTACGCCCTGACACAAGGCCGGAGCAGCAGTACGTTACCCTGTTTGCTTCGTGCAGCGATGTAGCTTGGAACTGGCGAGATGTGTGCGGCGGGGGCGAGGCGTGAGGCGGCTCCTGTGAATTGATCGCGACCACGAAAGAAATGCGAAATCTCACGGTCTAGCGATCAGGCAGACGGATCGCAATTTACTCTCTACCAGAGTCCTGAAATCACGTAGATTTCAATGTGTGACACACCCGTTTGCTGGTCGTACCAAGGACCAATTTGGCTCACTTATACGACAGATCGCACAAGGGTACCAAACGTCAAGACTGGTAAACCAAAAACGAATAAGTGTGCCCTCGACAAATGAGTAGTCGGAGACGTTTGAAGTCACACTGTCGGTACGGTTCCCCAGTCTAACTGCTCGCAAGTGAAGTCAGTCTTAGAACAGGTCCCAAGTACCTTCCACACCTGCCAGAGATTCAACAGAAGTTGCTTCCAGATCTAAGTCCAGAGCCCGAGTTCCTCGTACCTCTCTCAGAGAAAACAATTCCGTTTTTCCGCAAAGTGCACGAACGACACCGCCTTCACCCCGTCTTGAGCGAATCACAAGGCTTTGGGGGCGCTAAACCTCCCCTCCTACACGACAGCACAAATTCATGTCAAACCAGCGCAAAAGTTAATTTTTCTCTGACGTCTCGTCGCTTCCAGCGGCAACAAGCGAACAGATACCATCTTAAAAATCTTTATCTACATTGCCTGTGCCTTGGACCATCTTAGTCCTAGCTATGAGGTCTCGTAAAGATTCTATCTCTAAACGTTTCTCAGACGGCACAGTGAGAGAGTAACTTGCCCTCTCTCAATCGATTTGGGGTGACTTTCTAAAATGATATTTTTGGCTCAGAAACAGGCGGTTCGGGCAATAAGTGGTGTAAGTTCGCGAACCTCTTGTCGACCGCTGTTCACTAGTCTGGGTATTTTGACATTGACCTTTCAATATATATATATATATATATACTCCTGGAAATTGAAATAAGAACACCGTGAATTCATTGTTTCAGGAAGGGGAAACTTTATTGACACATTCCTGGGGTCAGATACATCACATGATCACACTGACAGAACCACAGGCACATAGACACAGGCAACAGAGCATGCACAATGTCGGCACTAGTACAGTGTATATCCACCTTTCGCAGCAATGCAGGCTGCTATTCTCCCATGGAGACGATCGTAGAGATGCTAGATGTAGTCCTGTGGAACGGCTTGCCATGCCATTTCCACCTGGCGCCTCAGTTGGACCAGCGTTCGTGCTGGACGTGCAGACCGCGTGAGACGACGCTTCATCCAGTCCCAAACATGCTCAATGGGGGACAGATCCGGAGATCTTGCTGGCCAGGGTAGTTGACTTACACCTTCTAGAGCACGTTGGGTGGCACGGGATACATGCGGACGTGCATTGTCCTGTTGGAACAGCAAGTTCCCTTGCCGGTCTAGGAATGGTAGAACGATGGGTTCGATGACGGTTTGGATGTACCGTGCACTATTCAGTGTCCCCTCGACGATCACCAGTGGTGTACGGCCAGTGTAGGAGATCGCTCCCCACACCATGATGCCGGGTGTTGGCCCTGTGTGCCTCGGTCGTATGCAGTCCTGATTGTGGCGCTCACCTGCACGGCGCCAAACACGCATACGACCATCATTGGCACCAAGGCAGAAGCGACTCTCATTGCTGAAGACGACACGTCTCCATTCGTCCCTCCATTCACGCCTGTCGCGACACCACTGGAGGCGGGCTGCACGATGTTGGGGCGTGAGCGGAAGACGGCCTAACGGTGTGCGGGACCGTAGCCCAGCTTAATGGAGACGGTTGCGAATTGTCCTCGCCGATACCCCAGGAGCAACAGTGTCCCTAATTTGCTGGGAAGTGGCGGTGCGGTCCCCTACGGCACTGCGTAGGATCCTACGGTCTTGGCGTGCATCCGTGCGTCGCGTCGCTGCGGTCCGGTCCCAGGTCGACGGGCACGTGCACCTTCCGCCGACCACTGGCGACAACATCGATGTACTGTGGAGACCTCACGCCCCACGTGTTGAGCAATTCGGCGGTACGTCCACCCGGCCTCCCGCATGCCCACTATACGCCCTCGCTCAAAGTCCGTCAACTGCACATACGGTTCACGTCCACGCTGTCGCGGCATGCTACCAGTGTTAAAGACTGCGATGGAGCTCCGTATGCCACGGCAAACTGGCTGACACTGACAGCGGCGGTGTTCCCGGGTTCGATTCCCGGCGGGGTTAGGGATTTTCTCTGCCTCGTGTTGGCTGGGTGTTGTGTGCTGTCCTTAGGTTAATTAGGTTTAAGTAGTTCTAAGTTCTAGGGGACTTGTGACCACGGCGGTTGAGTCCCATAGTGCTCAGAGCCATTTGAACCATTTTTGACAGCGGCGGTGCACAAATGCTGCGCAGCTAGCGCCATTCGACGGCCAACACCGCGGTTCCTGGTGTGTCCGCCGTGCCGTGCGTGTGATCATTGCTTGTACAGCCCTCTCGCAGTGTCCGGAGCAAGTATGGTGGGTCTGACACACCGGTGTCAATGTGTTCTTTTTTCCATTTCCAGGAGTGTATATTCGTTACTTTCATTTCTTGTTAACAATATCAGCTTATTCCCAAGAATAAGCAGCTTTTACTCAGTTAATACTCAGCGGAAATCAAACCTGCATTTGGATCGTACTTCCTTAACTCTTGTGCAGAAAGGTGTGCAGTATACTGCTGTGTCCATTTGCAATGAGCTACCACAAGAATTCAAAAATCTTAGCAGTAATCCACGCGCTTTCAAATCGAAACTAAAGAATTTCCTCGTGGGTCACTCATTATATTCTGTCGAGGAGTTCCTTGAAAAATTAAGCTGATTCTTGTTGTATTGTTGACTGCGTTTACTTAAACTTACGGCTTGACTTTTTTTGGGTTCATAAAAATTGTATTTTTATCTCTTATTACTTTTATGTTGTAATTTCATGTACTGACACGTTCCATGACCTTGGAGATTTTCTCCTCAGTTTGGTCCTACTGAACTTGGTGTGGAAATATAAATAAATAAATAAATAAAACCTGGCTTTGGGGGCCACTTTGTAAGTTTCTCAGAAACAATGAAAGAGCAATGTTTTGGAGCAAACCATTTTATTGTTTTTCAAAATATTTATCACTGAAATTAATAGCATTTTTAGTGACTGCAAAAGTCCTTTTCCATGGACGAATTTCTATTGAAAAACTGTTAGCCTGAATAATGCGTTTTTAAGTGTAGTTGCATGAGTAGCACCTGAAAAATATTCACTAATGTTGACAATAAATCATGTATACACGTCCTGTAAACTGTCACGTTCCACATCATTCTGTTAAGGATACAGGGTACATATAAATGGTGGAAAAATCTAAGTTTATTTTATGATTTTATTAAATTCTATAGTCTTTCCTGATTACGTTGATATATATACATTATAGGGTTTCAAATGAAAAATGACCTGTATATACCAAATTTTAAAGTTACAGTCATGTATGCTGCCATGCCCCCTTTATTTCTCTTGCAGAAACCAGTATTATTTCGAAAATAACTGTGAACTTCCTTTTTCCAGCGATTATACGTATGATACATTGTATATGTTGGCAACAGTGCAGGTTTCTAGTGTCTGTAAATGATTTTCTTTGCTGGTATTTACTTTTGTTTCACTGAAGCAGTTTGTTCACGTGAATGTTTGTAGCCCAAGTGCTACATATATTTGTGGAGGTACATATCCTTTGGTGTGCAATAAATACGAACTATGCCACGCATCAAGAAATTCAATAAGGAAATTCCGTGGTAACCAGTTCACAAACAAAGCAAGCCACACTGTTGAAAGTAACTACGCATCGGTTCTTCAGGGAAGAAGCTCCCACATGGCACACCTCCTGGTGATTCAATTTTTTGTGTTAACAATGACGCTGTTTGTAGTGAATTTATTGTTGTTGATGTGGGCATATTATCTTCTTTGATAAAGAAAGTGGCGAAATGTAAACTATGTGATGGTGTAGGCTGTCTTGAAATAACTGAACAACAAAGTAGCAGGAAAGATTTAGCGTCAAAATTAGTTGTTCTGTGTAGATTCTGCAATAAATCTACCTCGAAAATGACTTCGAACATTGTACATAATTCATATGATGTGAATTTGAAGTTAGTGTATGCAATGCGTGCAATAAAAAAAGGTTGCTCAAAAGTTTTGTGGTTTGAAGGACCTCCCTCCTCCTCCCAGTAGGTTCAGCAAGTACAAAAAAATACTTTTAGGTGCCTTGACGGTTGTGTGTAAAGTATCTATGACATGAGCAGTAGAAGAAACTGTAAATATTAGTGGAACCAGGGATATTGCTGTTCCACTTGATGGGACATGGCAACCTCGAGGACATCGTTCCTTCAATGGCGTTGTAAGTGCTACTTGTCTGGAGAATGGAAAAGTTGTTGATGTTGAGTGCTTATCTAAGTACTGCTACACCTGCCATGGTAACACTGAAGGACATACTGAACATCAGTGTTCTAAGAATTATGATGGTTACAGTGGAGGTATGGAGTGTGATGCAGTTCTAAAAATATTTCAGAGGTCAGTGCCCGTTTATAATGTTAGATATATGAAGTACTGGCCATTAGACGAACTGCACCTCTGAATGATGTTACCGCAATTAGAAAAGCTGTGTAGGCCACCCACTTTCATAAGCTGTCCACAGATGACCACCCTGTTCACGGACTTTGCCCCAAAGGATCAGAATCTTGGTGTGGTTACCAAAAAAGAAAGTGGTCAAATATACCATCATAAGCGTTCTCTTCCTGAGTCCGTTATGAATGAAACAAAAAGAATTTTTAGAGACCTAAGTGACCCTGTTTTGCACAGTAAAGTTCTTCATGGGGATACTCAGAATACAAATACTTGGGAAATATTACCCAAGAATGTTTTTGTACGACTAAATACATTAAACATTGGTATACTAGATGCACTGATATGTTTCAATGATGGAGTGATAGGAAGGTTGGAAGTCCTGAGAAATGTAGGGATAAAATGTGGCTATAATATGGAAGATCAATTGCCTGCATGTGACAAACAATGGGTGCATGAAGCTGAAAGATTCGCTCTTCAAGTTACCAAAGAAGCAAGAAGTGTTAAAAGGAATGCCAAGAGGAAGCTTGAAGATGAAGAAATGCTGCAGGATGAAGACTATGCTTCAAGAATGTTCTGAGGCACAGTTTTTTAATTGGACTCATATTTTCATTCGCAACTTCACACAAGTTGTATTTTTTAGAATTCAGGTGCAAATATTTCCTAAAGTTTACAAAGCATTGCTCTAACATTTTCTGTAGCTTGCAATAGTCCATACTTATGAAGTATACATAAGGTTTATTGCAGAATCAACTAAATTATAGAAAATATTACATTTTTATTAGGAAAAAATTATAAAAATTAAAATGTACGAAGTGATGTTTTTTATGTTTGTAATATACATAATAGGTGGAATTAAATAGGTCTAGTCCTCAGCCATCATGTCATGCATATCTGGTAAAAATTTGGCCTCCTTCAAATGTGTATCAATGGATTAAATGGTACCTCAATTTGAGGAAGCATTTGGTAAAAAATTGCATCAATTTCTTTGTAATTTTTTTAATAACCCTAAACAGGTTCAAAAATATTCAAAATGCTTCTAATCTGTTAAGAAAATGTGCTGCATTACATGATATCAACAAACAATTTGTAAAACATATACATTATAAACAGTGCCTGAAAGAAATAGGTGTTGATTTTTACATAATATTGAGCCAGAAAAGTACCCTGTATCCTTAAGACGACATTGTATGTCCTATGCCACCAATGTTAAATTTTGTGACCCATTATCTTGGAAACTTTTTAACACACCAACTTACAATTTTCCACACTTATTGGATGTACCTTTCTAGATACACTGAACTAGAATTATTACTAAAATTGTATTGTGGGGCATGTTACATTTTTTTCTAACAGTCAATTTTTGACAGAATTTTGTAAATAAATGAACATAAAACAAAACATCTCAGGAAATTTTAATTATTCTATAGCTGTTCCATATGAATTGAATCTCACACTTGGCATGCTGTGAAAATTTCGTGTCTCTACCATCAGTACTTTTTTAGAAAATTAGTCATTTATTACATTAAATGTAGTTCAGAGATTCAGGTTTAAAACTTTTTTTATTACAAATTTTTATACAGACTTACATTTCTGCTTCTTTTAGGCACTCGAATTGCCCTGGCCCATAGTCTGTGTTTTCTTCAGCTTCACAAGAGTCCTGTGCGTGCCTCCTCCTTTTCTTTCTTGCTTCTTTTGTTATTTCCTGAGCAGCTAACTCTGCTTCACGTACCAAAGCTCATTCAGTTCCCGCAGTCCGTTAGCTGTGTTCTGTCCAAATCTTACCCCTAGCTTCTACAGAACCTTAAGTCTTTCATAGTTCCTACCATTAGAAGTTATTACAGCATCAGACACTGCTAACTTAAGAGTCATAAGGTCAACAAATACATTTTTAGGCACCCAACACCACAAACATTATTGAAGGACTCATTCACTGTGTTCCACACAGCTCTTTTCATCTTCTCTAAATTGTCACAGTTATCTCTAATGGCCTTCCCATAATATTCCTGTACTTCATCTATTACTTTGTCCGTTAGTCTTCCAGCACATTTTATTGTCTTGCCATTAGACAGTTTTGTGTTATCCAGCTTGGTTTTTAGGTTACACAGACGTGTTCCCATCCTTTTCTTGACATGTCCTACATATCCTACGCACTCAAGTTTTTGTATAGGAACATCATATAGCTTACTATTTTGTACTGCAATGAAAGCCTTGCTGTCTCCATCACCCAAGTAATTCACATATCTGACACCTCTCTCCTTCTGCGAACTCTGGAAAATGCTAACTTCTCCTTTTACCTCCATTCCTCCACTTGTGCCATCATAATTTTTTATACACTGCTGCTTATGAAGTAATTTGTTCTTCTGGCTCACTGTACAACCTTGGCAATACTTAATGAGAACTTCAAAATCCACAACTTTTCCAGTGTCAATACTTATTGCAGATGTAAAACCATTTTTTAGAGCTAAACCCACGCTTTTGCCGGGATCCAGCCACAGCAATGCTGATGTATGTGTCACCCTTACTTTGGTCAACAACTTCTGATGCAACTCACGACCTTCTAGACTGTGTAGTTCGCAAGATACCACTGCTCAACTGTGGTAGTATATTCGTAGCCGCAAAATTTGACAGTCACACGTCAACATTCAAAATACTATTTTAAGGTCTCACAATTGTCTGATTTTAATGTATTGTATACCAAAATGTGCAGGAAAGTCCAAAGTACATAATGGAGTAGAAAACAGAAAATGTCAAATTTCAACGAATTTCGCGTACAACGTCCCCTTAAAAGATAAATATGGGCAGTGTGACATTGATCCCATCTCCTTCCTCATCAAATAATTAGTTACAGACAATCTTGTAGACATCGCAACCATAGCTATGAGTAATTATTTTGGTATTAATAAACCATCACAGCTTTATTTAGTCCTTTATTTTTAGGTCATTACTTGTTTCATGGCACTGATAACCACATATTCAGGTGAATATCTGCGTAACAATAAATTCAGAAGGGATAACAACCCCAGTGCATCCACTGTTATGATAATTTTCTAAATTTACTTTAAGTTTTTAAATTTTTGATAAAACTAGTACACACAAAGATTAAAATTTTTGTACTCACATAACTATGAGGGTGAGTCAAATGAAAACCTTAAATTTGTAATAAGAAATCGAAATTTCGCGCCGTTATCCTGTAAGTTGGTAAGCATGCTACAAACAGCGTGCAGAATGGCCTGCACGTGGCAGCATAGTACAGATGCACACACACCGTCGCAGTATCAGTATAAAGATGGCCGCCCCACTTGCGACTTGCACCAGGGAAGAACAGCGTTCTGTTATTCGGTTTTTGCGTAGTCAAGGTGTGAAACCTATTGAAATTCATCGACGAATGAATGTTCAGTACGGTGATGAATGTTTGTCACAGTACCAAGTGTACGAATGGAGTAGGATGTTCGCAAATGGTGTGACTTTAGTGGAAGATGCTGCTCCTCTAGGTCAGGCACAACGAGTTATGACTCCACAGAACATTGCAGCAGTTGAAGCCATAGTGAAGGAAAACCGCCGAGTGACACTGAATGACATTGCAGCATGTTTACAGATTAGTCGTGGGTCAGCACACCGCATTGTGCATGATGTGCTCCAGTTTCACAAAGTGTCTGCAAGATGGGTGACACGGCAGCTGACTCCTGAAATGAGAGAACGACGTGCTGATGCTTGTGAAGAATTTCTTCGGCGCTTTGAACGAGTAGGTGATGGCTTCCTTGCAAGAATCGTTACTGGGGGCGAAACCTGGGTTCACTTCCATCAACCGGATACGAAGAGAGCGAGCAAGGAATTGCGCCATTCCTCATCACCAAAACCAAAGAAGTTTCGAATAGAACCATCAGCAGGGAAGGTTACGCTGACTCTATTTTGGGACGAAAAAGTCGTCATTTTGGAGCATTATATGCCTAGAGGGACCACTGTCACCAGTGCATCATACACAGATCTCCTAAAAAATCATCTGCGGCCTGCAATCAAATCAAAGCGACTTGGATTGCTGTCAGCACGTGTCCTTTTGCAACGTGACAATGCTGGGCTCCACACTGCCCGTACAACAGTTTCAACAATCACAGACCTGCATTTCGAGTGTCTTCCTCATCCACCATGTTCACCAGACCTAGCCCCAAGTGATTTCCATAAGTTTGGACCACTCAAAGGCGCAATGGGAGGAAAGAAGTTCCGTTCTGATGAAGAGGTAGGCCACGCGCTGCATGAGTGGTTGCGCGGACTACCAAAAGAATTTTTTTCTAAAGGAATTTATGCACTGTGTAAGCTCTGGAGGACTCGCATTGAGCATGGGGGAGATTATGTTGAAAAGTGATACAGCTTTGTACCACTTCTGCACAATAAATAATATTTAAAAAAATATTTAAGGTTTTCATTTGACTCTCCCTCCCAAAACATTGTAGCGAAAAAGCGGGATTCTGTACCAAACATTCGTTGTCCGTCAGAATGAAACATCACTAAAAGGCTGTGTGTCACTGAATAAAACTCTCGGGTGCCCAGATTCCAATCCAATACCGTGGGTGGCGCACAAACAAACCACAGCACATTGGTATGGTGAAAATATATGTTAAACTATCAAGACCTAGCTTGCGGCTAGCATGGAAAAACCAACAAGTGGTTGCAGCAAATTGTAGGTATTTCCTAAGCAAACTGGACAAAATGTGTCAAGTAAATAGTTGATGACGGAAAAGTAGAACACGAAAAACAGACTAGCCGCTTCTCTGGTTTATATTCAATCACAGAACAGAGGAGGCCCTTCTTGATTTATTGTTATGCGGGTGTTCACCTGAAGATATGGGTCTTCTGTGCCAGCAGTGATCTAAAAATAAAGGACTAAAAACACGCACAGTTGCATTCAGTACAGTCTTTTTATGACACCGTAGCAAAAGTTCATCATAACGAATAACTGCAGACTTTTCTGTTTCAAAACTGTGGAAAAATGTTTCGAAATTTTTAGATGATGATGATGGTGACGATGATTATGATTGGTTTGTGGTGCGCTCAACTTCGCGGTTATCAGCACCCGTACAAATTCCCAACATTTCCTCAGCCCAATCTCGCCACTTTCAGGAATGATGATGAAATGAGGAGGACAACCCAAACACCCAGTTAAAATTTTTAGAGGGCACAGGCACAAGAGGAAGAACTACTGCACGTTGCGATGGTGTTCTTTGCTTGATTCAGACTCATGCGAAGCTACACCCAGATTTTTCACCTTTTTTGATATGGTAATGGAGTGCATACAAGAATAATAGGGTGTGAATGTAAACGAAAACCATGACTCATTAGTATTGGATGATATGAACACCAGTAGTAAGTAATGTGCGTGCTGGAAGTATTGGTTCCCACAGGTTTGGCGCTAGGGCAAAACTGAAGCTAGGGCAAAACTGAAGGTCATCGGCATGTAGATGGTATTTACAGGACGGTACCAACGAGATATTATTCAAATGGTTCAAATGGCTCTGAGCACTGTGGGACTTAACTTCTGAGGTCATCAGTCCTCTAGAACTCAGAACTACTTAAACCTAAATAACCTAAGGACATCACACACAACCATGCCCGAGGCAGGATTCGAACCTGCGGCCGTAGCGGTCACGCTGCTCCAGACTGTAGCGCCTAGAACCACTCGGCCACTCCGACCGGCGAGATATTATTGACAGACAAGAATAACAGTAACAAGCCTAAGACTGACCGCCAAGATATTTATGAGAGGACTTTCTTCTAGGATAACTTTTCACTTCCACTTGTGACTCTTCCTGAAACCCCTTTCAACCATTTCTGCTCATTATCTGAAAAAAATAAGCGGTTCGCATTGAGCAGAATTTTGAAGTCTATGGTATCAGATGCTTTGCTCAAGTCTATTAATGACAGTATGGGAGCCTCAAGACGGGCGTGATGTGTTTCAGTTCATCAATTATCTCTGGTAACGCAATGGTCGCCGATATTAGTTGTATATGTTAAACATGTGTAAGTAGTTAGCTGATTGTGTCCACCGTATATGATAGTTTGTGTATGTGTGTGTGTGTCTGTGTGTGTGTGTGTGTGTGTGTGTGTGTGTGTGTGCGTGTGTGTGTGTGTGTATGTATGTGTACTTTAAAAAATAACTTTGAAAGTAGAAATAAACATATGAGCAAGAAACCGTCTTAGGATTGGCTGCTGGAAAGTTGCATCAGGTAAGTACTCCGAGATGGGAGGCGGAATTCTGCCGAATATCTCAGCAAGGCTGTATCACAATGCCCTGGATTCAATATCAGATGCCTTCACAGTGTTCTGATGAAATGAGGAATGTGTCACTGTTATTAGTTTCTGATAGAGACATTAGACTCTCAGGTTTACTAGAGTGCTTTTCGGAAAGATCTCGCTACTCGCTTGCATCAAGTTCCATAGATACAAACTTGATCCTTTGTACGAAGGAAAGAAGACTGGACATACATATACAGGGTGCGCAAAATTCAGCTGGCCTCGGTGGGGGTTTTGCGAAAATGCTTAGTCTTAAATTCTTCCACAAGCAGTTCCGCACACGTTTTTCACGAATTGTGTTTCGCATACCACTCGACAACAACAAGTGCTGTTTTATCTTGAGCATCATTTTGTGTCTCACTGAACTGCTCACTAAACATGTCTGCTCGTCTCACTCACTCAAACGTTACGGCGCAGGGAAGTACTAGGGAGACTGGTGTCAGTACTTTTTGTTTCTGTCTCTATTCCTTGTCCTTCATCTTGAAACAAAAATATTGTTCTGTGCTGCGTCGTAGTAAATATAGGAAGGTGAACATACCTTGTCAGTGCAACTATATTTCATGTTCAGCTTGCTCTTTTTTAATTAATCGTAGGCGTTCATTATTTAGAATAATGCTTGTCTGTAGTAATGCAGCCTGATAACTGTTAACAAAACTAAAAGAATTTCTTATTAAAAGCAGAAGAGCATAGATAAATCTGAAATGCATCGACACTAACAATTTATCTTGAAGATAGAAAATACATGTTGCACCATTTACATCTTTGTTGTCCCCTACAAAAAGCGGGAACTAGCTAGGAGCATTTAAAAGGAAGGGAAAAGTTCCTCGTGCTGTGTGACGAAGAACATAATAAAATGATAGACATGTGCTTTTAGATACGAAAACTGTTGTCTCTTTTACAAACATTATTAGACTACTGAAATTTTCTTTGTGTCTTCTATAAAAGTTGCATTAACAGCTCTTTCGAGTTAGTGAAGAATAATAAAGGATTAGAATTGACCAATGTTGTTCAGTTGGTGACTTCCGTAGGAATCTAGTGAATGCAGCAGGATCACCCCATCACACATTCACGTACTGCATATAGATTATAAGTTTCATAACAGCGTTTGCGTCATAATAACAAATGGTTCAAATGGCTCTGAGCACTATGGGACTCAACTGCTGAGGTCATAAGTCCCCTAGAACTTAGAACTACTTAAACCTAACTAACCTAAGGACAACACACACATCCATGCCCGAGGCAGGATTCGAACCTGCGACCGTAGCGGTCGCGCGGTTCCAGACTGTAGCGCCAGAACCACTCGGCCACCAGCGGCCGGCATAATAACACCCTGCTTGGATATTAAACAGTATAGTTCATAGAGCATTCAGAAACGTAAAGATACCGTATACTATCTTGTTAATATGACTGCAAGACAGAATCTGTGCCACAATTGGGGTCAAACGTGAGATTGATCAGAACAATTTTGTTCTTTTTCAACTGGATGGTAGTTTATTAAGTTTTTTTTTTTTAATTTCGCTAATCAGCTAGAGAGTCAGGCAGTCCACAAGGACTGGGTAACCATAGAATAGGAAACCATCTTCTTGTAAGATTTGTCCTGTGACCTTTCAGCTAAAAGGACCATTTAATATCGCTGCGTGCCTATAGAAAAAGGACACGTCCTCGAGAGAAAGGGTACTGTTACATACGTTGCGTTGAATTGGTCCACAATACTGACGACATTATATTTGCATAATATTGTACTACCCCTTTAAGATAGCCCAAAAAGGACATTGAAAAATTGCCGTGTTACATCCAATACACGTCAGTTCAGCGTTTCAACCCCTGGCCGCGATTTCATATGGGCCCACGTAGGCTCTCGCTGGGTTCCACTCCTTTTCACGCCTTAAATAAAAATTCACAGAGCTAAAATGTTCCAGCAGCATTAATTACGTTACGCAACATTTTCTCCTCAGACGAAGCTTGGATACAACTCTTGCGGACACCGGCTCATAGGATATCGCCACCGTCTCATTTCGAGAATAAAGTTTGAAATACCGCCATCGGCAGGAAAATTTACGTTAAAAGTTTTATTAAGATGCAAATGGCATTATCCATATTCATTTTCTGGAAGGAGAAAATATAATAAATTCAGATCGTTAAGTAGAGAAATTGCAGAACACAAAAGGGCTTCACGGATAATTTTAAGTGGCAAGAAATATGAACTGTTGAAACATGGCAACGCTAGATCACAGCTAAGGAATTACAGTTCGTATCCACCATACAACCCAACCCAACCAGGGCATCCTGTGATTCACAGATTTTCTCTAATATAAAAGATCCATGTACATTACTAAGACATCCATAACGGAATTCAAACCGCCGACAATCCATAGCTGAGGAAAGAGATGGTGGCTGCTTCACTAAACTAGTTCTCCGTTGCGAGATACCTATTCACGTATCTGGTTCAAATCAAATGGCTCTGAGCACTATGGGACTTAACATCTGAGGTCATCAGTCCCCTAGAACTTAGAACTACTTAAACGTAACTAAACTAAGGACATCACATACATCCATGCCCGAGGCAGGATTCGAACCTGTGACCGTTTCGGTCGCGCGGTTCCAGACTGAAGCGCCTAGAACCGCTCGGCCACAACGGCTGGCTCACATATCTGGTGATTACGTCTACAAGTATACGTCTGCTGTCCTCTTTCCTAAGGAAAACCTCTGTGCTTTATTCATTACATGAATTCCACCATGTCACTAGTAATTCTCATCAATCTATCGTATTAATTACAACATTCATTGTAGAATCACAGTGTTATGACCGCCAAGCCTATGTGCTGTCCACAGCTATTGAAGAGTGAGCGTTCAGGTAGGTAACGTGAGTACTGAGGTGGCACAGCTGATGAGGATTCAGGGAATCTGTGAACAAGCAGAGTACATTGAAGTGCTAATTGTACTCTTCCAGCCTTTTGCGGAGATTAAACAATCTGGTACGTCGCTTGGAGGCCCCATTCTCTCACAAGGGGAGGCCGCCAATTGTGAATTTCAGATTCGATTCATACTGCGCATAATAAAAGCTCATGGCCAGAGGTGTAATGTGGCAAAGCACCATGATGCACTTCTCAGCCGTTGTCGAGAAAATCGACAGTTAAAAGAAGCCGTTGCGGTGAAATACTCTCTACGATTAGTTATTTTCTACAGCGTCGTGGCGCAGCGGTAAGCGCTCGGGTTCGTAATCCGAAGGTCGCCGGATCGAATCTCGCGCCATGCAATTTTTTTTATTATTAGTTTTTTGTAATTCATATATATATATATATATATATATATATATATATATATATATATATGCATGTTGGAGAAGGCAGATCGTTCTCCAATTGTACCGGCTCCATTTTTCCCTTTTTTTAACAGGGTGTACCAAAGCTCTCCCGTCCGCACTGATTTTCGACGATGTTATAAGTTGCGCTAGGGACCGCATCTACCTTCTTTCGAAGTTAGCACGCAACTACGCTGTTATGCGGCGGCTCGTTTCGGCCCATTCAACATCTGTCCTTCAAGTGTAACGAGCGAGTAACGGAGTTTATATTTCATACCTGCCACAGCAAATTTGTGTTCGTGGGGTCTCTATTCTAATTCGAACGTTTGACTTACGCTATACGTATTCGTTTCGGAATATCGTTTCTTCTGTTAACTATACGTGGATAACATTATGAAGATAATTAATAACATTTGTGAAATACAACTTTGTTTCTTTCAACAACTTATTATATGCATAATTGTTGCAACTGATTGCCGGGAATTTTATATATATTCTATGGGTTAAAAACAAATAATAAGAAAAAAACGTTGCATGGCGCGAGATTCGATCCGGCGATCTTCGGATTACGAACCCGAGCGCTTACTGCTGCGCCACGACGCTGTAGAAAATTATTAATCGTAGAGAGTATTTCACGGCAACGGTTTCTTTTAACTGTCGATTTTCTCGACAACGGCTGAGAAGTGCATCTTGGTGCTTTGCCACATTACACCTCTGGCCATGAGCTTTTATTATGCGCAGTATGAATCGAATCTGAATGTCACAATTGGCGGCCTCCCCTTGTCAAAGAGAACATCTATCTTACGTGGGTGAACATGACCTTCCAGGATCGATTAGAAATCAAATCTATCCGGAGGGCCTTCTACCAATATTAATGACGCTACCTAGAGAATGTCACGGAACATTTCCCAGACCTTGGCACTTACTTCTCCTCCTTCACTTCCTTGCACTCTCCCGGCAGGACGTGTTTCGCCGGACACGCGCGTGCAAACTGATCCTACGAAGCAGCTCTCTAGTTTCAATACTGTAAAACGAATTACTTTTTCGATGGGGCGTCTTCGTTACTCACATAAAGGGTGCAAATACCATTCATGTGTTCGACTTGATTACGCAGCTGGGGCTGCTGTAGTGGCGTGGTACATACGAGTCTAAATGAACACTCGTTTATTTGGACGGAGTGCAGTTTCACTCTGTCAGTTCGGTTGAGCTTCATGTATTGTCACAGTAAACGAACTACTCGCAAACCAATGGTACGTGGAGCTGTGCTGTTTCCAGAACAATTACACTTAATAATCTCATTACTGCACTTGTGAGAAACCCTCACCACAAGAGTGCAGTTTCCATACCTAACCGTTTCACAAATGATGACCCCAAAAGCCAATGCTAATTTTTTTTATTCGTAAGAACAGTGGACAGTGTGTAATACTGTTATGCTTATTACCGTTGTGCCACGAGGTAACTAGTACATGCTAATACAGAAATTAGGCCATACCAAATATTTCGCAAGCATGTAAGTCGTAAGAACAAATATACGGTTGACCATTGAAATTACAACACGAAGAACGATAGCAAATAACGAAATTTTTTCTTGTGGGTAAACGATATTGTAGGAAGGAAGAGCCTCGGTGAAATTAAAAGTAAAGGTGGTAATATTAAGAGTGCAAAGGAAATTCCTCTGTTAAATGCAGAGGAGAGAGCGGGTATGCGGCAGGACTACACTGAAGGCCTCTAAGAAGGAAAGGGCTTGTCTGATGACGAGACAGAAGGAGAAACAGGAGTCGACAGGGAAGACATAGAGCAGCTAATATTAGAATCATGATTTAAAAGAGCTTTGGACGACTTAAGATGAAATAAGGCAGAAGATATGAATAACATTCCTTCGAATTTTTAAAATCATTGGGTAAGTGGCAACAAAACGACTATCCACGTTGGTGTGTAGAATGTATGGGCTTGGCGATAGGCCTACACCATCAGACTTTCATAAAAACACACTTCATAAAAACACATTTCCGAAGACAGCAAGAGCCGACAAGTGTGAGAATCATCGCACAATCAGCATAACAGCTCATGCCTTCAAGTTACAGTTTCGTTTAGGGAAAGGTAAAGGCACTAGAGGGGCACTTCCGACGTTGAGATTGTTAATCGTAGCAAGACTAAACAAAAAAGAAAGCATGCTCATAGGACCAGTCGACCTGGAAAGCGTTCGACAACGTAAAATGGTACAAGATTTTCGAAATTCTCAGGAAAAAAGGAGTAAGCAATAGGCGAGACAGGTGACACAATTTGTACAAGAACCAAGAGGAAAAGTAAGACTGTAAGACCAAGAACGAAGAGCTCGGATTAAAAAGGCTGTAAGATAGGGATATAGCTTTTCGCCTCTACTGTTCGATCTATACGTTGCAGAAGCAATGACGGAAATAAAGGAAAAGATAAAGTGTCGAATTAAAATTCAAGGTTTGAGGATATCAATGATAAGATTCACTGATGACATTGCTGCCCTCAGCGAAAGTGAAAAAGAAATACAGGATCTGTTGAGGGGAATGAATAGTCTGGTGGGTGCAGGGTATGGACTGAGAATAATACGAAGTAATGAGAAGCAGCGGAAACGAGAACAGCGAGAAACTTAACATCAGAATTTGGGTTCACAAAGCAGACGAGTTCAAGAAATCTGCCACCTAGGTAGCAAAATAACCCATGATGGACGGAGCAATGAGAACATAAAAAACAGACCAGCACTGGCAAAAGGATATTCCTGGAGAAGAGAAGTCTACTAATATCAAATATAGGCCTTAACTCGTGGGGGAAAATTTCCGGTAATTTACTTCTGGCGCACAGCACTAATAGAAGCAGAACATGGACTGTGGGAAAACCAGATCAGGAGACAATCGAAGCATTTTAGATGTGGCGCTACAGAGGAGTGTTTAAAAATTAGGTGGACTGGTGAGGTAAGGAATGAGGAGGTTCTCTAGAAAATCGACAGGGAAAGAGATATATGGAAAACACTAAGAAGAGGCAGAAACAGGATGATAGCACATCTGCTAATATTTCAGGTGCCTGATGGAGCTGTATAGAGGAACTCGTGCCAGTCCCATCAAACTCGTCAGAAGACTGATGGAAAAAAGCACAATATCGATGAAGAATGGGGGTCCAGTCCCCCCACCGCACCCCCCTTCAAACCACTCCAGACAGAAGCTCCCATCACACAAGGCACGCATATCACGCTAATACCGAGTAACACCACTTATAACTTTGATAAACATCTTCAGGTAAACCGAGCGAGGTGGCGCAGTGGTTAGCACACTGGAGTCGCATTCGGACTCAATCCCGCGTCCGGCCATCCTGATTTAGGTTTTCCGTGATTTCCCTAAATCGCTCCTGTCAAATTCCGGGATGGTTCGTTTGAAAGGACATGGCCGGCTTCCTTCCCCGTCCTTGCCTAATCCGATGAGACCGATGATCTCGCTGTTTGGTCTCTTCGCCCAAAAACAACCCAACAGTCTTCAGGTAAGGTATATTCAGCTGAAGCCAGTCTTGATGACTAGATCGCATAGAGCCATCAAATTGCAGGGATTTTATTAGCATGTTTCACCCTCTGTTACAAGTTATCCTACACTTCTTCTATGGGTTTAATATTAGTTGGTTTAGCGATGGTGTGCCCGAGTGTTCGTCAAGTCAGTAACTTACGCGCTCAGTCCTGTGGACACGGCTGTTGTCAATTTGAAAGACGGGATTGTCCACAGCATGCTCATTGTGAATATGAAGAAAAAGAAGAAGAAGAAGAAGAAGAAGAAGAAGAAGAAAAGGTAACACTCGGTCCTGAGAATGTTGAAATAAGAACCACCCCCCTCCCCCCCTCCGCCTCCCCCCTGCAAAAAAAGAAAAACGCCACAGGACCATCTCTGGCCTGAACTACACCCTGCCAGTTAGACACCTTATTCGGCCGTGAGTGTACTCAACATCTTTCATGGGGCAAAAACGCGACTCTTCAGACCACACCACACGCCACCACTCAGCTAATGCCATCTTCCTTTCGGCCACATCGATTCATCTTATTGCGTTGTTTCCAGAAAACAAAGGTGACCACCTGCTACCAGTTCTGCACCAATCACGGCGCACCAAACCAGCCAGTGTCGCCCTTTAAGGGCGTGACCAGAACTTTGTTCCGTGTACCTGGATACTGTACCTGATTCCGATGTTTGATCACCAATTACAAGCATTACACTACATTTATTGATGTTGAGGACAAATTGTCAATCTTTGCATCAGGAACTGATCGTCTGTAAGTTTCTTCATTTGGTAGCAAATTTGTAACAAAGTCACCTCCCTGTAGACAATTTCTTCAGGCTGCGTGAGAGGGCTACTAACTTCATTCGTCAGATCATTTACACCCATCAGAAAAAGGTAAGCGTCTAATCGGTTCTCGCATGACGAAATGAGATAGATGCCTCATACTATATTTTTTGATAATACAGGATATACCGCGAAGGAAAACTACACTATATCTTCTCTTCAAACCCATTATGAAATGAGAAAGGTACATTATGTGAAAATACAAAAAAAAAATCAATGTCCCACAACATCAAAAAACATAAAATGGTGTGTTGAGTGCAGTGTAAAATAACGTGGGGGTCCACGAACCCTCTGGCACTGTTGAATTAGACGGCTCATGCTCAGTACCAGTTCATTGCAGGCCTGTTGAGACATACTGTCCGACTCCTCAATGGCAGCATTCCTGAGACATTCAATCGTTAAATGAGGATGTTGACGACTTTTGCGCAAGCTCTATGCATGCTCTTTTCAGTTCACATCTGGTGAGCATGCTGGCCGATCCATTCTTCGGATCCCTCATCCGGTCAGATACCGACACACACTGCGAGCACGATGAGGTCGGGCGTTATCATCCTCTAGAGTGAATCCTTCCCCTACAGTCTCCACAAAACCACTGACTGGCTCGGGGAATGTTGTTTTCATACACTGCAGCAGTCATGCTGCCATCAATTGGAACGAGTGGTGTGCGGCGGCCATACGTGATACCTGCCCAGAATTCGATTGAGCCATCGAATTGTTGGTGACGTTTCACAGTCATTTAGGAATGACTACGTTTCCCTGTTCGCCTCCAAATGCGAACATAGTTGTCGTCAGGCTTCAGCTGCAAGCCTCTTTGCGGTTCGTCTGTGAACAGCGTTTTGGTCCATTGATCTCGTGTCCGATGTTCATGTGCTCTATGCCATCTTACACGAACACCCCTGTGATGTGGACGGAATGGTGGAGTCTTGAGATATCTTCGGCTGTACAAGTCCGCCCGCTTCGTCCCCCATATCTTGAAGTTTGTTGCTTACAGTTTGAGTACTTATGGTAACCCCTGTGGCTTCTCGAAGCTCTTGGCGCGGAGGAGTAGTCTCGGTCTTTGTGCTGGGTCTCCCTGCAGATATTGTTACAGATCGGTCCTAAGCAACTGTAGTTTTGCGTGGACGGTCTTAGCGATGTAGATTCGCTATTGAATGCGTTTCTTGGATCTTTTCCCACATTCTGGAGGAAACACACCGATTAACGTAAACAGTATTCGTAACGTCAACTTGTCTCATATTTTGTCCCATCAATGTAAAGATTTTGATACGGTCTGCAATGGCGAGTCTGTTCCGAGGCATTGTGCTACACTACGAAGCAAACAGACAAGTGTGTAGTCACAAGAACTTAGCTCTGGTATACTGAGTTTGTTTATAAGATGATTCAAATGGCTCTGAGCACTATGGGACTTAACTGCTGAGGTCATCAGTCCCCTCGAACTTGGAACTACTTAAACCTAACTAACCTAAGGACATCACACACATCAATGCCCGAGGCAGGATTCGAACCTGTGACCATAGCGGTCGCGCGGTTCCACACTGTAGTTCCTAGAACCGCTCGGCCACTTCGGCCGGCTTGTAAGCTGCATTTCCCTGATGACGCAGAGTGGCAACGGCGGACGTGTTCGCATTATGTACACAGCCACTGTCCTAGTATTGGTGGGTAGTCTGGAAATATACTTAACTTCATTGATGAGTGTATACACAGCAACTTAGGCATTGGTTACCGGGCACCAGATGAAATAATATTACGAACGAGATCGCTGTGTGTCGTCCATACTAGTGTAACAACTTACAGCTTCATTTACAAAACTGGCCCGACGATGGAGCACTGCTTATGTTGTGAACACGTCGACATCGACAGTTCGGCGCCATCAGCCTTAGGGGGTGTCACGCATGCGATTGCGTCTTCCATAGTCTGCAAAACGATACCAGTGCCGCCCTGGTCTATCAGTCCGCCTCATTTGTCGCCCACTGAACGTCTCGGTTAGGTGTTAACTTATTCGTCGCCGTCCTTGAGTGAACACTTAAGTTTTTTGCCGTCACATAGAAACTGCGAGGTGAGTCATTCCCCCAAAGACATTAAAGCATTCATTCACTACGCGAAGCAACCTTCAGAGGCTCTGTTTACAGTTTCTCGTCATATTAAATTCTCAAAGTCATATTTCTGTCTCTTGCAAGCTTTGTTTTGCCATTTTCATAAACGTTATTGTTCTGATGGCTTTGAAATGATGATGGATTGTAAAAGATTTCCGAAACCTTAACGATGAAAGTTGCTTAGACAGTGTAATGTCCTAAAACCAACACGTTTAATATCAGAG
Organism: Schistocerca nitens; assembly: GCF_023898315.1. Classification (NCBI taxonomy): domain Eukaryota; kingdom Metazoa; phylum Arthropoda; class Insecta; order Orthoptera; family Acrididae; genus Schistocerca; species Schistocerca nitens. The sequence continues at coordinate 772,886,067 of NC_064615.1, forward strand.
AATAATGCTCAGAAATGACTATTTAGTTTTTTTATTGACGTAAACAACTTATATTAACAACTTAACTCTAAATCACTCCAGGCAAATGCCGGGATGGTTCCTCTGAAAGGGCACGGCCGACTTCCTTCCCAATCCTTCCCTAATCCGATGAGACCGATGACCACGCTGTCTGGTCTCCTTCCCCGAAACCAACCAACCAACCAACAACTTAACTCGTGGCCTTGGTGAATATCAAAAAGGAGGCCTACAGTTATTGGCTGAGCTCTCGGATTGATGAAGACAGTAAAACATCTGGAGCTAAACGGGAAGAATACAAGTAGCCATTACTAAAGTTAAAAGTGAGGCGTAGCAGAAAGTTGGAGTGGATATAAAAGAAAACTTCGGTAGTTTTAGAGTAAGCAGAGCGTGGAAGATACTGTAGACGATGAGTGTTGAAAAGATAGTGCTGGGATTACTCTATTAAGCTTGGTGGAGTGGCTGAAATATTACCAAGTCCTGCTGACGGAAAAGAGAAAGGTATTAATACAAGGGATGTCAAATTTGACGAACGTCCGTGTGCGCGATGGATAACCTCGCAAGAAAAATGTGAAGCAGTGAAGCTGGAGGGAAAAATTGGGGGGCATGGAAGTACCTGTGGGGGATGAAAGCTTTTACACACTTCTCCTCGCTCCGGTCGTCGTCCCGGCCGCTGTGGCCGAGCGGTTCTAGGCGCTTCAGTCCGGAACCGCGCGACTGCTACGGTCGCAGATTCGAATCCTGTCTCAGGCATGGATGTGTGTGGTGCCCGTAGGTTAGTTAGGTTTAAGCAGTTCTAAGTTCTAGGGGACTGATGACCTCAGAAGTTAAGTCCCATAGTGTTCAGAGCCATTTGAGGCGGTCGTCGTAGCTAGAGACCGGGATGATCCTGAGAACATGCTACGGAAGATAAAAAAGGAGTATCAAAGATGGGGCCTCACAATAAGCATGACAAAAAATCGATTGTCTGAAGGTTGGCGACAGTACCATAGAGCAGTATTTTCAACCTGTGGGTCGCTACCCCCAAGGGGGTCGCAAAGTCTTGCTCGGGGAGTCGTGGTCGCAGGAGGAAGCAGTTGCAGCATGGCCGATAACATGTTTCGTCACGATGATCTGCAGCGGTAGATATGTTGCACGTAAGTGATAAGATTTCGTGAAACCACATTATAAAGCCGTTCAATGTGGTACTTACTTGTAGTAATGAATATGAATTTAATTTAAACTTGTTGAACATTTGAAATACGCAGCGGTGAAAAGTGACACTATCTCTCTCGATTTCTTCCTACATCTGAGGAAACGGAACTATGACAGCGGGGTTAAAATAAGTCGTCTACAGACTGTATTCGTGAGTGGGGAGAGCGGAAGGACTACATGAACTTCCGGCTGCAACAGCGGTGCGGATTTAAGGCCGGTTCCCACTAGAGCGCGGCAGCGCGTCGTGCGGCAACGGCAGCGGCAAGCGTTTTCCGCTTTGACGCGGCGGCTCGCGCAATTGGCGTTCCCACCTGGAAGCGGCAGACGCTAGCGGTAGCCAATGACGGACAGCCACTGAGGTACGGGGCGAGAACCACCGAAACGCCCGGTGCGTTTTATTAACTATATCTTACACCTACATGAAGGAAAGACGAAGTTGGGTGAAGACATACCATGTTTTCACTTTCTGTACAATGTACTCTTTCACATATTTCATTATTCATGTTTTCTCATTTCACCATAAACAGATTTGATGACTACCATTCATGATTGTTCACTATCTCCTAACATTGAAACAATGTACGACAAAAGAGATTATTCAGATAGTTAAGCGAGACAAAAATTTAAAATGTGATACGGTAGCAGGTACAGGAAAACAGTAAGAACACAAAGGCTTGGGGGGAAGGGATGAAAGTGGAAGCCACCAGATAGAATTTCGCACAGAGCATAATGTAATCATCGCCAGCAGCTTGCTTAAGAATCATGAAAGAATAATACATATTTGGAACAAAGTTTTCGAAACCAGATTTTAAATTATAAGACATTTCCTGGTGCAGACGCAAACCTACAATAATTTATTGGTTACGAGTTGCGGTTTACAACTAAAGAGACAGTAAACGGTGGCAAATTAAGGAAATGGAACTTGAATAAGTCAAGACCCACAGTTATTCGATAACCTTAAAGTTACCGTAATGCAACGACTGTCTGAAACAGAGGAAGGAATCCGCTAGAATACGAATGGATATCTTTGAGAGAAGAAGTGGTCAGTGCAGCAGAGTATGTGAACGGGAAGAAGGGACAGTAGAAATCGTTAGATAAAACATGATATATTAAATTTGATTCGAGGGAAAAATATAAAAATGCAGCAAATAAAGTAGGCCATAGGAAATAGAAATGTCTAAACATGACGTTGACAGAAAGTCCAAAATTGCAACGCGATTTTGCACTTGGAAAACATAAGGGAATGAAAATGAGAAAGAACAAAGAAAACTTTGCTCAAAGGAGAAGCAACTGTCAAGAACTCATTTGGCAAGTCAGAACTAAGCAAATAAGAGAAGGCTAGAAAGTGGAAGGAATATGTAGAGAGGAGAGGGGGAGGGGTTGTACAAACTAACATAAGCACAATGTTAGATTCCTGTGAGATGTCTGAACACGCAAGGCAATACTGATCCTACCACTTAGCTAAGTAGACACACTGAAGAACTGCGAAACTGTGTTTATAGCATTTGCATGTTAAGAGAGAGATTTTGACAATCTTCATTAAAACATTCTTTGAAGCTCTGGAGGTGTCATCGATAACACACAGGGCCACAAGATTATCTACAACTTGTACCGAAACCAAACTGCATTTCTAAGACTTCAATGACTTGAAAGGGAAGCAGTAATTGAGAAGGCAGAAGTAGAGAGGATATAAAATGAAGTCAGTGAATAGCAAGAAAAGCGTTCTGAAAAAGAAAATTTGTTCACATCGAATATAAATTCTAATGATTGGGCACTATTTTACAAAGGTATTTGTGTGGAGTGCAGCCTTGTATGTAAGTGAAATGTGGGCGATGAACAGTTCTGTCAAGAAGACAATAGACACTTTCAAAACGTGGTGATCAATAAGAATGCTGAAGATTAGATATAAGGATCGTGTAACTAAAGAAGAGGAACGGAATTAAATAGAGGAGGAAGAGGAAATTACGGCACAACTTTGACTACAAGAGGGGTAAGTTGACAGGACATATTATGAGGCGTCAACGAATGGGGACAAAGGAGTTGGGTGATAGTATTCTGATAATAATCATCTGTTGAAATGCTATTCTACTATTTTATCTATTAATGTAAGCAGTGAATTTACTCTTCCATGCACTCCTCCACAAAACATTTAAACCAAAACTGAAATCAGCTGAACACCAAATCTTTCAACCACTGTCTGACAACTACTGCATTCACTTTCAACTTTCTATAACTATGACTGGCTAGCCACACACACATACAGATATAAGGAGAACAGAAGTAAACAAACATTAGTTTTCAGCATATAATTCTTTAGGTTGGCAGCATGTACATAAACAAACCAAACAGGAAGAGACATAAGGTGAACACACTAGTTTCGACTTCAATTCAGTGTTTTCGGTAAAACGTCTACAGCTAGTGACAGAAGAAAAAAGAGCGAACATGAAAATGTGCTTATGTTCCACAAACTAAGTTTTAGTTCAACCTCCAGCATGTGACCAGGTGAGGAGAAACGCAGATGTCCGCCAAAAACTCGATTCACTGTAAGTAATCAGTTATTCCCGTAAAAAAAAAAAAAAAAAAAAAGTGAACTGTTTTATAATCTGCAAGCATCACATATCAAAACAAAACTGAATCATTCTAGATTCCACCGCAGATGCCTTAAAGTAAAAGGCAAAACGCGTCTTGAACCAATAAAGTACACTGGATATAGAAAAAAACGTTTGCTACTTCCAAAGGAAATAATCAGTAGCTGTGGATACTTAGCAAATTGCATCTTATGACATACCAGCAAATTAGTCTCGGTTTAACTTCTCATTCCACATGCTATTAAATGCCGTTTAAAAAAATTCATCTATCCCTTCCGATAAACTGTAGTTTCTTTCATATCTCGGTAGATAAACAGATTTTGGATATTTATCATGCGACGAAATACATGACTTTTTACAAGTTATCGTTTGCAGAAAAACACGTTTCGATTTCTTGAACCGTTTACGAAATTTGCAGTTGATACAACCACATGGTTTACGACGAGCAGGACGAAAGTATCGGTCGCGTCGCGAGCGACCCGCGCGCGGTCACCGCACAGCCCGTCCGCCGACATATCATCCAATATCTCGAGAACGGTGATAGCTATCGATCTGCTCTCAGCTTTAAAAACAATTTCGATATGTTGACTAAATTTCATACGCAATAATGTATTACCTAAAGTGAACTGTACGCAAAGTCCACGCAATGCGTTTTTACCTCTGCACACTCATTAAAATTTCGTATAAAGGTTTACGTAAATGCGATACAGCAAGTAACCACGACGAATAACGAAAAGAAATTCGCTCCTTTATCGAGAGAAGATATCAGTCTGTAACATGCCCAAGAATCAAATTTTTCTACCGAATAGATTCCTTGGAATCGGATGATAAGTATTTCATAGCTGCCGCCGCGTCCGCGCCAGCGGTTCGGCGAAAGTTCGTGTGGCCCGGGGTTCCGCACCTGACGTCACGCTCAGCGCGTTCTGTGATTGGCGGCGCACACCTGGAGCGCAGCACGCGGCAGCGGAAGCGGTTCGACATGGTCAAACCGCGACGCAGAGCCCGCCGCGCCGTGCCGCTGACGCCGTTTCCATGGCAACCACGCCACTGACGCGCGGTTTGGACGCGCGGCAGCCCTAGTGGGAACCGGCCTTCAGCGTCTTGCGCAGTCCTGAAACTCAGTTTTCGTGCTGATCATCTGCTGTAGTAAAAATATCACTCAGAACTATAACAGACAGCGCATTTAAAAGACGGTCACGTTGAAATGTGATAGAAAATGGCTCCAACAACTCGCACATAGCTCACGTGCAAGGTTTCTCACAACGCTTTCTAGCGCGCATATCAGTGACCGTGCTTCGAACATAACAGTAGATGGCTAGGATTGGCAACAGTGGGAAAAAGGCACGAAATACAGCAATTTCTACCGAGCGAATCTAGGACGCCTGCGCTCGCCTCAGATAATGATTGACGCACTGTGTGTTGACGTTGTTTCTATTTTCAAATGTTTGTGGCTTTATCGGGAATCCTACAAGATCGTCGTTACTTGTCGTCTTGTTCATTTGTTCTTTTTTTACCGTTGTTAATTGTGATTGCCCTGAAGAGAACCATTGTTATTTCGATAGTTCTTTATTAAAGAGTTGAAAATTATTTTTTAGAAAAGTAGTACAATACCTTGTAATACAATATACCAACTAAATGAAAAAGAAATGTTGGCGTCTATTGAAACTAGAAGAAAGTGAATGAAACAACCAGCCCAATGGATGTCTGAATATTAAGTGTTCCGTAATATAAAACTAAGAAAAGTGAAATTTATGTTTTATTCAGTTTGCCTAATCCCTTATTTAATATTAATTATGAATTGAATAGAATGTAGATTGTTTCACAAAAACAAAAACAAAACAAAAAACAAAAAAAAGCGCTGTGTTAACGATGAATAAATGCCACACCTGAAAACTGTTTTCATGAACCAGTCCAAATGGTTCAAATGGCTCTGAGCACTACGGGACTCAACTGCTGTGGTTATCAGTCCCCTAGAACTTAGAACTACTTAAACCTAACTAACCTAAGGACATCACACACATCCATGCCCGAGGCAGGATTCGAACCTGCGACCGTAGCAGTCGCACGGTTCCGGACTGCGCGCCTAGAACCGGGGACCACCGCGGCCGGCCATGAACCAGTCGATAACGAAATAAACAAGATGCAATAAGTAACTTTGAGAAATTCGAAAAAAGATCCGCTTCTTTGTCTTACTTGCAATTCGAAACACTATATATGCAAAACGTATTTTTCTCTACGAATTCACGTAAAAATATGATAATGGCACTTATCCAGATAAGAGTAAGCAAAAGCTGTACATCCTACACTACAATAAAAGTACGATTTCAGTGAGAAGACTGTCTCTGTATATTTACTAATAATTTGTCAAATCTTGATTCTATTCTTGAGACACAAATAACCAAATCATTTCTAATTGAAGTTTAAATCTCTTCTAAATTTTTATGTCCACCATTGAAGAGAACGGTAATTCACGTAGATAGGAAACAGCGAATGGCATTAATAATTTGAAATCTTCCCTTGCCAGCTGTGGATATTCTTCCCTTTTCTTCATCCAGAATACGTCAATCTTTGCGAATTAAATTCCAATTTCCGCATGCCTTCAACGGCAAAACCTGTAAGTGTTTCTTTCATTATCGTCTTCAGATCAGCTAGTTGTACTGACATACCACCAAAAAGATGTAGTATCCATCTACGCCCATTGTCAGCTTTTACTTTCTGTTCTCGAAAGTAACTTAATAGTTTTTTTTTTTTTTCAGATAATGCAGGATCAATATCACGCAAGGAATGTGAGCACTTACTGTCCCCGACTGGTCCAATGCAATTTTTTAGACTATTTTTAACGCAAGGGAAAGACTCATACCTCGTCTGTAGTAAAGACGTTGATCGCAAACGAATTTTTGCGACGAATACTACACTCCTGGAAATTGAAATAAGAACACCGTGAATTCATTGTCCCAGGAAGGGGAAACTTTATTGACACATTCCTGGGGTCAGATACATCACATGATCACACTGACAGAACCACAGGCACATAGACACAGGCAACAGAGCATGCACAATGTCGGCACTAGTACAGTGTATATCCACCTTTCGCAGCAATGCAGGCTGCTATTCTCCCATGGAGACGATCGTAGAGATGCTGGATGTAGTCCTGTGGAACGGCTTGCCATGCCATTTCCACCTGGCGCCTCAGTTGGACCAGCGTTCGTGCTGGACGTGCAGACCGCGTGAGACGACGCTTCATCCAGTCCCAAACATGCTCAATGGGGGACAGATCCGGAGATCTTGCTGGCCAGGGTAGTTGACTTACACCTTCTAGAGCACGTTGGGTGGCACGGGATACATGCGGACGTGCATTGTCCTGTTGGAACAGCAAGTTCCCTTGCCGGTCTAGGAATGGTAGAACGATGGGTTCGATGACGGTTTGGATGTACCGTGCACTATTCAGTGTCCCCTCGACGATCACCAGTGGTGTACGGCCAGTGTAGGAGATCGCTCCCCACACCATGATGCCGGGTGTTGGCCCTGTGTGCCTCGGTCGTATGCAGTCCTGATTGTGGCGCTCACCTGCACGGCGCCAAACACGCATACGACCATCATTGGCACCAAGGCAGAAGCGACTCTCATCGCTGAAGACGACACGTCTCCATTCGTCCCTCCATTCACGCCTGTCGCGACACCACTGGAGGCGGGCTGCACGATGTTGGGGCGTGAGCGGAAGACGGCCTAACGGTGTGCGGGACCGTAGCCCAGCTTCATGGAGACGGTTGCGAATGGTCCTCGCCGATACCCCAGGAGCAACAGTGTCCCTAATTTGCTGGGAAGTGGCGGTGCGGTCCCCTACGGCACTGCGTAGGATCCTACGGTCTTGGCGTGCATCCGTGCGTCGCTGCGGTTCGGTCCCAGGTCGACGGGCACGTGCACCTTCCGCCGACCACTGGCGACAACATCGATGTACTGTGGAGACCTCACGCCCCACGTGTTGAGCAATTCGGCGGTACGTCCACCCGGCCTCCCGCATGCCCACTATACGCCCTCGCTCAAAGTCCGTCAACTGCACATACGGTTCACGTCCACGCTGTCGCGGCATGCTACCAGTGTTAAAGACTGCGATGGAGCTCCGTATGCCACGGCAAACTGGCTGACACTGACGGCGGCGGTGCACAAATGCTGCGCAGCTAGCGCCATTCGACGGCCAACACCGCGGTTCCTGGTGTGTCCGCTGTGCCGTGCGTGTGATCATTACTTGTACAGCCCTCTCGCAGTGTCCGGAGCAAGTATGGTGGGTCTGACACACCGGTGTCAATGTGTTCTTTTTTCCATTTCCAGGAGTGTATGATTTTACTGTTGGTCGTTGTAAAGTCACTTCTCTGCCTTGGAGACTCTTCTTCAAAATATTTAGGTGGTTAAAAATATCAGCGAGAAATACTAATGTTAATAGCCAAACAGGGTCACAACAGAAATTCGCCCATCCAGAATTAGAATATTGTAAGAACATTAATAACAAAGCTTTTAGTCCCAGAACTCGTGTCAATACCCTTCCTTTGTAAAGTCACTTGATCTGTGTGTGATAAAGGTAAGTGTGATAGAGCGAATCCATGTCTTCACAAACGATTCTAAATAGTCTAGTTAGCAACGCTTGACCTTCAATAGAATTCACAACTTTGATCACCTCTTTAAGCACATAATTTGAACCTGAGGCCAAAAACCGCATAACAAGCATCAATCACATCCGTTTTTAATTGTCCTGGGGCCAAAAATCGCATAAAAAGCATCAGTCAAAATCATATCGGGTTATTAATTTCCGTGTTACTGGCTCAAAACATATTCAATATGCTGTCCACCGTTTTCTGCAACAAGTTAAAATCGAGAAACAGCATGTTCCACAACTGATCGAAGTGTTTCCGGTCTCACGTTCAGAATGTGTTGCGCAGTGCGTGCCTCCAATGCAGCAAAGTTTGCAATCGGAACACTGACCACGACATCTTTCAGATAGCCCACAGCCAGATGGTACACCGATTAAGATCGGGTGATCGGGACGGCCAGACTGTAGGGAAATGGCGGCCGAGAAGAAAGAAGGAAGAATAATTCGAAAAATGTTGGGACCAAAGCATGAAAATTGGATTTGTGTGGTTTCCAGAGCTTAAGAAAAGTTGTACACAAAAGAGTATTTAGTGTACAGAACAGAAAAGTATCCTGCGCTGAACATACCTTTTAATTTTGTAGAATAGAGACTATTCGTTTCCATGCTGCATTGTTCTTCGAAAGTCGGCAGAGAATTTTGGAAACTAATGTAATGGAAAAAATTTGAATGCTGCTGTGTACACAGTCACGTGTGGCACACAGAGAACACCTTCACCCAGGCAGTTGTGGTCACTCGCCACATACATGCCCATCATAAAGAGGGACCTACTTATGCTTCTACCAGACGATTTTCAAAGAGTCCACTTCATCTACATATACACACATCAAAACAAGTTTTGCATTACCCTGGTTCCAGAATTCCTGAAAATATACGTTGACTGTGGATATTGTATCACTCAGTCTCTTTGACTCTTCAGATATATCACTAACCCGCCCAAAGATCTCAACAAGGGAAGTGTCCAGGCGTCTCGGAGTGAACCAAAGCGATGTTGTTCGGTCATGGAGGAGATACAGAGAGTCCGGAACTTTCCGTGACATGCCTCGCTCAGGCCGCCCAAGGGCTACTATTGCAGTGGATGACCGCTACCTAGGAATTATGGTTCGGAGGAACCCTGACAGCAACGCCACCAAGTTGAATAATGCTTTTCGTGCAGCCACAGGACGTCCTGTTACGACTCACACTGTGCGCAATACGCTGCATGATGCGCAACTTCACTCCCGACGTCCATGACGAAGTCATATTTGCAAACCACGACACCGTGCAGCGCGGTACAGATGGGCCCAACAACATGCCGAATGAACCGCTCAGAATTGGTATCACGTTCTCTTCACCGATGGGTGTCGAATATGCCTTCAACCAGACAATCGCCGGAGACGTGTTTGGTGGCAACCAGGTCAGTCTGAACGCCTTAGACACACTGTCCAGAGAGTGCAGGTTTCCCACTGTTTTGGAGTGGCATTATGAAGGGCCGACGTACGCAGCTGGTGGTCATGGAAGGTGCCGTAACGGCTGTACGATACGTGAATGCCATCCTCCGACCGATAATGCAACCATATCGGCAGCATATTGAGGAGACAACCGTCTTCATGGATGACAATTCGCGCCCCCCATCGTGCACACCTTGTGAATGACTTTCTTCAGGATAACAACATCGCTCGACTAGAGTGGTCAGCATGTTTTCCAGATGTGAACCCTATCAAATATGCCTGGGGTCGATTGAGAAGGGCTTCTTATGGACGACGTGACCCACCAACCACTCTGAGCGGTCTACGCCTGCCTGTGTGGCCGAGCGGTTCTAGGTGCTTCAGTCTGGAACCGCGCGACCGCTACGGTCGCAGGTTCGAATCCTGCTTCGGGCAAGGATGTGTATGATGTCCTTAGGTTAGTTAGGTTTAAGTATTTCTAAGTTCTAGGGGACTCATGACCTCCGATGTTAAGTCCCATAGTGCTCAGAGCCATTTGAAACATTTTTTATTTGAGCCAAGAGTGACTGAACAACGCGTTGAATGAGTGAGAGACTTTTACGCGTAGCCCCGAGAAATCAGTTCGGAAGACTAGTCGTGAATTAGCAGTGCCAGTGACACCCGTGTAGAGACTTAGGGAGACGCCTACAACTTTCGTTTGCAGTTGTTACAGGCTCCAAAGCCTACAGAGTACGGTTTACGTGCGAACTTTGCAACCGAAATGTCACTGCGTGGCGATGAAGATTTTCTGGATCGTGTAGTCTTCGGTGATGAATCGACATTTTACTTAAGTGGAAATGCGAACACAAGTAATGTGCGCATTTGGGGGTCAACAAATCCCCACGAAACGGTATAGTTCGAAAGAGACTAAGCTGAATTTTACTGTGCCATATTCCGGAGGAAAGTTTATACGGAGCCTTTCTTTCTCGCTGAAGCAGCTATAACTGATGTTTCTTATCTTGATGCTCTAAATTATGGCTCTTTCCCTCAACTGGAAGAAGCTGAACCACAAAAGTTTATTCGACAGTAGGATGGTGCGCCTCCTCATTGGCATAACTCAGTGCGCGATTGGTTAAACGACGTTGTGCCTTAACGCTGGATGTGCCGCAAGGGGCCGAATGCCAGAGCTTGTTTTGCATGACCTCCACGTTCACATACGAGCTGACTCAACACGACTTTTACATTTGGGGATTCATAATGGATCTTGTGTACCCGCTGAGCAACCTGACTTTAGAAACAGCATCATTGCAAAAATTATACCAGACCCACTGACCAAGGTTTGGAAGAACTTCCATACCGATTCGACGTCAGACTAATGGGTCGTCACATTGAACACTTGTAAGAAAAACTGTTTTAGCTGCTCTTTCATTTGATGTATTATTTATAATTGTAAGTTGAATGTAACAAATGATACAGAGCCTTAGAACCCGTACATTCGTTTTGAAACGCCCTAATATCCAGGATGGTCCATTGATCGTGACTGGGCCAAATATCTCACGAAATAAGCGTCAAACGAAAATACTACAAAGAACGAAACTTGTCTAGCTTGAAGGGGGAAACCAGATGGCGCTATGGTTGGCCCGCTAGATGGCGCTGCCATAGGTCAAACGGATATCAACTGCGTTTTTTTTTAAATTGGAACCCCCATTTTTTATTACATATTCGTGAAGTACGAATGTTTTAGTTGGACCACTTTTTTCGCTTTGGCGCTGTAATAGTCACAAACGTATAAGTACGTGGTATCACGTAACGTTCCGCCAGTGCGGACGGTATTTGCTTCGTGATACATTACCCGTGTTAAAATGGACCGTTTACCAATTGCGGAAAAGGTCGATATCGTGTTGATGTATGGCTATTGTGATCAAAATGCCCAACGGGCGTGTGCTATGTATGATGCTCGGTATCCTGGACGACATCATCCAAAGTGTCCGGACCGTTCGGCGGATAGTTACGTTATTTAAGGAAACAGGAAGTGTTCAACCACACGTGGAGCGTCAACCACGACCTGCAACAAATGATGATGCCCAAGTAGGTGTTTTAGCTGCTGTCGCGGCTAATCCGCACATCAGTAGCAGACAAACTGCGCGAGAATCGGGAATCTCAAAAACGTCGGTGTTGAGAATGCTACATTGATTTCGACAAGATGTGGTTCACACAAGACGGAGCTCGACCCCATCGAAGCAGGAGAGAGTTTGATGCCCTGTAGCAGCACTTTGAGGACTGCATTCTAACTCTCGGGTACCCAGGGACCACTGGCATGGACCTCGATTGGCCGCCGTGTTCTCCAGATCTGAACACACGCGACTCTTTTTTTGTGGGCCTATACTAAAGACAAGGTGCACAGAAGTAACCCAAAAACCATTGATGAGCGGAAAACAGCCATTCAGGAAGTCATCGACGGCATCGATGTTCCGACACGTCAGCGGGTCATGCAGAAATTAGTTATTCGTCTGCGCCACATCATCGCTAATGATGCCATATATTTCGGGAGTACGGGAGGCGTGCTAGTCTAGTCCATGCAGCTGCAATGACCACTGTATCCGGATACTCAGTGGTCAGAGCATCTGCCTAGTAAACAGGAGACCCAGGTTTGAATCCCGGTCTGACATAAATTTTCAACTTTGCCCATTGATTTCAGTCAGGCTCCACTCGCAGCCACTGCTTGAATTGCCTTTGTGCCAAAATACTTTTCACTTCTTTATCACTATGTTGCCCAAATTCCTCCTATTATAGATATTTTCACCTTTTGACCACACCAGTTGCTAGCATGCAAGCCAGTTACCTCTGGATAGCAGCTACTTTTCTGTGGTGCGGGTTCGTTTTCTGCTACCTTGTACCGGGTGATCAAAAAGTCAACATAAATTTGAAAACTTAATAAACCACGGAATAATTTGGATGTTGTTGTTGTGGTCTTCAGTCCTGAGACTGGTTTGATGCAGCTCTCCATGCTACTCTATCCTGTGCAAGCTTCTTCATCTCCCAGTACCTACTGCAACCTACATCCTTCTGAATCTGCTTAGTGTATTCATCCCTTGGTCTCCCTCTACGATTTTTACCCTCCACGCTGCCCTCCAATGCTAACTTTGTGATCCCTTGATGCCTCAAAACATGTCCTACCAACCGATCCCTTCTTCTAGTCAAGTTGTGCCACAAACTTCTCTTCTCCCCAATCCTATTCAATACCTCCTCATTAGTTACGTGATCTACCCATCTTATCTTCAGCATTCTTCTGTAGCACCACATTTCGAAAGCTTCTATTCTCTTCTTGTCCAAACTAGTTATCGTCCATGTCTCACTTCCATACATGGCTACACTCCATACAAATGCTTTCAGAAACGACTTCCTGACACCTAAATCTATACTCGATGTTAACAAATTTCTCTTCTTGAGAAACGCTTTCCTTGCCATTGCCAGTCTACATTTTATATCCTCTCTACTTCGACCATCATCGGTTATTTTACTCCCTAAATAGCAAAACTCCTTTACTACTTTAAGTGTCTCATTTCCTAATCTAATTCCCTCAGCATCACCCGACTTAATTCGACCACATTCCATTATCCTTGTTTTGCTTTTGTTGATGTTCATCTTATATTCTCCTTTCAAGACACTGTCCATTCCGTTCAACTGCTCTTCCAAGTCCTTTGCTGTCTCTGACAGAATTACAATGTCATCGGCGAACCTCAAAGTTTTTACTTCTTCTCCATGAATTTTAATACCTACTCCGAATTTTTCTTTTGTTTCCTTTACTGCTTGCTCAATATACAGATTGAATAACATCGGGGAGAGGCTACAACCCTGTCTCACTCCTTTCCCAACCACTGCTTCCCTTTCATGCCCCTCGACTCTTATAACTGCCATCTGGTTTCTGTACAAATTGTAAATAGCCTTTCGCTCCCTGTATTTTACCCCTGCCACCTTCAGAATTTGAAAGAGAGTATTCCAGTCAACATTGTCAAAAGCTTTCTCTAAGTCTACAAATGCTAGAAACGTAGGTTTGCCTTTTCTTAATCTTTCTTCCAAGATAAGTCGTAAGGTCAGTATTGCCTCACGTGTTCCAACATTTCTACGGAATCCAAACTGATCTTCCCCGAGGTCCGCTTCTACCAGTTTTTCCATTCGTCTGTAAAGAACTTGTGTTAGTATTTTGCAGCTGTGACTTATTAAACTGATAGTTCGGTAATTTTCACATCTGTCAACACCTGCTTTCTTTGGGATTGGAATTATTATATTCTTCTTGAAGTCTGAGGGTATTTCGCCTGTCTCATGCATCGTGCTCACCAGATGGTAGAGTTTTGTGATGACTGGCTCTCCCGAGGCTATCAGTAGTTCTAATGGAATGTTGTCTACTCCCGGGGCCTTGTTTCGACTCAGGTCTTTCAGTGCTCTGTCAAACTCTTCACGCAGTATCTTATCTCCCATTTCGTCTTCATCTACATCTTCTTCCATTTCCATAATATTGTCCTCAAGTGGATTTGGATAGAGAGGTAAAAATTGACACACATGCTTGGAATGACATGGGGTTTTATTAGAACCAAAAAAATACAAAGTTCACAAAATGTCCGACAGATGGCGCTGGACAGCAAAATGTCAGTGACTGCGCATGACAATCGTGTATAAAAGGGGCTGTAATGAGAGAGAGAATCAGATGCGCCAGCAGTCACAGCATGTTGACCTTACCTGAAAAGGCGCTTTTAGTGAAGCTGCATTATCAGAATGTGGAATGTGCTAGTTCAGCGTTACGATCCTATCGCCATAGGAAGGGGATTCGAACGGGTAAAGGTCCGTTGACAAATGCAGCTGTAGTGAGAATGATTCCGAAGTTCGAAGCCACGTGTTGTTTAGACGATAGACCCCGTAGTGGCCGACCAAGCACAAGGCGTAATGCTGCTGAGACAGTACAGGAAGAAATGGAGACTGTAGCGGGTTCGTCTATGCACGGGGAAGTCAGCGCTCGTGCAGTCGCACGTCGCACTGGCATTCCATACACTACTGTTTGGCTGGCACTTAGGCATACCCTCCGATGCTATCCGTACAAAATCCATCGGCATCATGAACTGTTACCTGGCGATTTAGTGAAGCGGAGGGCATTTGCGGTGTGGGCGTTTTAAAAGATGGCGGAAATGACGATTAGTGGAGTAATGTGTTGTGGACCGACGAAGCTCATTTCACCCTCTGAGGTCTGTCAACGCCCACAACTGCAGAATTTGGGCTCCCGAAAATCCTAGAACTGTCGTGGAAACTCCATCGCACGTCGAGAAAGTTACGGTATGGGTTGGATTTACCACATCTACCGTTATCGGGCCATTTTTCTTCGAGGAAATGCGTGATTGTGGTTTTGTAACTGCTGCCGTGACGGGTGAGAGGTACGCCGATATGTTACAGAATCGCATCATCCCCAGCTTGACTGATAAACACCTGCTGGAAAGTACGATGTTTATGCAGCATGGCGCTCCACCCCATATTGCTAGAAGCGTGAAAGATCTCTTGCGCGCGTCGTTTGGTGATGATCGAGTGCTCAGCCGCCACTTTCGTCATGCTTGGCCTCCCAGGTCCGCAGACCTCAGTCCGTGCGATTATTGGCTTTGGGGTTACCTGAAGTCGCAAGTGTATCGTGATCGTCCGACATCTCTAGGGATGCTGAAAGACAACATCCGACGCCAATGCCTCACCATAACTCCGGACATGCTTTACAGTGCTGTTCACAACAGTATTCCTCGACTACAGCTATGGTTAGGAATGATGGTGGACATACTGAGCATTTACTGCAAAGAACATCATCTTTGCTTTGTCTTACTTTGTTATGCTAATTATTGCTATTCTGATATGATGAAGCGCCATCTGTCGGACATTTTTTGAACGTTTGTATTTTTTTTTTGTCCTAATAAAACCCCATGTCATACCAAGCATGTGTGTCAATTTGTACCTCTCTATCTCCATTATTCCGTGATTTATTCAGTTTTCAAATTTATACTGACATGAAAGAAGGTTGTAGACATGGAAGAACCCTGGAGATACTAAAAGGTATCAGATAGATTATGTAATGGTAAGACAGAGATTTAGGAACCAGGTTTTAAATTGTAAGACATTTCCAGGGGCAGATGTGGACACTGACCACAATCTATTGGTTATGACCTGTAGATTAAAACTGAAGAAACTGTAAAAAGGTGGGAACTTAAGGAGATTGGACCTGGATAAACTGAAAGAACCAGAGGTTGTACAGAGTTTCAGGGAGAGCATAAGGGAACAATTGACAAGAATGGGTGAAAGAAATACAGTAGAAGAAGAATGGGTAGCTTTGAGGGATGAAGTAGTGAAGGCAGCAGAGGATCAAGTAGGTAAAAAGACGAGGGCTAGTAGAAATCCTTGGGTAACAGAAGAAATATTGAATTTAATTGATGAAAGGAGAAAATATAAAAATGCAGTAAAAGAAGCAGGCAAAAAGGAATACAAACGTCTCAAAAATGAGATCGACAGGAAGTACAAAATGGCTAAGCAGGGATGGCTACAGGACAAATGTAAGGATGTAGAGGCTTATCTCACTATGGGTAAGATAGATACTGCCTACAGGAAAATTAAAGAGACCTTTGGATATAAGAGAACCACTTGTATGAACATCAAGAGCTCAGATGGAAACCCAGTTCTAAGCAAAGAAGGGAAAGCAGAAAGGTGGAAGGAGTATATAGAGGGTCTATACAAGGGCGATGTACTTGAGGACAATATTATGGAAATGGAAGAGGATATAGATGAAGATGAAATGGGAGATACGATACTGCGTGAAGAGTTTGACAGAGCACTGAAAGACCTAAGTCGAAACAAGGCCCCCGGAGTAGACAACATTCCATTGGAACTACTGACGGCCATGGGAGAGCCAGTCATGACAAAACTCTACCATCTGGTGAGCACGATGTATGAAACAGGCGAAATACCCTCAGACTTCAAGAAGAATATAACAATTCCAATCCCAAAGAAAGCAGGTGTTGACAGATGTGAAAATTACCGAACAATCAGTTTAATAAGCCACAGCTGCAAAATACTAACACAAGTTCTTTACAGACGAATGGAAAAACTAGTAGAAGCCGACCTTGGGGAAGATCAGTTTGGATTCCGTAGAAATACTGGAACACGTGAGGCAATACTGACCTTACGACTTATCTTAGAAGAAAGATTAAGGAAAGGCAAACCTACGTTTCTAGCATTTGTAGACTTAGAGAAAGCTTTTGACAATGTTGACTGGAATACTCTCTTTCAAATTCTAAAGATGGCAGGGGTAAAATACAGGGAGCGAAAGTCTATTTACAATTTTTACAGAAACCAGAAGGCAGTTATAAGATTCGAGGTACATGAAAGGGAAGCAGTTGTTGGGAAGGGAGTAAGACACGGTTGTAGCCTCTACCCGATGTTATTCAATCTGTATATTGAGCAAGCAGTAAAGGAAACAAAAGATAAATTCGGAGTAGGTATTAAAATCCATGGAGAAGAAATAAAAACTTTGACGTTCGCCGATGCCATTGTAATTCTGTCAGAGACAGCAAATGACTTGGAAGAGCAGTTGAATGGAATGGATAGCGTCTTGAAAGGAGGAGATAAGATGAACATCAACAAAAGCAAGACGAGGATAATGGAAAGTAGTCGAATTAAGTCGGGTGATGCTGAGGGAATTAGATTAGGAAATGGGACACTTAAAGTACTAAAGGAGTTTTGCTATTTGGGGAGCAAAATAACTGATGATGGTCGAAGTAGAGAGGATATAAAATGTAGACTGGCAATGGCAAGGAAAGCGTTTCTGAAGAAGAGAAATTTATTAACATCGAGTATAGATTTAAGTGTTAGGAAGTCGTTTCTGAAAGTATTTGTATGGAGTGTAGCCATGTATGGAAGTGAAACATGGACGATAAATAGTTTGGACAAGAAGAGAATAGAAGCTTTCGAAATGTGGTGCTACAGAAGAATGCTGAAGATTAGATGGGTAGATCACATGATTAATGACGAGGTATTGAAATGGGGAGAAGATAAATTTGTGGCACAACTTGACTAGAAGAAAGGATTGGTTGGTAGGACATGTTCTGAGGCATCAAGGGATCACCAATTTAGTATTGGAGGGCAGCGTGGAGGGTAAAAATCGTAGAGGGAGACCAAGAGATGAATACACCAAGCAGATTCAGAAGGATGTAGGTTGCAGTAGGTACTGGGAGATGAAGAAGATGGCACAGGATAGAGTAGCATGGAGAGCTGCATCAAACCATTCTCAGGACTGAAGACCACAACAACAACAACTGACTTTTTGATCACCCGGTATATCGGATGTCAGATTTGTTTTGATGAATACAACAAATTCTTTTATAATTTATTTGGGAAGGACGTCATGACCCCCTCCTCATTCCACGCCCCCTACTCCTCCTTGCATCCGGGCTAGAATTTTTCAGGGATGGACGGTGAGGCTCACGCGGGTGATATCCCGCGTGGGAGTTGGGCGGCGTGTGGCGGGGCCGCGGCCCGAGTCCCGGGCCGTAACAAGTGTCCCGGCTGTGCGGCGCTCCCGTATCGACTGGGCGCGACCGGGACGCGGGAACAGCAGCAGCGGCGGCGGCGGCGGCAGCGGAGGCAAGCACCCGGGACCTGCCGGCGCGCCGCGGCCGCACTCGATGGCCGGCGACGCCGCTGCAGCCGCGCGCTCTGTCTGCACGGGGGGCCTATCGCGGCGCGGTGACGCCAACACACCGATCTCCACGTACACTTACGGAAGGCGCGCAACGTCGTAGAGAGCGATACAGGGTGTTTCGAAAGGAATGACCTGATTTCAAAACTCCATGTTTATTGACAATAGCATAATAAAAAATCTTAAAAGTTTTAGCTATGCTATTACAAATGCTGTATGTGTCCGCCAGCTGCAGCACGAACAACATCTAGGCGATAGCTAAATTCGTCATAAACTTTACACAATTTATCTGCTTTTCCAGAAAAGCGATTGCTTTTACAGAATGGCAACTGTCAGTCTGATCTTCACTTCTTCTACGTAAAAGGTAAATGGGAGATGAAAACACTTTCCTTCACATTTCCGCACAGGATAAAATCGCATGCGGTCATGCCTGGCGATCTTCGCGGCCAAGAATGCAGTGCAGTGTCTGGGGGTCACGTGTTTCCTATGCAGCGTTGAGATACCTTCAGATGCTGCATAAGTGGCATTTTCCACAACTTCAGGAGGACTCCGATGACTTCATTTTCAAACAGGATGGAATTCCAATACACTGGCACAACAAAGTACGTCAGTTTCTCAATGACACTCTGTCTCAGCGCTGGATAAGGCGCACGGGACCCCGAGACACAGCCCAGCATTCTTGGCCTCCAAGATCGCCAGAAAAGACCCTATGCGATCTTTTCATGTGGGGATATGTGAAGGGAAGTGTGTTCATCTCCCCTTTATCTCGCCGGCCGGAGTGGCCGTGCGGTTCGAGGCGCTGCAGTCTGGAACCGAGCGACCGCTACGGTCGCAGTTTCGAATCCTGCCTCGGGCATGGATGTGTGTGATGTCCTTAGGTTATTTAGGTTTAATTAGTTCTAAGTTCGAGGCGACTGATGACCTCAGAATGGTTCAAATGGCTCTGAGCACTATGGGACTCAACTGCTGAGGTCATAAGTCCCCTAGAACTTAGAACTACTTAAACCTAACTAACCTAAAGACAACACACACATCCATGCCCGAGGCAGGATTCGAACCTGCGACCGTAGCGGTCGCGCGGTTCCAGACTGTAGCGCCAGAACCGCTCGACCACTGACCTCAGAAGTTAAGTCGCATAGTGCTCAGAGCCATTTGAACCATTTGAACCCTTTATCTCGTGACATAGTGGATGTGAAGAACAGAATAGCAACCGCCATAACTCCTCTAAAAGGAGATACGTTGTGTAAAGTTTATGACTTTACCTATCGTCTGTAAGTTGTTCGTGCTGCTGCTGGTGCTCTCACAGAACATTTGTAATAGCATAGCTAAAACTTTGAGATTTTGACAGTATTTTGCAATTCATCCCTTGTCTGTAGTATGTTTTGATCAATAAATATAGAGTTCTGAAATGAAGTCATTCTTTTTGAAACATCCTGTACACATGGACCGAGTATTCAGGTGCGCAGAATAGAATTCTCGTCTCCAAAATAACCGTACAATGACTGAAAGACGCATGCACGTTTATTTCGTAAACGCACGGCACGTTTGTAATCTCATTATATCGCTAACACAGGCTGACCCTTTTAGAAACTACCGTACATTTTGCACATGCGTGTCATATGGATCTTAATAATTTGCATTCGATATCTGCAATGGACCTGGATTCCGGCCCTTAAGATAGAAACGCAAGATCGTTTCGCTCATTTGCGACAAGTATCGCAGCTGAGATGTCGCTATTTTTTCTATCTTTATTAGCAAAGGAGGAGGAGTTACTATCTTTTTACGACTTGAGCTCCGTCTTATCACATTAACGAGCCTCTGTTTTAATAAATTATGTTGCGTTGGCATCGTGAAATTCCTTCATTGTACGCAAATTTTGGAAGCGTTCTGAAAAACTTCGAATTTTGTGCTATGACACGCAACAAATTAATGGAGTATCACAACTCTAAATGTTTTTTGCAGTTTTCCTTCCGATTTTACTTTCTTGTACAATCTTTCTGATCTTTGTCTATCCTTGTAGAAAGTAAAAGTTAACCGTACATGTACGTCCATATGTCATAGGAACTTAATAACTGCTATAAAATAAGTCCATGGTTTCGAAAAAATAATATTAGTTTAGTTCATAAGTTCGTAGCGTTTAAGTTGTCCAAGATGGTATTCCGGTTGCTGTTGGTTTATTTATCGATTGTCATTTTTTATTTGCTATTCGCTGTGGGTATCCGAGTTTACATGTTGTAATTTCGTCATTTGGAGATAATGAATGTGGACGCTAGAATGTGGAGTGCCAAGTGGAGAAATCGGAACATTTCCGACATATTCTTCTGTTTGAGTTCAACAGAGGGGTGACAACAGCGGAGGAAGCCAGAAACATTTGCACCGTGTACGGGGATAGCGACATCAGGCAGAACACGGCAAGACAATGGTTCTCTCTTTTTAAGGAGGAACGTTTTGAAATTACTCTCCACGTTCAGTAAGACCTTCAGGATTTCAGGAAGATCTTTTACATTCATTAATTTACACTGATCCACGTCAGTGAACTCGATAAATGCAAATGTGATGAACTGTGATCATTCCATTATCGTGCGACATTTACATGCAATGGGGAAGGTTCAAAAATCAGATGTATGGGTACCGCATGCTCTAAGCCAAAATCACAAAAATCAGCGGGTGGCCATATGTAGGCCTACATCTATGCTCTCTCGTCATCAACTACTTCATGAACAACAAAATGGCTCTGAGCACTATGGGACTTAACTTCTGAGGTCATCAGTCCCCTAGAACTTAGAACTACTTAAACCTAACTAACCTAAGGATATCACACACATCCATGCCCGAGCCAGGATTCGAACCTGCGACCGTAGCAGTCGTGTGTTCCAGACTGTAGCGCCTAGAACCGCTCGGCCACCCCGGCTGGCTCATGAACAACACCGACCATTCCTATTCCTATCCTGTATCGTTACTAGTAACCAGAGATTGTGTCTTTACGCTAACGCAAGGAAAAGAAAGGAATGGTTGAACCCAAGCAAAGCAACAGCTTCCCGCACAAAGATCTGCTCGCATCCACAAAAGAATATGTTATGCATATGGTGGAACAGCGATGGTGTGGTGTACTACGAACTGCTTCCCCTGGGTGTAACCATCGTTGCTGACATCCATTGTCAACAACTGAGACATCTTACAAATGAAATCCAGGAACAACGATAAGGAAGACTTCGTGAAACGCACCTGGATTCCGCCAGACAGGCAAAAAGCGCTATGCAGTTGCTGAGTTGGGAAGTCAGTTTGCACCCGCCATATTACCTGCTTTTGCGTCCTCAGATTTTTGTCTTTTCCGCTCTCTACCGAACATCCTTCGAGAAACATTCTTTCCCGATGAAAAGGGGCTCCGAGCATGGTTCGACGAGTTCTTCGTCTCAAAACCAGGTGATTTCTACAATCGCGAAATCGAAAACTTGCCCCAGCATAGCAGGCTGCTATCACAAGTCAGTATTATTGAGATCTGAAGTCTCTGTTATGTGTATCTGTTGGGTTCATTAAACTTATGGAAAAACGCTACAAAATTATGCATCAACCGAATGCAAAAGAAATGAATGTCGCATATTCAAGTATACGTGTCTTACCTGCAAACTGATCGAATTGTGTTTACATTCGTATACTGAGAGACAAACATTTCGGTGTGTGGGGAAAATATCTCGAAACGAATCACTTTTCTCGAACCTGTCTGGTACAGTAAAATTTCAACGTTGTTTTAGGTACGCATCTCGCAACTGCTGCCATTTCTTCAGCTTTGTGCGTGTGAGCCTTCGAATTTAAGTCGGAACTGAGCAGAAGTCGGAGAGAGCCATGTCCACCATCTTCTGCAACCTGTATAGAAACAGAGTGGCCTGAGTCAGTGTGACATGTCCGTGTTTTGACCATTCGGTGGAAATGTCAACACGTTGTCGTAGCTCTGCCAACAGTTTACGACGTGTAAGGTCAGCGCCAAAGGAAGCCTGCTCCTGCAGCACTAGACAGTATAAAATCTGCAACCCATGCACATACAGAGACATGCAGAAAATAGAGCAGACGCTCTGCAAATGTGGACTATGTGCTGTGGAGGCGACTGGATACAATCGAATACAGTGTACTTGCGCTAGGTGTTGGCAGCTGTACTACATTTACAAGCAATTTCAGAACACGGAACGAGAGCTTATGTCATGATCGCATGGGCAGAACTGACATAAAATCGATAGAACTGCGAAAAATACGAATAAATGGAAGGAATATACACTGAAATGCGAGGAAATTGAGGAAGTACTTGCGTGTCTTCTGGTTTCCGCGGAACAATCTTTACATGGGAGCAATTGTGCTACAGCAAGAGGAATCCAAGAAAAAGTCGACATGGAAGCGACGGGAACCAGGGAAACAGTCACATTTTTCCGTCGATTTAGCATTCTACTGTATGTCTATTTATTTAACAGTGATGCACGCGAGTTGGCGCTTTTCAGGAAGACACAACCATCTGCCTCGAAACTTACTTGCATCTGCGTTAAAGGATGGAGTGGACGGTTGAGATGGAGTTGTAAAGAGGTATGCTTTAATGGTAGACTAATGATGCATTCTAGAGAAAGAGAGAAGAAGGAGAAGTTCTTGCAGGTCATTTGACCATTTTTTCCTGATTTTCAATCAGGATGCATCAGTTGTATGACATAGCCTGCGTTCGACTCATATGCAACCGCGTGTTCCGTGTGGGTCTTAGAGCAGTGTCTACTTGCGATCATTAACAGTAAACCTCTCGCTTACCAGAGGACTTCCATCTCATGTGTGATGAAACGTGACACACTCCTCTAAACGAACGAAGATTTATGCGATATACTCCAGTCCCCTGTTGCATCTGGGATGTTTAATAACTAAGTTAGCGATAGGTGTTTGTGAGACACTGCAATCCCCATGTGTACATATGATTGACAAATGTGCTGTTTAAAGTGTTAGTGGTGGCATGACTTGTAATTTCACATGTCGGACGCCGCTGCTATATGTTTATCTGTTTCCTTGTAAGAGATATTCTCCGTTACTAACGATAATTTTATATAGGACTGATGTGGGCATAGTATAATTTCTGAACAGTGATCGGATGTGAACAGTGGACGCTATGCATATCTGGAAAGCTATATTGTGCATGTTTCAAACAGAGTCACTGTTTTAAGGAAGTAGTTTTCTCGTTTAACAGTTTGTTACCATAATTTATCGTAGAGAAACCTGCAAGAAGAATGTATGTCATGTGCTTGAAATATATTTCATACGTTGGAATATTAGCAGCGCTGCATTCCACACGACTGATAGGTCAGAAACTCAAGCGATGTAACATTATATCTTGTTTTAAGTGCAGAACCATGTAGCCTTATGAGTGCGTGTGTTTATGCTTCAAACTCCATCCGTGTGGAGCTTCATCATGCATGAAAATTACCTGTTTCTTGTTCTTCTTAACCATCTGCTATTACATCACAACACTTTGAAATCTATACATCGATAAGGAGTGCTAACCTTCTTGACATGGGCGTATCTGGAGAAATCTTGTGCACTTGGATGGGTGAGGACTCGGCAGGCTCCATTCATTCACGAGACATGGAATGTTGCGGTCTGCTTCTGGTCGACTGCAGATTAAATCGGTAACGGACCTGCAGTTCGAGGGGCTCTTTCAGTCTCCAATTTTATCCTAAGACTGTGAGAATGCTCTGTGACTCCTATCCACATAGAGATAGATCGTAAATTATGCACTATGCTCGAGGAGTTAGAAATATGTAGAGCACTGTCTGGTATACTTTAATGATGTATGAGTGTGAGAATTAACAATGAATGGATGTCCTGCACAGTCGTCTATCTACATTCTCAATGATACTTGCAATGTAGAGAACTGGCAGTGTAGCTATGATACTGAAATTAGAGAAACATGCTGTCACATCATTAGTTAGTGTTGAAATTACTGTAAAATTGCTAAAATTGTTCACGCTATCAACTGTGATGGTTTTTATTACAGTACATCGACGGTGTCTTTTCCATCCCATCCGTCCACTGGTTCGCTCTTGGTTACCACATAATGATTGACTGACTTCTCTTGAACTGTGATGGTTATTATTACAGTACATCGACGGTGTCTTTTCCATCCCATCCGTCCACTGGTTCGCTCTTGGTTACCACATAATGATTGACTGACTTCTCTTGTTTGAGTTGGAGAAAGAGTTTTGGTGGAGGGGCAACACCTTCTGGGGATGGCTAGCACCGAAACAGTGATCGCTTACGTGACTGCAATATAAGGAATCAGTCGAAACGGAATGCAGAGATACCGGCTATTCCGTCACTGTGACAGATGAGTTTAAATGTAGAGGTTGTCAATCACCTTCGGACTGCAGTTTGGAAACTCTCCACAACGCTGCCAAACTCTTCCAGTTTCCTTAAGTTGTGATTTTCTTTTATTTAAAATCATCTACGTCTTATTGAGTTCTCTATCGGATGAAGATAGTGGAGCTTTTATAGTTCGTCTTTTCTCTCTGTTGGATGGTTCAGAATAATGAAGATAGCATGTTGGGCTGATAGACGTGAATGGCCCCTGAGGGATGCGGATCTGCTTCGGAATGTAGTATCTCTATGTAGTTTGGGGATGCATCACAATGCAGCAGCAAAATCATCGACCTTCTCCCAGATCCTGTACTGTTTTTTACACTATCTAGTGCTGCAAGAGCAGGCTTCCTTTGGCGCTGACCTTACACATCATAAACTGTTGGCGGAGCTACGACACCTTATTCACATTTCCACCGAATGGTCAAAACATGAACCTGTCACACTAACTCAGGTCACTCTGTTTCTACCCAGGTTGCAGAAGATGGTGGATATGGCTCTCTCCAACTTCTGCTCAGTTCCGACTTAAATTGGAACGATCATATGCACAAAGCTGAAGAAATGGCATCAGTTGCAAGATGCATAGGGACTACCTAAAACCATGCTGAAATTTTACTGTACCAGACAGGTTCGAGAAAAGTGCCAGAAATATGATTCACTAGTGGCTATAATCATTAAAGGATTTCTCCATAGGATCCAACGCAGGTATGTGGTTGAATGGAAAGACTTGACTCCAAATCATAGACATCATTTCTAGTGGACAGCATAACACTAGAGATCTGAGAAGCCTGTGTACATTTCTTATGACCTCAAGCAGTGCACCATCTACTGTTTGTGATCCTTCTCAAGCAACCATCGCCTATAATCCAGTGAATATATCGCCGAACCACTGGCATGGTATCGAGACAGAATACATTACAAATACTGGAAAAATATCTAGCAGCGGCATGAGGGAGTTAAATTAGTGGTTTCATACCACGTTCCATTTAAAATTCAGCGATTTTATCACGAGGTTGCATCATGGGCTACATGTAACCGCACTGCTGGTCTGATAATATACACTCCTACAATCATCGTCTATATTCAGTGTCGTGGTATTTTTCTGGAAAAACCAATTCATTCAGAGGTAATGGCATACCTCGATTTATAAAGCCAGTATAGCTCTTAACATGGATTCTTGTGTGCACCTATAGAAACATGACCGCTTGTGATACTAATATGGTCGTGTTTTTTTTAACGTATGACAGTTCGTAAGACGATTACGTCTCTCTTTCTAAGATACAGTGGTACCACTTGCAAAAAAAAACCTTATGAGACATGTCCACCCATTGTTGATTTTCGGTCAGTATTATTTCGTATCGCCAGCTATCAGTTATTGACGAAGTATTATACTTAGTAGTAGGTGATGTGTGATAGGTTCACCTTGAGCATCAGGCTTATCATGTTTATGTTCTAACATGTGCAAAGGAAATGACTATGTCTAGTCGTAAGGAAGGTATGGATTTGACGTGGAATACTGTGATAGCAAAGGGAAGAGTATGTCAAGTCATAAGAATGGTACAGATATTTCTGTTTCCAGAGCCACACCCATCACCAGGGTGTATTTTCGATACTTCGCTTATTGTCGAAAGATGTTCAATGGAGGTGTGTGTCGTGCAGCGCCGGTGACCTGTTGCTGGGAATGAGTCACATTTCTGGCTAACGGTATGAGCTGTCCAAACGGAGAGACCTGTTGGGATGCAGAAATGTAGCTGACTTAACTGTGTCGTCCTCTAGACCGCCGAATAGCGAACTAATACTTAGTACATGTTGACAGCTTTCGTGATCGCGTGGAAATTTGAGAAGATTCAATACTGACGTGTGGCTGCACATTTCGCGCCTTTATTTAGTTGAGAGAAAATCGACTGTGATTTGCGCATCTAGCACGTGAAAGACGGGTAGAAGACACGTTTGCTGCGCTGGTTCTCTAGACATGAGAAACACCTTAGTTGACTTTGTAAATTATAGGGATGATTTGGAATCTGTTGTATCACCGACATCGGTATTTGCAAGTGGAAATATCAGTTTCCCCCTTTTTTTTTTTTTTTTTTTTTTTTTTTTTTTTTTTTTTTTTGAGTTTTCACGTAAAGGTCTTGGCAGACAGGATACGTTTCTAGTTACTCAATGGTTTACAGCATGCTCCACCTGGCTAAAGTTTCGGATTTCTAGAGAAATAATTTCCAGTCTATATCTTCGGAATTACGTTGCACGAGCGGTACTGCTATGCAAGCGATATTGCTATGTGTCTGATTCCAGAAGTATCGCGATAATGGTATGATATTTGACAAACCATGCGAAATTACAACATATTCTTGTAATTCCAGAGTCTGTAGATGGGTGTAGAAAAGCAAGTAAGCAAGCAGGTCAGGACCAGAAACAGTAACGTCTTTGTGCCGAGGGGAACTGACCCGGTCTTTATGCAACAGTTATAAGAGTGACTTCAGTCCACTGGTCATGTGTCGGGAGTGGATGACCGGCTGACCTCACGGGAAATATGTAGTGCGGCAAGGAGTATACCTATGGTGCATGTGCTTATGCTGTCTGTATTCACCGTATATGTACGAGTGTCTGGCGGTCGACACCTATACAAATGATGTAAAAGGGGCGATTTTGTATGGCACAGGATACGAATTGTATGTTTACTACATCGACACGGTAAATGGTGATATACTGCCGGCTTGGAGATCCGTGTAGAACACTGTGGTAATTTGCATAATTTTTGTGTAAAACTCAGTACATTAGTTTATGTGGGTGATTGCCAAAGAAGAATGCGCCAGAAATGGCGTTAAAAAGAGTGTGAAATTCAAAAAGTGTACCAGAAAATGACGGGAGGATATAACTAATTACTTAATTTGGTATCAAAGGCGGAACAAAAGTTAAAGGTTATGGGGGTGACATGGAAAGCCACTTAAGAGAACAATAGATTAAATGCCGACAAAGGGCCAAACATTAGGGTAAGACACCCAGAGTACAGTGCCGAACATTAGGTTATGCAACATGTTTGCCCCATGTAATTACTTCTTACAAGACCTACATGTTTCCAAACAGCAGAGAATGATGAGCAAGAGAAATCCGGCCTCCACAAACTGAACTTTTCATAAATAAACAATATACCTTTGAATTTCCTGTTATGAGATCCTTCATCTCCACCAAAGAGCCACCAATTTCCATATATTCCATTCACTGCCTTTATTCCCCTAAACTGTTTAAATAAACAATATTCCACACATTATCTAAATTGTTTAAACAATATTCCATAAAGAGCATTCGACTTCCAGACAAATTCTTTAACCAAACATATAAACTATATTCCATACACTGCTATAAAAATTAAATAATATTCTATACATTGTCTAAATTGTTTAAACAATATTCCATGAAGAGCATTCGACTTCCAGACAAATTCTTTAACCAAACATATAAACTATATTCCATACACTGCTATAAAAATTAAATAATATTCTATACATTGTCTAAAGTGTTTACACAATATTCCACACACTGCAACCGAATTCCCTCCAAATGACCGATCAACTGAGTCTTTTTCCAGCCGATTTCTGGGGGGGAGGGTGGGAGGGGAGGGGTTTACCAAAGGGGAAAAGGTTAATTAATTGATAAATTTAATAAAGTAGTCAATAAAACTGATAAGAGTGAGAGGAGCTATTCCAATGACTCAGACCTGAAAGTGTATCTGTAGCAGCGAAGGGGAGGTTTCCTGAGTGTCGGGGGGAGGGGGTGGGGGAACAATGGGATCCTTTTAGCAGAACAATAGGGTAAGTACCTGTCAATCAAAGGAGAACAATAGGTTAAGAACCTGTTAATCAAAGGAGAACAATAGGTTATGTACCTGTTAATCAAAGGAGAACAATAGGTTAAATACCTGTTAATCAAAGGAGAACAATAGGTTAAGTACTGTCAATTAAAAGAGAACAATAGGTTAAGTACCTGTCAATAAAAGGAGAACAATAGGTTTTGCCCCTGAGTGCATACCTGCCCCTGATGTAGGCAACCCGCACTAACGAAATGCACCAGAACAAAGCTGGTTCCACTACTGGCAAAGTCATATCGAAAATTTTAGTTGTAAATTATAGTCTCAAAAAATACGTGGTTATTCTAAATGATGCACCCGTTTTCATAACTCCATATTTATTCAACTACAAATACGAAATGAACAAACTTTATATCAATGAAAAGAAGTTTCAAAGTTTTTTCATAATTTTTGATATCAATTTGATGATTTTAATAATTTGTAATTAATTAGTGTTTAATAAATATAAATTTGATAATTGTTACAAATGTTCAATGTGGCCACTGTTGGCTGCACAGCAAACATTGTCGCAGTAGCCAAGCTTGGCCCATACACGCAAAAGCGTATTTGCTGTTACTGAGTGTACTACAGCAGTGATTCGGTTCCGCAGGTCATTCAGAGTGTTTGGTAAACAGCTTTCTTCACGTAACTCCATAAGAAATAGTCGCGGGGTGTGAGGAGATCTAGGTGGCCAGAAGTGCAAAGCCAGATCCTGAAGTGCCCTGTGACCGATCCAGCACTGAAGGAGTCATTCAAAAAGCCTCGTACATCACAGCGCCAATGGGGCGGAGTTCCATCCTGTTACAAAATGAATTCCTGGAAATCTTCCATAACTTGCAGGAACAGCCATTGTTCCAAAATGTCCAGGAATGTGATTCCCATTGCAGTTCTTTCCACAAAGAAAAATGGCCCATAGACCTTTGCACGGGATACGGCATAGAACACGTTGATCTTCGGTGAGTCTCTTTCGTGTTGAAATTGTGAATGTGGATTCTCCAAACCCCATATGCGAACGTTGTGCAGTTGAGTTCCCCACTAAGGTGGAACGTCGCTTCATCGCTAAAAATTACACACCGTATAAATGCGTCATTCTCCATCTTTGCTAGCACATATCCACAAAATGCGAGACACACCCTTTGTCATTGGGGTTGGAGCCTGCACAAGTTGTAATCGGTAGAGCTTGTACAGCCAAAGCCGTCTCAGAACTTTCCATTCAGTTGGGTCTCGACTGGCCCTATTGGTAGATTTACTGGAACTGCGCACAAAACTTTCTTGAATCCTCTGACATATGTGGTCGGCCTGTGCTTTTTACTTTACACACACTCCAAGTCTGTTTAAATTGCTTAAACCAACGGCTAATACTTTTGCGAGTTGGTGGTTGTATACCGAATTTGGTACGAAATGCCTACTGCACTGCAATTTGCGATTCACTTTTTGTGAACTCAAAAACGCAGGAAACATTGTTCTTCACAGTCGCCATCTCACTCACAACTGACAGTGGAACGTAGTGACCGTCCTATTGCCGCGCGAACTCTGCAGGCCACTTCTGAAACAATCATCGCACGCCCGCCAAAAACCTTGAAACTTCCTCTTTTTATTGGTATAAAGTTTGTTCATTTCGGATTTGTACTAGAATAAATACGATTTTTTGAAAATGCGTCCATTATTTAAAATAACCCTATAATTTGTTCAAGTGAGTAGGGTGGCGTATCTTATGCTTGAGGTTTCTGTAGTTGAACTTTTTTAGGTTGTGGTAGTTCGGCATTAGCTGTCTACGAATTATTATTATTAGTGCTTTAATTCCCATGTTTATGCCGTGGTATGGTGATTCTGTTATTAGAGGTGATTTGAAAATATGATGTATGTGTTCCACTTCATTGTGCTTTAGATGGTCAGGTTATCTTATTTTAAAATCTGTGTTTGTCTATCAAAAAAATGGTTCAAATTGCTCTGAGCACTATGGGACGTAACATCTGAGGTCATCAGTCCCCTAGAACTTAGAACTACTTAAACCTAACTAACCTAAGGACATCACACACATCCATGCCCGAGGCAGGATTCGAACCTGCGATTGTAGCAGTCGCGCGGTTCCGGAATGAAGCGCCTAGAACCGCTCGGCCACCGCGGCCGGTGCGTTTGTCTATCACATGTACACTCCTGGAAATTGAAATAAGAACACCGTGAATTCATTGTCCCAGGAAGGGGAAACTTTATTGACACATTCCTGGGGTCAGATACATCACATGATCACACTGACAGAACCACAGGCACATAGACACAGGCAACAGAGCATGCACAATGTCGGCACTAGTACAGTGTATATCCACCTTTCGCAGCAATGCAGGCTGCTATTCTCCCATGGAGACGATCGTAGAGATGCTGGATGTAGTCCTGTGGAACGGCTTGCCATGCCATTTCCACCTGGCGCCTCAGTTGGACCAGCGTTCGTGCTGGACGTGCAGACCGCGTGAGACGACGCTTCATCCAGTCCCAAACATGCTCAATGGGGGACAGATCCGGAGATCTTGCTGGTCAGGGTAGTTGACTTACACCTTCTAGAGCACGTTGGGTGGCACGGGATACATGCGGACGTGCATTGTCCTGTTGGAACAGCAAGTTCCCTTGCCGGTCTAGGAATGGTAGAACGATGGGTTCGATGACGGTTTGGATGTACCGTGCACTATTCAGTGTCCCCTCGACGATCACCAGTGGTGTACGGCCAGTGTAGGAGATCGCTCCCCACACCATGATGCCGGGTGTTGGCCCTGTGTGCCTCGGTCGTATGCAGTCCTGATTGTGGCGCTCACCTGCACGGCGCCAAACACGCATACGACCATCATTGGCACCAAGGCAGAAGCGACTCTCATCGCTGAAGACGACACGTCTCCATTCGTCCCTCCACTCACGCCTGTCGCGACACCACTGGAGGCGGGCTGCACGATGTTGGGGCGTGAGCGGAAGACGGCCTAACGGTGTGCGGGACCGTAGCCCAGCTTAATGGAGACGGTTGCGAATGGTCCTCGCCGATACCCCAGGAGCAACAGTGTCCCTAATTTGCTGGGAAGTGGCGGTGCGGTCCCCTACGGCACTGCGTAGGATCCTACGGTCTTGGCGTGCATCCGTGCGTCGCTGCGGTCCGGTCCCAGGTCGACGGGCACGTGCACCTTCCGCCGACCACTGGCGACAACATCGATGTACTGTGGAGACCTCACGCCCCACGTGTTGAGCAATTCGGCGGTACGTCCACCCGGCCTCCCGCATGCCCACTATACGCCCTCGCTCAAAGTCCGTCAACTGCACATACGGTTCACGTCCACGCTGTCGCGGCATGCTACCAGTGTTCAAGACTGCGATGGAGCTCCGTATGCCACGGCAAACTGGCTGACACTGACGGCGACGGTGCACAAATGCTGCGCAGCTAGCGCCATTAGACGGCCAACACCGCGGGTCCTGGTGTGTCCGCTGTGCCGTGCGTGTGATCATTGCTTGTACAGCCCTCTCGCAGTGTCCGGAGCAAGTATGGTGGGTCTGACACACCGGTGTCAATGTGTTCTTTTTTCCATTTCCAGGAGTGTATGATGAATGACAGTCATTGAACATTAATAGACATATGTGTTTTTCTGAATTTATCGGAAGTTGTGCAGAGTGTTCATGATCTTGCTTTTCAATATCATCATGAATCGATTCGAGAATATAACAGAACATTTCGCTCTTCATCTCATGGTTACTCCAGTAACTGAGGACAGCGTGTACAGTACTCGCTACGAGACAGATATAGCTCATTCAAATGCATTTTTACATCAAAAGCCCCAATGCAGCACTTGTCTCTAAGAACAGGCGCGTCGAGACACCCATCTCGCCCAAGGGGGTTAAAACATATGCACCGATAGAAAAGATTGTTAGGTAGCCTCCCTGATCCCACCAAACGTTGGCGAATGTAGTTGCACGCGCTACGACCAAGCTGTCGGCCGGCGATGTCGTGCGACCTCTGGTGACGGCGCCTACCGAACGTTGTCGGTGCCATTGTGAAGGGACTACACACAGTTCGAGCTGCCTCACCAGCAGCTGACGCGGCACAGCACAGCCACCCAGGAATGCTATCTTCGTAAGGTTGTTCCATCGTCCCATGAACGCGCGTTTTGGCGCGCGTCACTCGCTGTCTTCCTGACATGGACACGTCTTCCATAGTAAATTATTGGGAAAATAAATAATCGATTCAACTGCCTTAAAGTTGCCGTGACTTACGCTGCCCCTACGTCCACCAGAGGACGTGGCACCCCTACACTTGGATCACTTCTTTCCTCCAGCTACCTACAGTAGATGGGTGTCATAAAAGGTGCAATTTCTTTCGCATACTCTATCTAGAATCCTACAGATATCCAGTCAGATCCTGTCGTCTTCCCCTGTAAAGCTATTATAATTAATATTCTATCCAGCAGTCACTTTAGCATCGGTGAAAAGTTGAAAGGCGAAATCGGTATGCATACGACAGCATGTGTACCTAATATGTTCAAAAACACTCCACATAAAAACAGGATTTTCCAGTGCTCATACCTCGGGTTCTATTGGTGATAAAAAGGTAGGCTCAGGTGTTTTGGGTACACCATGGACTAGGGACTATTTATATAACCAACGAAAGGATCGTCTTAGTGTCACTATCCTACAGTACAGGGTCAAAGTATGAGTATTACACACTTTCTCCAGCCTGAGTAAATGGATCGTTGGTTGGCTCTTTTTGCATTTGATGTTGTCTACGGCGGGCCAGGTTAGCCGAGAGCACTAATGCGCTGCTTCCTGGGCTCGGGTAGGGGCTCTAGCCCAGGCGGATTAATGACGAGGCCTGGTGTGCCAGCCAGCCTGGATGTGGTTTTTAGGCGGTTTTCCACATCCCACTAGATGAATACTGGGCTGGTCCCCACGTTCCGCCTCAGTTACACGACTCACAGATATTTGAAACATGTTCATTTCATGATTTACACTAGACACAGACCGCTGGGATACACTGATTCCATCCCGGGGCATACGGGGTGGCGGCAGGAAGGGTATCTGGCCACCCCTTTCCACTAACCTTGCCAAATCTGATTGTGACCATGCCGACACTGCGAAAACTGCAGGACTAAGGCGCAAGCAAAAGGAAAGGCAGTTGTCTATGGCTGGCCTAATGCGACTTAAGGAGGCACCATTAATTCATGGGCGTTTCCTCGGAAAACCCCAAAAAAAGGGTTTTTTTACTTGCTCAGGGGGCAGTAAAAAGGAGGAAGTGGCTGTGAGTTAGTGGTAATGGCAGACAGTCTATGACAATGACAGTGAGGGAGAGAGAGGTAGGACAGCAGCAGTAGAAGGAACAAATGAGACAGTAGCAGTAAGAAAGAGCAAGAGGGGGACATGGCACAGCGAGGAGACTAATAGCAGGACAGAACGAAAGTGCCTGTGGCTGTGACAGAGGGGACAATGACAGACACGGAGATAACGACAATGAGTTGGGCTGAATGAGCGAGTGGGAGAAGCAACTGGGAGTGGATAGGCATGAGCGACTTACAGGGATGGACTAGTAGGAGTGAGTGAATTACAGTTAAGGTGCGTTTAGTCATGTGCACCTTGCAGTTAGGTTACGTGCGTCTGCAGTTGCCCCACACGCAAGTAGAGGCACGCGTGTATACCACTTCCTCAACATGTGCGTGTGTGTGAAGCCATTCACACCTGTGTTAGCACTGGGTGCCTCTGTTTTCGTGTACGACAAGCTACAGCCGCATGGTGACGAGCTGCAAGTCGCACAGTTGTAAACACAGCTTTAGGGGAGCTTGAGGGAGTCTCAGGTGAACGGCAAATTAAAAAAAAATCACGAATACCTTCACAGGCCAAACTTTTTGAGAAAATTTAAAAAGGCGCCAACGAAGGGAGAATGAGGCATCTGGTACCCTTAAATAAACAGGAACACATTCGCATGTTTTGTTCTCTGGTAGAAGTCAGTATGACCTTCCTGTATCAGCGGCACAGATCCACTGCACATGTTGAGCAAGTGATCGAATGAACTCTGTGTTACAAAAATAATTATTCTAATGAATACAGTACGATTCACATTTTTTGTTTGAGACATATCATCCCAGAGATATATCAGCTTATTCCCTGGCTCTGACCAATGTTTTCTGGAGGCCTCCTTTGGTTGTAAGACAAATGCAGTGCTATTAGAACGGCTTTATGACTGTTGACTCCCTGTTCTGTGTTAACTGCGTCGTAAAGTTTTTGTATGTTTCTAACCACGAGATGTAAGATATTATCCTCAAGAGTACCTTCTCTGATTTATGGCGCAAGGTAATTTTCGGGGAAGGAGTGTAGAACAATTTCACTCGATTCCCTGTCCCTACTTCCCGCGATAATCACTTGACTCTCCAAGTCTATAGCTACTAAATTGAACTCTCCCCCTAATAATACAGGATGACTAACAAATTTACGCATACTTCAGCAAAATTGTGGAATGGTTCCTTTCAAGAGTAATGTGGGCTGAGATTATCGTCCACCTAAGAACTTTCGGACCTTGTACTCAATATCGATAGTTTTTTTTTACTGACCTAGTCCTTTACATCATCTACACCTTCATACTAAATAACCAACCCAGTGATACTCGAAACGCCATACTGCATACTGCTAAACATTTCGTACCACTCTTTCTAAGCTTCCTATGCCCCTTATATACACTATGTGATCAAAAGTATCCAGACACCCCCAAAAACATACGTTTTTCATATTAGCTGCATTGTGCTGCCACCTACTGGCAGGTACTCAATATCAGCGGCCGCAGTAGTCATTAGACATCGTGAAAGAGCAGAATGGGGTGCTCCGCAGAACTCACAGACTTCGAACGTGGTCAGGTGTTTGGGTGTCACTTGTGTCATACGTCTGTACGCGAGATTTCCACAATCCTAAAAATCCCTAGGTCCACTGTTTCCGATGTGATAGTGAAGTGGAAACGTGAGGAGACACGTACAGCCAAAACGCGTACAGGCTGATCTCGTCTGCTTACAGACAGAGACCACCGACTGTTGAAGAGGGTCGTAATGTGTAATAGGCAGACTGTCACACTGGAATTCCAAACTGCATCAGGATCCACTGCAAGTACTATGACAGTTAGGCGGGAGGTGAGAAAAATTGGATTTCATGGTCGAGCGGCTGCTCGTAAGACACACATCACGCCGGTAAATGCCAAACGACGCCTCGCTTGGTGTAAGGAGCGTAAACACTGGACGACTGAACAGTGGATAAATGTTGTGTGGAGTGACAAATCACGGCACACAATATGGGGATCCGCTGGCAGGGTGTGGGTATGGCGAATGCCCGATGAACGTCATCTGCCAGCGTGTGTAATGCCAACAGTAAAATTCGGAGGCGGTGGTGTTATGGTGTGGTCGTGTTTTTCATGAAGGGGGCTTGCATCCCTTGTTGTTTTGCGTGGCACTATCACAGCACAGGCCTACAATGATGTTTTAAGCACATTATTGCTTCCCACCGTTTAAGAGCAATTCGGGGATGGCGATTGTATCTCTCAACAAGATCGAGCACCTGTTCATAATGCACGTCCTGTGGTGGAGTGGTTACACGACGACAATAACATCCCTGTAATGGACTGGCCTGCACAGAGTCCTGACCTGAATCCTATAGAACTAATTTGGGATGGTTTGGAACGCTGATTTCG
This sequence comes from Schistocerca nitens, assembly GCF_023898315.1. Lineage (NCBI taxonomy): Eukaryota > Metazoa > Arthropoda > Insecta > Orthoptera > Acrididae > Schistocerca > Schistocerca nitens. The sequence continues at coordinate 772,922,540 of NC_064615.1, forward strand.
TGCCAGGCCTCACCGACCGACAACGATACCTCTCCTCAGTCAAGCACTCTATAAAGAACGGGCTGCCATTCCCCAAGGAACCTTCCAGCACCTAATTGAACGTATGCCTGCGAGAGTGGAAGCTGTCATCAAGGCTAAAGGTGGGCCAAAACCATATTGAATTCCAGCATTACCGATGGAGTGCGCCTCGAACTTGTAAGTCATTTTTGCCAGGTGTCCGGATACTTTTCCTGACATAGTGTATATCTTTATGTATTTCACGGCGTATGTGTTTATCCATAGTAACGGAAACGGCAAGAGGGCGGGCCTCTTGTACAGCCTTACCAAATGTCACTTGTATTAATGTGATCCGGAAGTGTGTGAAACGAAATGGGACTTACTTTCAAATCTTTAACTGGACATACTTGTTAATCTCTCAGATTTGTGGCATCTTTTTTTTTAAACTTCGAGCATATCTTTCGCGGCTATGTGCAAGGACACGTCTGCTGTGAACTGCCACTGAATTTATCGTTTCTGATGAAACTCGCAATGTCTTGGGTGAACTGTTGTGTAGTATTGGTCTTCATCCAAGGCATTACGAGGCCCGTTAAAAGGCTAACGAATATAGTTGCGTGGTCATTCCAAGAGCCTCGTTTCCTTTCTAACGAGCCTCGTATGCATGTGTCCGCAGCTCGTGGTCGCGCGGTTGCTTCCAGAGCTCTGGGTCCCGGGTTCGATTTCCGGCGGGTCAGGGATTTTTCACCCACCTCGAGATGACTGAGTGTTTGTGTTGTCCTCATCATTTCATCATCATTCATGAAAGTGGCAAGACTGGACTGAGCAAAGGTTGGGAATTTGTACAGGAGCTGATAACTGCGCAGTTGAGCGCCCCACAAACCAAACATCATCATCATCATCATCGTATGCATGTACACGATAACAAGCAACAGGTAATTATGGAAAGAAGTGACATCTATTTTTATGGTAATGGTATGGTAAAAGGTACTGTTGAGCTTACAATATCGCTGTCTTACAACTGTATACGTGTACGTCATTTAAAGAAAATGGACAAATACGATAAGTATTTGATGGTTTACAATAGTTTTCAAGTCTCACTGTGTTCCTTTCATATTGTTTGTTCATATCGCACATGTTGTTTGAGCCTATTCGCATTTCTTCTGCGTTTGGTGATGCCTTTAGTGTATATAGCTGAATCTGTTCACATTTTTCTGTATATAACATTGTCCATTTCTCTAGTTTTGTTTCTACTGCCATAAAGTTTGATGTATGGAACTCAAATCTATACTGCTTATGTTTACTTAGTGTTTGTCCCATAGCCGGCCGGAGTGGCCGTGCGGTTCTAGGCGCTACAGTCTGGAGCCGAGCGACCGCTACGGTCGCAGGTTCGAATCCTGCCTCCGGCATGGATGTGTGTGATGTCCTTAGGTTAGTTAGGTTTAATTAGTTGTAAGTTCTAGGCGACTGATGACCTCAGAAGTTAAGTCGCATAGTGCTCAGAGCCATGTGAACCATTTGTTTGTCCCACCATGTGACAATGTTCACCTTTAGTTGACAATCGCCCATAGATGACGCTGCATCTTTTAGTGTCTATTTCGAGGCTAGATACCCATCCCACCGCCCGTAGGTTATCCGGGGAGGAAAACAATGTGAAAACTCAACTGCGTAAGCCGGTGTACCAAGCAGTTGGTCATTAGTCTGGTGCACGTGTTCGAAATGCGCGTGCATCACTTCCTTGTGTATAAACTGCCGCGTGGCACATTAAACTTCACGAACTGGCCTACACTTTTCTGTTACGGGCATCAAAGCATCAAATGAATCTTCTTTGTCTATTTCCCATGCCTGATACGTTTTTCACCGTCAAAAGATTATCTGTTCCTGTGGAATATGCATCCCGTCCGAAGTTTCACCTGTGAGAACTGTTCTACTAGGAGAAAATGATTGGTACCACGGCGCAGTAGAATGATGAAGGTATAATACGAGGAGATGTCATGACACACAAACTTGAAGCCAACGTCGACCATTATAGTAGCCCCAAACATTAGCTTCTGGTGGAAATATTTTGTTAAAAATGACAGCTGGCGTCATTAAAAGGTGTACTAGTAGTTCTGAACATAATCTAAAGTGTAAACGAATCACATTCCATTTGTAAATGGATTCGTTCAAGCAGTATTTTCTTTTGTATTGTGATAACCTTCCGGGGTCAGGGATTTTCTCTGCCTCGTGATGGCTGGGTGTTGTGTGCTGTCCTTAGGTTAGTTAGGTTTAAGTAGTTCTAAGTTCTAGGGGACTTATGACCACAGCAGTTGAGTCCCATAGTGCTCAGAGCCATTTGAACCATTTTGTGATAACCTCCGCTGGTGGCCACATACGCCGACGCCCAGTGCCAGCGGCCGAGTACGAGGGGAAAGTGAGACCTCATACAGCGAACGCCAGAGACGCATTCGCAAACATCAAGGGGTTGGCTCGCTGATGTCCTCGGCTCGTTTAAGGACAGACACATCTTGAGCGGGGCCAGGCAGACAATGAGAAACATGCAGATAAATCCTGTAGACGAATGCAGGCACTAAGATAAAGCATAGGCACAAAAGTGTCAACTGGAAACGTGTGAAACTTCTGGCTGGCAGCAGCCATTTTCACCCGCCTTAAAAAAGTAACGAGAAATGTACTGATAATAGACGGACTCCTGTAGCCTCTGGGACAGAGTGCAGTCACAAAGCGCCAAGAATTCGCGCAGGGAGACGTGTGAAACAACGAAACTGCGAAGGAAGCCAGCTTGCATAAAAAATTTTTGCCGGACAGGAAGAAGGCTGCTTGTAAATCACGAACGCCAGCAGATTCTCAGATCGAAGCAGAAACATAAGACTACCCACGCCACACGCAAAATATCCGTTACAAAGAAGCATTGTGTGGTTACTTGCACAGCAATTAGGGAACGCAGGAAAAGGTAGGGACAATGTACGACCAACATTGGGAGGAGCCTCGACACTGAACACGTGACAAAGACACTAGTTCCCGAATCTCATACCAGCCCACACAAGACAGAAAATCTGCTTCCTGCCCTGCGACGTTTGGTCACGATATGGCGATGAGTCATTGGGTGACATTGCAAATCTAGTGCGCAGTGACAACGTCGAGAGGTGAAAAAAGTTTCGAGGAGTTGGCGAGCTAAGCAGAGCGATACGAAGAGACAGTGGGTGAGTCGACGCGGAAGCAAGAGGACATGGAGGCAGTTCCATCCGTCGCCTACTTAGTGTGCTGACTCTGAATCTGACCCTCGCTGCAATCCTCATGTTCATCGTCGCTCTGTCATTGTTTTCCTGTTCCACTTTAAATGGACGAAGCCTCATGGTCCAGTGCTCGGGAATGAAGAAATCGAATTATAACGGCAGTTCCTTGCCTAACATCCGCCTGTCGATTCCGTGATATCGCCGATTCGGCTACGGCAACACACGGCGAACAGCCAACGCGGAGACTGTACCTTGGCCTCTCCGTAACACTGGGACACCAAAGAGAGTGTCTGACTCTACCGCACAACTGAGGTGGCGCGCCAGCATCACCACACAACAAATGACCACGAGGAATGATATTTGGAAATTTTTGGTAAGGACTATGAGCCCAAACTACTGAGGACATCGGTTCCTAGGCTTACGCACTACTTAATCTAACTTACACTAAGGACAACACACACACCCTTGCCCGAGGGAGGACTCGAACCTCCGACGGGGAGGGCCGCGTGAACCGTGACAGGACGCCCTAGACCGCACGGCTACCCTGCGCGGCCCACGAGGAATGGTGAGATGATTCATTTCCCCCTCCTCGCCCTCAATAACTCCCAGTCAAATCAGCCCAGAGATTTGTAGTTTTGTATATGAAAGGTACTTTAGTGAAGGCAAAACCCCATGTTCTAATCCTGTAATTAATGTGACCCACTGATTTTCAATTCTCTTCTGTTTGATTTCACTTAATTATGGGTGTCAATTATTGGCTCCCAGGGTAGGGTGAACTTATTAGTAATCTGAATGTCATTTTGTACCAGAGGTAAGGAGCGAATTCATTGGCAATTTGTTTGTGATGTGATATCACAGAGAATTTTGAAGGATTCACTTCAATATACACGAATTTTAGATGCCGTGTGTAGAATTATGTATTATAATATTTTTGTATGACCCTTTCTCTCTTTGGTATAAATAAGTCATCTTTATGTGAATGAAGCAGCGCGTTCTACTTACTTAACTTCGAGATACATCGAATATTTTGACCTACACTCCTGTCACTGGCCAAACAGTGGACACGATAGCAACCGAAAGAAATTTTTTACAATTTACTGCAAGCTTCTGCAATCCTCTGGGTCTAATCTCGCCAGTATCAATTACCAGAAAGCTGTAATTTCAGTATACTTCCCTACCCGGATTGAAATTCTGTCTAATCGATTTGTCTCGAAATGGCTATCGTAGTTTCAGGGACGTGGCGTGCGGTAAAACCCGTTCAGCGTTAGTCAATATAGTAACAATCCCACGTCTCGAATTGCTTGCTACGTCCATTTCTGGGAGTCGGACTAGTGCGTAGTCACTCCAAATGCTACCAGCTTCGATACTGGCAATGCAAAGCTTTGAAGTAACTCCTCCATAGCCCCAGCGTGGAAACAAACAGACGCCAAAACCTGAAAGTTGATTGCTTGATGGGGAAGCTGACGGGAAACAGTTGAGCGCTGCCTTCGTAATGTACTCCAGCGAAGTAGTCTGGACAACGAGACATTTCAAACTGTTCTCATAAGCACCGATGCCACACACAACTCGAGATCTATCTCCCAGACTGATGACTAGGAACTCATGTAGGTCACGTCCGGATACGGGGTAGACTTATTACTTTACCGAGAGGAATCGACCCGTGAATTTCTGCTGTAGCTTGAATTCTTTTACTAACAGAAGCCATTTGAAATCGTTGGAGCAGGGACTACTTGCTGCTATTCAGGAGGTTTCACTGGTACTCAGAAGATTTCGTCCAGTTCAGAACGTTGGTAGAAGCCAGAAGATTAAAATCGACGATACCGGCCTTCTCGAAGAGAAACTTTTGCCACAGTATGGAAAAGGGCGAGGGTAAAGAATTTACGAATTGGCAGGAAAGGGATTTATCGGACTGATTTTCTCTCTATTCCAGAGCGAAGTGAGGTTACTAGGCCAGTTTGACTGCCTGTACTGTTGGAGGGAGGATGTCACTCTGCAGTAGAATTATGTATTGTAATATATGTATAATATTTATAAATCTTGTTGTAAAAGCAAGCGGTGCCTCTTACTTGTTCAACTTGGAGCTACATTGAATAATTGCAACCTAAGAATTGCTTTATAATGGGAAATCGCAAGAAGGTTTCTGACTTAAACTGTCGTAAGCTGTCGCAGAATGCATATAGTCATGGCATTCGTTAATGTCTAAGTCCAACATCGCTAAAAAGTATGAGTAAATGGTCGCACTATTGACGGATGACTTAAGGAAATACTCCCAGTCTGTTTGAGATGAGAAGTACAAATGAAACAACCGTTTATACATTTATGTTCCTAGTTTATAACTAAAAGGAAACGTGTCTACTGACAGCGAGTGTGACAAACGTGGTGGTAGTGGTGGTGGTGGTGGTGGTGGTGGCGGGGGTACACTTACTGCGCAAGTCTGTCGCTTTTCTCTTTCTGTATTGCCATTCACACGAAATGCGTGAGTGAAAAAAGGCTCAGAACATCTTTGTGTAAGGTCGCTCCGCTTGAAGTTTTTGTTTTGCATAATGAAGGGCGTCTCTTTGACACAGACCAAGAAAGCTAACAAGAGGAAGAAAATGAGCGACATGTGATGTATATTTTTTACTCAGTTGTGTCCCAAAGCTGCCGCCCTTCACGACTCCTGGTTTTGAGACATTGCCCTTTGTTTTTGATGTCTCTTATGACATTATACTGTACTTCAGTATTTGACAGTCGCCAGAACCCTTATGAAACGTCGTTGCAACGTTAGACGTACAGTACATTAGTGCCTCGTATCTCTCTCTGATACAGAAATTCTGCCTATTGTTCAAAAATGCACGTAGTACTATGTTCTTTGCTACCTTCAGTGGGCTATTACCTGTATTTATTGCCTAACGTACAAAAAGCTACTATCGCGCGTTGGCATCATCTCGGCATCTACAACTGTACACTGAGGTGAAAAGAGCCATGGGATACTTCCTGACATCGTGCGGACCTCCTTTTGCCCGGCATAGGGCAGCAACTCGGCGTGGCAGGGACTCAACAAGTCTCCTGCAGAAATGATGAGCCAAGTTGCGTCCATAGCCATCCATAATGGCTAAAGTGTTGCCGGTGCAGGATTTCGTGCACGAACTGACCTCTCGAATACATCCCATAAACGTTCGATGGCATTCGTGTCTGGTGGTCTGGGTAGCCAAATCGTTCGCTCAAATTGTGCAGAACGTTCTTCAAACCAATGGCGAACAATTGTGCCCCCGTAACATAGCTCCTTAAAAATTCAGTCGTTGTTTGGGAACATGAAGTCCATGAATAGCTGCAAATGGTCTCTGGTCTTTTTTTTTTTTTTTTTTTTTTTTTTTTTGAGGGGGGGGATTCATCACTCTTCTGACTGGTTTGATGCGGCCCACCAAGAATTACTCTCCTGTGCCAACATCTTCATCTCAGAGTAGCCCTTGCTACCTACGTTCTCAACTATTTGCTGGATGTAGTCCAATCTCTGTCTTCCTATACAGATTTTTCTCTCTACAGCTCCCTCTGGTACCAAGGAAGTCATTCTCTAACGTCTTAACAGATGTCCCATCTTCCTGTCCGTTCTCCTTGTCAGTGTTTTCCACATATTCCTTTCCTCTCCGATTCTGCGCAGAACCTCCTCATTCCTTACCTTATCAGCCCACCTAATTTTCAACATTCGCCTGCAGCACCTCATCTCGGATGCTTAGATTCTCTTCTGGTCCGGTTTTCCCACCGTCCATGTTTCACTAGCATACAATGCTGTATTCCAGACGTACATTCTCAGAAATTTCTTCCTCAAATTAAGGCCTATGTTTGATAATAGTAGACTTCTCTTGGCCAAGAATGCCGTTTTTGCCATTCCTAGCCTGCTTTCAATGTGCTCCTTGCTCCGTCCGTCATTGGTTATTTTTACTGCCTAGGTAGCAGAATTTCTTAATTTCATCTAATTTGTAACCGTCAATCCTGATATTAAGTTTCTCGCTCTTCTCATTTCTGCTACTTCTCATTACTTTCGTCTTTCTTCTATTTACTCGCAATTCGTATTCTGTACTCATTAGATTGTTCATTTCATTCAGCAGGTCATGTAATTCTTTTTCACTTTGACTCAGGATAGCAATGTCATCAACGAATCATATCATTGATATCATTTCACCTTGAATTTTAATTCCACTCCTGAACCTTTCTGTTATTTCCTTCATTGCTTCTGCGATGTACAGACTGAACAGTATGGGGCGAAAGATTACATCCCTGACTTACACCCTTTTTAATTCGACCACATCGTTCTTGGTCTTCCACCCTTATTATTCCTTCTTGGCACTTGTACGTATTGTATATTACCCATCTCTTCCTAAAGCGTACCCCTATTTTTATCATAATTTCGGACATCTTGCACCATTTTACATTATCGAACGATTTTTCCAGTTCCACAGATCCTATGAACGTGTCTTGAGTTTTCTTTAGTCTTGCTTGCATTATCAACTGCAATGTCAGAATTGCCTCTCCCGTGTCTTACCTTTCCTAAAGCCAAACTGATCTTCATCTAGCACATCCTCAATTTTCTTTTCCATTCTTCTGTATATTATTCCTGTCACCAACTTGGATGTATGAGCTGTTAAGCAGCTTGCGTAATAATTCTCTCACTTGTCAGCGCTTGGAGTTTTCGGAATTGTGTGAATGATATTTCTCTAAAACTCAGATGATACGTCGCCAGACTCACCAACGTGAGTAGTCGTTTTGTTGCCACTTCCCCCAATGATTTTACAAATCCTGATGGAATGTTATTTATTCCTTCTGTCTCATAAATTCTGATTCTAATACTGGATCCGCTATCTCTTCTAAGTCAACTTCTGTTTCGTCTTGTATCATATCAGACAAATATTCCCCCCTCATAGAGGCTTTCAGTGTGTTCTTTCATCCAATCCGCTCTCTCTTCTGCATTTAACAGGGGACTTCCCGTTGCACTGTATTACCCTTCCAGTATCCTCATTTTCTCTGTCTCTTCATTTTCAGCTGCGACGTCGGCATGTATACCTGAACTACCGTTGCCGGTGTTAGTTTTCTGTCGATTCTGTTAAGAACAATCTTGTCACAGAACTGTTCACAGTAACACACTCTCTGTCCTCCTTTCCTGTTCATAACGAAACCTTCTTCTGCTATACCATTTTCTACTGCTGTTGATACTACCCTATACTCATCTGACCAGAAATCCTTGCCTTTTTTCCGTTTCACTTCACTGACCCCTACTAAATCTAGATTGAGCCTCTGCATTTCCCTTAGATATTCTAGCTTGCCTACCACGTTCAAACTTCTGACATATTACGCCCCGACTCGTAGAACCTTATCCTTTCGTTGATTATTCAAGCTTTTTTCATGGTCACCATCCCCTGGGAGTCCCCTCCCGGAGATCCGAATGGGGGACTATTTCGTCATCTTTTGATTTATGGAGAGATCATCATGGCACTTTTTCAATTACAGGCCATATGTGTCTTTAATGCAGTGGTTTCCATTGCTTTCCGTATACTTGTGCCGTTGATCATTGCTGATTCTTCCACCTTTAGGGGTGTTTCCCAACCCAAGGACAAGAGAGTGCCCTGAACCTCTGTCCTCTCCTCCGCCCTCTTTTACAAGGCCGTTTTCAGAATGAGGGTGACTTCTTATGCCGGAAGTCTTCTGCCGGCAATGCTAATAATTTTTATTCATAATTTAAGCATTGGCGGGATTCGACGCCGGGACATAGGACGTTTTGATTACTAATCAAAGACGCTACCCCTAGACCACGTGTGCAGGAACGATCTCCTATTAGCCGAAAATAACGATTTCCAGACAGTGATCAGCTCAGTTGCGCCAGAAGACCCGGTCCATTCCATGTAAACACAACTCACATTATTACTGAGCCACCACCAGCTTGCACCTCGCCTTGTTGACAACTTGAGTCTATGGCTTCGTGGGGTCTGCGCCACAATCGAATCCTGCTATCAGCTCTTACCAACTGAAATCGGGACTCATCTGACTAGACCACGGTTTTCGAGGCGTCTAGGGTTCAAGCGATATGGCCACGGGCCCAGGAGAAGAGCTGCAGGCGATTTCGTGCTGTTAGCAAAGGCACTTGCGTCGGTCATCTGCTGCCTTAGCGCATTAAAGCCAAATGAGAAACATGTTAACCACGGGAAACTCACAAGAACAAAATGTTAGAATCATGGGAACATGCACTCTTGGTGACGTCTGGTTACGTTGTACACCGCCAGTGTTTTACTTTACTTGTACTTGTTGCCATTCGACGTATGTCATTGAGTGTATGCAGGTAACATCAACTGTTCGAGCGATCAGTACGACCGTTGCAAGCACACGGATTACTACGTAGAGTGAATCGCAGACATGGCTAGTGGAATGGCAGTGTACACAAATGCAAAGATGGCAGATGCCCGTCTGATGCGTGGATTAGCTGCTGGCAGTACAGGAAAACGTTTGAAGTAATTGGGCGTCGACTTAGGGAACACGGGGCATTTACGGCACCTCAACAGGAGGTGCCAATTCTTCATGCAGTAGATGACGACTCTAGTGTCAGTACAAGACATGTATCTGCAATCCTGAACGTCTGGCGAGTATTACACGAGGACCAGCTGTATTCGTACCATTTACAACGTGTACAGGCACTATCAGCAGCCACACTTTTTTTTGCACGCATACTCTTCCGCGAAGGGGTTATTCAATACAGTGTCAAACTCAATTTCAGTGAAACGTTGCTATTCACAGACGAGACGTAGTTCCAAAGAGATAAAATTGGAAATTGTCACAGTCGGCTTATATCGGCAGACGTCAATCCTCACGCAACTGCTGAAGCAAGTCATTAACAAAGTTTTTTGTCTATGTTTGGGCCGGCATTGTTGATAACTGTTTGGTAGCGCCTCACTTCCTTCCACCCAGGCTCAACGTACGAAGTTATCGTTATTTCATAGAGAATGTTCTGCTTGATCTGTTAGCAGATGCGCCTTTAGCTGTGCGACAAAACATGTACTTCATGCACGCTGGAGCACCACCTCATTTTTGTGGTAATGTCCGTTGGCAACAGATTCGGTGACAGAAAGGTAGGAAGAGATGGACCAATTGCCTTGCCTCCACGCTCTCCGGACCTAAACACACTGGTCTCTTATTTGTGGGTACATTTGAAAGCTCTTGTGTACGGAACTCCGTACGGCCGGCCGAAGTGGCCGTGCGGTTAAAGGCGCTGCAGTCTGGAACCGCAAGACCGCTACGGTCGCAGGTTCGAATCCTGCCTCGGGCATGGATGTTTGTGATGTCCTAGGTTTAACTAGTTCTAAGTTCTAGGGGACTAATGACCTCAGCAGTTGAGTCCCATAGTGCTCAGAGCCATTTGAACCATTTGAACTCCGTACTAGATGCTCAGAGGCTTCGTGCCCCTATTATGGAATGCTGAGAATCCATACACATTACTCTAGGGATACATCAGCGCATCTTAGACTCAGTATGACGCCGCGTTGATGTTTGTATCAGTGCCCACGGAGGTCATATTGAACACCTCCTGTGAGAGAGTTGCATGTGGTATGCTGGTGCGTTCTATCCGTGTCTGCTTCCCATGATTATTGTGTTGGAGAAAATGAGTTGTAATATAGAAACAAAGCGTCTCTAGACCAGCGATCATATAACATAATTTCTTCGTCTACGTGCGAGGATTGTTGCCCGCAATTTGTGCCGTATATATTTTTTTTTACACACTGTATAGTACTAGCTAACCTGGCAATGCTTCCCTCTTGCTAACTGAGAACTAGCTTTACGTTCTGATTTCCTCCTTCCCGTCTCTCTCTCTCTCTCTCTCTCTCCTCTCCTCTCTCCACCTTCTCCTCCATCTTCTCCTCCTTCCCCCTCTCTACGTCCATTTTCTCTCCCCTCTCTGTCCGCCTCCTCCTCCCCCTCTCACAGATTTTAAGCCCTTTTTATTGTTATTGAAAGCGAAACCTTGATCGGGCACTGAAGTCGCTTAAAATGAATGGGTAAATCGGTTGGGATCAATGGTATAAGGGATGCGAGATACCTCTCCTGTTGCTGGATCTGTGAGGATATTTTTAATCTAAGAACTGGTGTAATTACGTAATTTCGGACGATAAATGCAGTGCTATCGTAAGAAAAAGTGACTGTGAGAAAGAAAACGAAACTGCACATTTTCACAGCACAGCAGAGTATTTTTTCTCGTAGTCGTTTTTAACATGAAATTTTATATTTTTACAGAAATATGCAGTGTAAATAAATGTATCCAATGTCCATCCAAATGTTTGAGTGTCGCGTAAGAATCGGTCAAAGACTTTCGGCTTGTTGGTCACAAAATTAACCAACGAGCTGGCCTTACGTAGTAGTATAGAAGTATAGATGTGACGATCAATGAATTTTATCAACATATTACTAATGTTATCGCTCTTAATCCTAAACAGAGTTTAGGTGTGGCCTTGTTCAGTGTAGGTCTTAATCAAGCCAAAAAAGTTACTAAACAAATATATTTGCGCCACATGCTTTTCATTAATGCACGTTTATGGAACTGACATTTAACCTGACGGTAGCAAAATGCTGAACATCACTGTCTATAATAGACAGGAATAGCTTTGACTGGCGGCCATGTGGAGCTGCGAAACAACAACATGAGCCAATATTTGTTTGCAATTACGTCATGCGAGTGAGAGCCAATATTGGTGCTGTAAATGTTTACCAAAGTGTCAAGCGGGCAGATAGACTGTTAAGGGACTGTTAGGCCGAACTGTCGGAAGTACACAGCGTACCTAGTATCAGAATTCCCGTATTGTGATTAAGCAAAACGATACTGCACACTACCAATATGTTCGGTTACAGTGTTAAACCAAGCAAAGTGGTTCGGCGTTCAGCACACTGGTCTTGCATTCGTGAGAGCGGCGGTTCAAATCCTCGAACAGCTATGCAGATTCAGTTTCTCCGTGGTTTACCTAAACAGAGTAAAGCAAACGCTGTTGTGGTACTGGGAGTTACCATCTGGCGTTTTCGGTCCTTTTGAACGTACCTCTGCAGGGATCTCAGCCCGCAAACCCTGCTGCCGCATACCACTGACTTACTAGACCAAGGCCCACAAGTGCCATTTACTATTCCGCTTGCAAAAGTTGCCAATCAGAACAGAGAAGGTTAATATATAGGAAAAGATCGCTGGAACTCTACAGTCACTGACATCATTACTGTAACTAACGACCAGTGTAAACCGAATGGTAGAAACATCGCAATTACAGAATTAATGGAATTTACGGAATCAAAATGAGATGTCAGGCCGGCAACGGACTGAGCCCCTCAGTCTTCTAACCTCGTATAACGAAATCGCGAGAAAGAACATCAGAAAACGAGCAATGGAAGCTTCCAGACACAAGACTTCAGTGAATTCTTGCAGGACGACTGGAGTTTTAAGTCCAGTTATGACGCTACTGCGTGCTACCTGTTTCCTAATAACACAACTTCTAGTCCTGTCACTGGAAATCCAAGTATAACACACCTTCGGAATGTCAAATTCCAAATATGACCTTAACATGCAGCAAGCGTTAGCCTCTGGGAGGAATTTTGGAACGTCTGATCGTGCAGTAACCTAACCGATAGAGGGTATCGAGCGTGAACTTCGTATTGTGGTAATAAAAAACACGGTTGCCAGCCTAGTTAGGCATAAGAATGTGCAAACACTATTCTCGATGGATTTGGATATACTCTTGCAAAAGGACATTTCATAAATTCTTTCTTAGTAAAGTGCAATGAACACCTACAACAACCAGACGAACTACACAGTGGGTAGCGGTAGTTCTCAACAGCATAGGTTAGCAATCACAGAAATTTAAAAGAGACTTTACCCCTGTTAACTATAATCATCACCTCAACCTTTAACTAGTTCAGCACAAAAAATGTTCCCAAAGACAACACGAGACACTGAAATAACACATTTCATATTCATTCCACAGTGGTAATGTTTCAGATTCATGAGCAAAAACCAGATGCAAATTAACTTTTTAAAGTGGGTCCCTTAAACTGTTCCTTCATTTGTCATAAACTATGCACACCTTACAGAAACACTTTTCATTACAACAACACGGACTTCCAGTTCCACTTGATATTATTTATCTTGCAATGCTTTATAATAATTTGCACTGAAAATATACTTAATTAACTTCAAGATGATTTCAAGTTGTATTTACATTTCTAATAGGATCGAAATTAAGTGCCTTTTAACACCACTTGTGAAGCAAGTGATTTTAATTAACCATATTTATACTCTTTAGTACTAAAACTTTGGCACTTTCAAAGTAAAAACAATTTATAGCAAATTAAAGTTTTTCATAAGTTTAATATTTTGTGCCTCTCTCTTTATCTATGAAACCAATGGTTTAACTAGCAACTTTTATGTGCTTTAAAACTGAAACTTAGGCACATCGAAATAGAAAGAAATTAGCATTTCTTCATAAATAGGATACTAGGTCTTTAGCACTCTTAGGATAGGACCCTGCTTGGTACCATGAAGACGACAATTTCAACAGTCAAACACGAATTTTGCAACACTTGAATTATTATTGCAAAACCACATACAAGCACACTGGTTCATACTGGTATACATATCTGTTCTCCAAAGTTGTTACAACAGTTCCGCAATAGTGGTGGCAAGCACGTTGCAGCTATCTGGTCTCCTCTGGCGGTTTAATGCTCTATTTCTTTTCTTCTTGGCGGCGAGTTAACCATTTTTAGAGCAATTCCAAATACGAGAGCATCATTTTACAGCTGGAACCACACCCGAGGACATTCCATCATAGATTTGGTTACAGAACGCCTCACTTGGCACCTGCGGCGTTGACTAAGCGACTGCTGGCCACTGACTGCCTAACGTGCTCTCTCTCTTCCCGCCCAGATTGACCGCCGCTTCCACCTTTTCTTGCGCAAGCCCCTTGCGTAAAAGGAGGGGGGTTCCCTACGCCTTTTAAGTTACATCATATAATTTCCCTAAGTATGAACCAGTTATTTACATACAATTTTGTTCTTATAGACATACATATTTAATAAAATTGCATTATTTAACCACACTATTAAGTTAATCAAATTATACACCATAAAGTTCCATTTCCCTCCAACAATTCAAAGAACCTAACTCATACAGAATAGACACTTCATAATTACATACACAGTACCAATTACTCACAATCGATAATGGTGTTACACCGTCTCCGAGAAGATTAGCGACACAAGGACGCCGAAGGACTGTGGTAACTCGGAAAGAACAATATAGACTTTTGTCTAAAGGCCTTTAACGTAACTGCGTGAAAACGCAAATCGGGATGGATTGGTGGGGATTTCAACCACCCTCCTTTCGAATGCGAGTCCATTAGCTAAACATTCACACTGCTGTGTTTCCATGTGTATAGAAATATACAGATTCATTATAAAGTGCCTGCTACCACTGTTGTAAGAATTACGTCACCTCTGTTGGGGGATTCGGGAAACAAGTCAGACATACCGAACTCTCTTTACCTCTCTTACGACCTAAGCAATAAAAGATAACGGAGACATTGGGAGGGGGGGGGGGGGGCACTATTGTTTTGTAGCGATGTACTGTACAGAAGACTGTAGCCCGATGCAGATAAGCGCCACGGGTCATTAATTGTCTCACCCGCGTATCACGTCAGTGCCTGGGATATATGAGCTCACTGGAATGCTGAATACGACGCCTGTTCGAAAGGCAGCAACCTTCCAAGACTTTTTCTTCCAGAAGACGTAAAGGCACCTAGCTTATGGCAAACAAGGCCCACGTTCCTGATGTCCGCTGTGTGTACTCGCTGTTCGTCCCGCAAGACCGCTAATAAGCTTAACAGATTTTTCCCGTCCACAACACTGCGTACACTTGTTAATAGCAGGCAGCATTGTGTCTGTAAGTGGGAAATCTGCCGTTGCCCGCAAACAGAGATAATGACAACCTGAAATTGTCAGCAAATGTGGATGAAAAGAAGGAAACTATGAATGAATAATAGGAGGGGTGGGGGTTGGGAAAAGACTTTTCAACAGCGTCTGCGTCTTCTCCAGTCCCGAGCACAAAGTGCAGATGACCTACATTTATGTTAATTGCTGTGTGTTAATGCTAGACAACAACGAATGTCACTCAAAAACTTTTTATAAGTCATAAGAATTTTTTGGAGATGATATCATATTAAGCAGGACAATTATACACCCAAATGTGTAGTTTTATGTTCCTTTATTATAAAAGAACAGTCATAAACATTACACATGTTATTCACATTTGCTGTAGATTTCAAGGTAGGTCCAACTATAAAATTGGTACCAAAACTTTCAACGATTGGAAGTAAACAGTTCAAAATATTTAAACAAAAGTTTTCTAAGTAAACTGTCTAGGGGAAAGCAGTAATCGTTTTAATAACGCACATCATACTCTTTTTCATGATTCAAGCACCTGTTTCTTTGTCGAATTTGGGGAAGAGGCACAGTTTCCTCTTCTGGTGGAGTTTCTTCACTTTGATCTCTTTCCACGAACGCTTCGTGTGTGTGTGTGGGGGGGGGGGGGGGGGGGTTTGACGTTTTCGGGCGCTAAACGGCGTGGTCATCAGCACCCAAACGCATAGAAACAGGAACACATGCGGTGAAGGGACGAAGACGGACAGCGAACAAGGAGAACGGCTAAAAGGCACAGGCCTGACACAGTTCCAAATCCTCCCATACAGGGCAAAACAAGAGGAAAAGAAATACACTAAAAAAGGAAAGGAAACACAAGGAAAAGAGAACAGAAATCGAAGTGAAACAAGTAGGTAATCGTGACTGGCGGACCTATTACCTAAAACTTGGGTGAGCCAGTCACCCAGCAGCACATTAAAATCCTCTCCCTAAAATCCGAGGCAACATATAGGACAGGACACAAAACCGTAAGACCTTAACCACAGTCGTTGCGTCGTCTTGCAAAATAGAGGGCAAATCCGGTGGCAAGGAAACCACCGCCCTCTGGTCAGAGAACAAAGGACAGTCAAGTAAAATGTGAAGGACAGTAATCTGGACGCCACAAGCACTGCAGATTGGGGGGTCCTCCCGCCGGAGTAAAAAACCATGCGTTAAGGGACTGTGCCCGATGCGGAGGCGAGTGAGGAGAACCTCATCCCGCCTGCAGGACTGGTAGGACGTACGCCATGGCCGTGTGGTGGCCTTGAACAGACGCAGCTTATTTTCACCGACTGCCAGCCACTCCTCTTCCCACTGACGCATAACACGAAAACGCAAAAGGGAGGTAACAGCATGGAGGGGGACGGCACATTCAACAATGTGAGGGAGGGAACATGCATCTTTGGCAGCCACATCTGCCAGTTCGTTTCCCCTAATACCCACGTGTTCCGGCACCCAGCAGAAAGAAACCTCCTTCCCCTGTCGTTGCAGGTGGAGTAGGGCATCATGGATGTTCTGGACGACCGTATCCGCTGGGTACAAGTGTTGCATGGTCTGAAGGGCACTCAGGGAGTCAGAACAGATGAGGAACTTAAGACTGGGAACACATCTCATCTGCTCCAATGCCCGCAAGATCGCAAACAATTCGGCATCATAGATAGTAAACGCCGCAGGAAGCTGTAACTTGACGACTCGATCAGGGAAAACAACAGCACAACCAACAGAGTCCCCCTGTTTAGAGCCATCCGTAAATACTGGAACATTGTCGGGACGCTGGTTTAAAATATCGTAAAATAAGGAGGTACTCTGACAAGTCTAAAAGGACGCTGGGCCTCTGGAGCAACCAGGGAGGCAGGTGGGTAAAACCCTGGAGTTGGGGTGCCACACGCTCCACACCAAGGGACTCAAGCAAATGCTTGGCACGAATCCCAAATGGTCTCGTTGCCCTTGGACGACTGGAAAAGAGACGTTCCATAGGCGGTCGGGCAACAGTAGGGTACGCAGGGGAGGTAGGACAGGCAAGGAATTGACACACCCGTTGCACCATGAGGAGTTTCCGCCGAATGGCGAGCGGCAGTTCCCCTGCCTCAGCACACAGGCTGGGGATGGGACTGGTATGGAAGGCCCCAGTGGCCAGCCTGATACCCTCATGGTGTACTGCGTCAAGAATCTTCAGATACGAAGGCCTTGCTGACCCATACACGGTGCATCCATAGTCAAGACGCGACCGGACGAAAGCTCTGAGAGTGGCTAAGGAGCTGCCTGGTCTCGAGCAGCCAAACCAGGCGACGGTTGACCATGCGTTCCAACGTCTTCCTGATACAGGTCATC